>NC_085844.1:49057662-49376273 GCF_035594765.1 Anolis carolinensis
AGAAAGCTTCTATATTTTCTAATGTACATAGTAATCACAACCTGGAAAGCTGACTGTATTTCAGCTCAAAGACAAGTAGTTCACCAATATTGGTAAATAAAGGTCAACATGTTTCTAAATTTACCAAGAGGTTATACTATTGGACATCACTAAGATTCATTGGCACGACACATGAAAGTCTCAGATTAACCTATTTTAATCTTATTAAAACATCTATACCTTGACCAGAAGAGCACTATATGTAAATGATACTTACTGGAGGTGCTATAAATTTATAAAGTGAAGAACCTCTCAGTGCTAGGAACTTTGGTGTATACATTCGGTCCTGAAGAGAATCTTGTTCCCGTTCTTCTGTCCAGCCCATGTAGACTATCTAGCAGAAAAACCAACAATTTTGACAAATTCTACACATAGACAGCTTCAATAACTCACATGCATGAACACGGCATTGAATATTCTGTCTAATCAATTGAACATTCTTGAAACAATTGGATTTTATGAATATGTGACCGAAGACTTGCGATTAAACAAGCCCATGTTTCAATGTTCATAACTCATAGCTTCTTTCATATAGAATTTCCAGCCTGAAATTGCCCAAACAGCCTTTTGATAGCTGAAAATGCTTTTTTAATTTCCTTACTTTGTAACTGTATGAAATAAATACTATGATAGGCTAAAAAGAAACTTTCTCTGCCCTTGCCACATTTCAGTGAAAATGATGATAAAGCAGTTAAGCCTATGCTGGCTTCAAGTACATGTTGCTGATATGATTATTGCAACCTTTATTCTGTTGTGATGATTTTTTTTGAGGAAAAATACCAGTTTTCCAGATGACATTCAAAAAGGTGACAAATTTAGAATCCATTTTGGAGCATGGTAATTTCCTGGTGAGGCATAAACCTGATTCAGGATTAAGCAAGATCTTTCTGACTCAGGGAACACAGTTGTTTGTGAATCAGGATTTTTCTGCTACATCTGTAAATTGAACTCACTATAAAAGTAGGTCATTTCCTTTAAAGCTATGAACTAGCTTTAAATATATTTTTCTACCAAATATCAGTCTGGATATATATCTTACTAGATTGTTATGTATTGGCCCCTTGGCCTGAAGAAGCAGAAGCTAGTAAAAACCCTTCAGAATATTAACAAAATGTATTGAGGAAGCATTTATTGATGAGACACCCGGAAATAGCTACTGTGAGACTGTCTTATACAAAAGGCATATATGGGATTTATTTATCTGGACTGGTCGAGTGAAGGGAGATCCCTAATTGTTGGCTATTGGTCTATTTATTTTCATTTATTAAATGAAATTAAATATTTATATACGATCTATACAAGAACTTCAGAGTCAGATGAAATAAATCAATTTAAATAGTTTAGAAGATTTTTTTAAAAAAAATAGCCGAGACTAAATTTAACATTTAAAATAATTTAAAATCAAAAAATGTGCAGATTTCACCAAAGTCAGACCCCAAAAGCTTTAGTTAAAACTATTTTAGTTAGCTTCAAATAACAGTCAGGCCTCAAAGAACAGGGTATTCAATAGCCAGGGTGTCACAACAGAATATGTGCTCTTCCAAATCCTTCCTGATTGGACAAATTAACAGGCAAAGTAGCGGACTTAATGAATTTAAGTTATATTGCCTCGAGTGCACTTATTTCCTGCTTTGGACACCCTGATGTAGTGGTGGGAATCATGCACATCCCTAAATATTGAGCATAGCTCTACTGACCACTTAATGCAGTTTGAAGGCACCTTAACAGCACAGTGTTTATATGGTATACCTTGTGAATGCACACAGCAACATGCCTTAAAAGGATACCCTGAATGAGAGCCCATAATACACACAAGTATGCCTAAGTATAAACCACATCACATGACCAGACCTGTTAAGAGACGGGCGTGTCAATGATCCGCATGATGCCATGATTCTTCCAAAGACATGAAGCTAAGGATACTGTGAATCCTGGAACCAGTTTTAGGCCAGCCTCTGCTACACATTAAACACTATTCAAGCCTTGAATTAGTTCTAGAACTTCACATGTAATCATTCGCACAGTGAAGTCATTTCCTTTTATGCTGGTTTCACACCAACCTTAGTGGTCAGTGTATATGTACCCACTGTTAAAATGAAACTCTTAGCATTCCTTACCACTAGCTTTGTTGGCTAAAGGTTGTTGAAACTGCAATCTAGTAACATTTGGAAGGTCACATTGGTCCTGATGGATTATGACACATTCTGACCCTTTCAGGAGTACAGTGCAAAGTAGAATGGTCCCGCCCTAAAGATGTTTGGATTCAACATATTTGAGGAAGTATTTTATTGGTAAGGTCAGTTATTGAAGTCTTGGTTGCTTTTTACACTTGGGAGATAGTTTAGGTTATTTATGTAACACATAGCTTCTTCTAAGGCAGTGGTTCTTAACCTGTGGGTCCCCAGATGTTTTGGCCTTCAACTCCCAGAAATCCTAACAGCTGATAAACTGGCTGGGATTTCTCGGAGTTGTAGACCAAAACACCTGGGGACCCACAGGTTGAGAACCACTGTTCTAAGGGCTTGATGTTATGAGATTCTAATGTACCAGTTCATGTAAACAAAGCTAACCAAGATTTGACTCAGGGCTAGAGAGGTTAAATCTGTGAGCTTCTTCATTTGGCATAACTCATCCACAAAGACTCGATAATATTTCATAAAGTTTACATCACTGCCACTCATCAAACACATGGCACACAGCATTTTTTGTGTTTGGATGCATTGATATTTCACATTGGGCTTTGTCTTTTTAATGCTAAAGCCATCCTGAAATGTAAAAGCAATTGATCTTTGAGATATTGTTACCTTGTTCCTTTATATCAGTGGTTCTCAACCTGGGGACCCCTGATGTTTTGACCTTCAACTCCCAGAAATCCTAACAGCTGGTAAACTGGCTGGGATTTCTGGGAGTTGCAGACCAAAAACATTTGGGGACCCCAGGTTGAGAACCAATGCTGTATATCATGAGAAAGGATTAGGTTAATTTCATAGACACTTGTTTATTAAAGCTTTATTAACATAAAGAACATTGAGGATTCAGACTGCATAACAGCTATCTTATTTTAAATGCAAAAAGATTGTAAGATATAAACAAGCTATACTTCAGGCCCCATCATGATGCAATGCAAGGCAGACATTTAATCGGGTTACAGGTCATTCTACTGATCTCCTTAAGCTGCTGCACAGGGGGTTTTATACAATAAAAGATTAAAGGGAATCCTAGCCTTAAAGATCCACCCATGAACCTAAACTCCACAAAGTAAAAATGGAATTATATATACCATATTTACTCGAATCTAATGCACCTCTCTTGGGCTATGCTTCCCATACTCCCAATTCATGCCATTGTTTTTCTAAGCTTACAGTCTCATTAGACCAGTGAGACAGGTTTTTGATGCAATTTACATGACTAAACAGCCCAAGTCTTGCCAGTTTTTCTCTCTTCAACTTGTACATAATCTTGAAACCTATCTTCCAAATTCTTTCCAGTCTATCAACCCACTCGCAAATTTCTTTAAATATTTATAAACTGTCTTTCATCAAAAATTATCATTGCAGCTTACTGCTGAAAAATAACAAATTAAATTTAAAAAATTGCCCTACATCATAAGCACCTAAAATATATCATTTCTGTAAACCATCCATGCACAGTACTTGAAGCAAATGGAGTAGAACCACCTGGTATTTCAGATTATGATGCTGTATTAAGACTTACATGATCTATGTCAATGCTCAAATAAATATGGCTGATACTGCAAATCTGTACTTCAGGTCATTCAATAGAATTTGTTTCTAAGAAGATATGTACGGTATTGCACTCATTTCTTTCAACAGAACTTTACGATGGCTATGTTGAACTGAATTTTATTCTAAATAATGAAAAATTGAGAACACTGCCATTTTCTTTACAATATTCTTTACAAAACACATTCCTTTTTCATGGCAAACATCTACCTGTTAAAAGCTATTTTACTACCATGCTGTGTTATTCAAATTTATTTCCAATTTCCTGGGATTTAACAGACCATGCACTTTAATTAATCTTACTGCTAATAACTAATTCATTTGAAAATTCATGCTGCTGACAAGATACAGCAAGGCATTTCCACTGAAGACAATGTGTTAAACTGTTTGCTATTTAAATAAATTGCTTTTTGAAAGCCTAAAAGAATTTCTATCTTCAGCAGAATAATTAAAACACTTTACTTTATTGGCTGGATTGACAAAATTCTGCAAATAAGGGGTCTGCCCTTTTCTAGAATCCTGAAAACTGTTAGAATATTTGGTGCAGAATTAATTTGGAATTTAAACATTCTAAGCCAAGAATTTTGTTTAGAGTATTAGAATTAAACACAGCTCAAATGCCTTCCACACACAATCCCCACCATTTACTTCTAGATTTACTCATTTCAACGCATAATGAATAATGAGTGTATCATTTTGTTGTTAAACAATTCAGCATCATAAATCCTTAGTTGTCTACTACAAATTATCCACAGATACCTACATCTACCTATTCTTGTCTAGCTATGCTCTTTCCAGAATCTGAAATATTTTCATTTAATATACAGAGACAAACACATATCCAACTGGTCATCAAGAGATCTGGAGGGATTTATGAGTCCTGGTGCTGAAAATCTATGCATAAGACTCAGATTCTGCACTATTCTGGAAGCTTATGTGAAAGTTGTTTGTTCTCAACTAAACATGAACTTGCAAAGTTTGCACATCCTAGATTTGCAGTGATATTATTCAATTGAATAATATTCATATTATATTAAAATAATCCTAAAAGCAGTTTAAAAACAATGCAGTTTTTAAACAGTTTAAGTACTGTCGATTATAAAATTCTGGTGTTGTACTATTTCGGTGAGGGAACTTACATCAGCTCTATGGCAGCAAAATGGTTTCATACATGAAACATGAACTCCACTTCCAAAATGAAAACCATTCAGCATAAAATGTAAGTATTATAAAAGTTATTGAATGGAAATGGTGTTTGCGCACAATGTGAAAAAGAAAGCATACAGTTCAGACTCTTCTATAACATCCCCCCTCCCTCCTCTACTGCTTTCTTGTTTCTCTCTACTATGTTCACCAATGCTTCCGAGATGAAGGAGATTATTCAAGAATACACAGATTCTTTTCCTAGAAAATCTCATACAATTTTCAGTAGTATGATCTTGGTAGCAACATCAGAACATAGACAATACACCCCTCTTTCGCTTTTTAAAGTGTTTAAATATGTCCTTCAGATAAAGTCAATTGTTGATTAACTTCAAGTGCCTTTTATGATCTTCAGTTAAATTTCAAGTATTTTATCTCACTCTTTGTAGACAGCTACATTACGTTTAGTTATCAAACATATGCAAACATGGGGAGGGAAACTATATATGTATTATGAAGCTTTGCTCACTATCCCCCACAACTCCTGTAAATACTCTTGTGTACACATCCATTTTCTTATATATACCTTATCAAGTAAGGACATTTTCATCAATTTCAGACTTGTTTTTAAGTACTGCTGATAGTATTCTCTGGTTCTTCAAATATTGGTAATAATGTATTTTGGTGATTTTATTCTTATTGGCAAATTAGTATCCATCTGAGTTTATACACTTTTGGAATGTAAAGTTCTGAAAAGATTCTGTTTACCTTTCCCCACAGAACAGCCAATTTCTGCCTTTATCCAGACAAAAGCAATATGATGATATGGATTCCAATGGGGGTGAAAATGAGAACCCACACCTTTGTAATTTTCCTGATCCAAGAATACAAAAATATAATCACCTTGCTGAACTGAATCAGCTTTAGAAAACTCATGTACGTATGTTACCTTGTATTCCATAATGGAATAAAGAAGGTACTCAGGAAATGAATAAATAAAAGATAATCTAATTCAACCAACAAGACTTTGAAATGTTGCAACTTATTAATGGAAGGGAAAAACACATTGGTTACGGGACTTCTTCATTGTCGCTTAAATATTTTAATGCTGAAATAGATGTGACAAAAAGGTCTAGAAACACAAATATCTCACTTAACAAGACTGCCTAAGTATAAGATAAAATTGTCAACATAATTATGTCTTTAAACAAAATGTTATCCTTTTACAGAGAAATCAATACCTGTAATTATAAAGGATAAAAAATGAGGATTACTAAATAAATTTCAAGCTTTGAACTAATAGTATATATACTTGGATTTAAAGGAACTTGACTACATTTTGTACTCTACAAACTCTCATATTGCCTCTATTATCCTCAAAGCTCAAGTAAGCAGTTCAGCCATTTTGTATTTTAGCAACGTTAAAGGGAAGCAAATCCTTTTGCAACCAAAGTTTTTAATGCTAAGATAGCTTCCCAGCTACTATATGTTCCCAGCATCTGGATTGGTGACTTAACATCTAACATAGAACAACAGCAAACACAGTTTTTAGGTCCCTCTTCCAGCTCCCCAGATGTGTTCCATTATGTGTTTTGCTACTTGAATCTGGGGAAATACCCTTGTCAATAAAAGCCTGGTGAGTGGCACTTAAATATTGGCTCAAGACCAGAGTTTTCAGTCTAGGATCCAGTCTGATTCCTCACTTAACTTAGGATGAATAAACAGCTGGTGTAAGATAAATTCTAAGAAAGTCTCCTTCATCACATCTTTCCACATTGCTCTTAACTCATCTGGGCTTTGATATGGCTCTCAAATCAATCAAATAGAGACTGGGACATTGTCTTTTGTGAGCTATGTTCCTGTTCATATGTATCTTGTTCCCCAAGTGCTCTGTCCATACACTATGTTGTGCCTTTCCACACAGCAAAGTACTTAAAGAACGTGGCTGTGGTCAAATACCACTTTCTATTTTCCAAAGCAAGATGTAATATGCTGTTTCTATGTACAGGCCCAAGCACACATAATCAATCCCTTACTGAGAAACTTACAGGCTAGTCCAGTGAAACTTTATGTGAAGTTTCTACTTGGTGACAATCTTCCCCATGTGACCTTGGTGGTTGCCACGTTTCTTTCTGTGGCAGTTAGAATTCGACAATTCCAAATTTTAGATACAGGCTAAAACATGCTGGTACCTTGGTAGTTTTTAACTTTTGTTTTGGCCATCACGTATGGCATCAAACAGTTTTAACCCTGTATTTTAAGCAGTTTTAACTGTTGTAAATTTTATCCAATTATGTGTCTCCATGCAGTCTTGCCGGCCACATGACCTTGGGGGCATCTACGGACAATGCCAGTTCTTCGGCTTAGAGATGGAGATGAACCCCCTCGCCCAGAGTTGGAGACGATTAGACTTAATGTTAAGGGGAAACCTTTACCTTTACCTATGTGTCTAATCATTTGGCTGCTGTTAACCTTATTAACCTTGTAAACCTTGTAACCTATGGAGAAAAGGGGTCTTTGGACCATAATACAATGTTGCTTACTCTACAAACAGTATCCCTTAAGAAAATGTGAAATGTCAAAAGTTAATTAAATGACACACACACACAAAAATCGCACTTTTTCGTAACACAAATTCAAAGTGATTTTAAAAATAAAAATACTTAAAATACAATTGCAAAAGCCCAGACTACTAAAATCAATTCAGTGGCCTCACAATTTTCAGCTAACCTATTTTATTTCATGTCTAACATATCAGAGAATGTGGTATAAAATGCACTAACTCCCTCTGACAAGCTTATTATTGCACCAACAAACAATATTCAGTCCTTAACATAAAAATGTATGACTCACTGATCAAATTTATCTATAGTACTCATACTCATGGGTTAATAAAAGTGTGGGAGATGAGTTGTAATACAAATATAAGTGAACACATGTGGAAACAAATATAGAATAAAAGTTCTATACATTCTCTCTCAGCATTAAAATAGTAAGAAGAATATGACTATGCTAATTCACAGATGATATTATACCCCAGTGCAGTTAAGTTAGATTTCACAATAAATAAACTCAAAATGCAGCAGCTGTCAGAAAACCAGGATCTTATATATGCTTATTAGATCTCAGGGTATAATACCATCTGGCCCCAAGGGTTCATATGTGTTGGGCTTCTGCCTTGATTCAATAATTTCAGCCAGATGTGTTTATAGAAATATTTACTACTACTAACAAGAAGACTGAAGCTGATCTAACAGCAGGTACCATTTCGGGGATCCAATGAATTTATCCCACATAAAGAGATAATTAGTTTTTTCTGAAACTCACTCTGATGTGATCTGAGAATGATTATTTAATTAGTCATAATGTGAAAATCTATACATTGTGTCAATTATTGAGCATGGAAAGCTGCCTAATATGCTCACACTAATGGTTTCTATAACTTAGTGTTTCTTTATACAAGAGTTTTAGAGAGATTTCATTTATGTTGCTCCCTCTAGAACTGTGCCTCCACTATTATGTCTCAAATTTAGATATGCAACTCTGCCATAGAGACCACTGCTATTACATTGCAGAATAGTGCCAGCCTGGGCTTCAGTGGGAAAATATCCCCAAGTATTTGAGCTATATTCCAATCAACTTTTCCTAAGTTATGTTGATTTTTCATCTACCCTTTCTTTCAAAGTTAGATGAATTCAAGGCCACTTCTGGCAGCTGAACATCTCATAATATTTTTCTTCCTGACAAGCACAGAACTGATCTTTTCAAAAATGTATTCCATGACTCCAGCAGTAAAAGATGCAAAAGACAAATGAAAACGGCAATCTCTCGCTTTGAGACAGGTTGCCATTAGTATTTAAGGGTAGAAGATGAATGGAAAGGCATCTGCAGACTTGGAAATGAAACTGTTGCAAGATCATTTGCTGCTTATAATAATTCTTCTCATTTGTCTTTGTGTCCTAGGCCTTCTGTAGAATTACACTGTAGAAGCTATTTGTCACTAAATTTAGCAGTTTGATTTTCAGATTCTCACAAATCTCTCATCCATAAAAAGAAAAGTTTTGTCAGTACATAGAATGTGCAAGTACATTGTTCCTTCATCAAAGTTTATGCCTATTGCGTTCAACTGCAGTTAGTGGGACGCTGCAATGTAAGTAATCTATGATGAAATGTATCCATTATGCAGAAGTATACCCATGACATAAGAGAAGTACTATAGAGCTGAGAGATTAAATCTTGATTCTCATAGTGATGGGGGTCTTTGAATTCAGAGGAGAAAAGATGAATAAGGGAGCACATTAGGTTATGCATATACCTGCTATAAAGAAAAAACAAAAGAAAACTCCCATCCCCTTTCATACCTAGCAGAATTGGGAAGAGTTACAGTCCAGAAAAAAGGAAGAAAAATAACAGTGAATAACTAATTTAAAGAATTCACTGCTGCAAGATGATTTGATGACCACTGCCTCAGTTGCATTTAAATGTGGATTGAACCAATTCATGGATGATTAGGTTGTCAGTGTAATAATTACTAGTTATGATGGTGATATGCCTCCAGGATCTCCAGGATCAGAAGTAGTATTTATCCCAATTTCGACAGGGGTGAAGCAAGGATTGAGAGAAAGCATTGTTTCATTTTTGCATGTTTTCCAGAGGCACAGAGTGGCTGGCAATATTAGACTAATACAGCCGTTGGCCTGATCCAGCAGGATGCTTCCTCAATCCACTGATGCACGTTCCAGGTGTTGTATTCCATATTAATATGTGTCTTCACATTGTAACAATATTTAACTTCAGTAGATAAGATATGGGAGAAATCCACCAAAATAATGGTGACTTTATTGGTATATGCATCTACACAAGTGGTCCCTTATACGTTCAATCTGAACTGTATAGCTATTTCCAATCAAAATGTGTAAGAATCGGAGACAATGCAGAACTGGGAAATGCTATAGCAGTGTACAGCTGTCAGAGTCTAACATTTCAAGGGGCATGGTTAAGCATGTAGAAAAGGGTGTTGGAGAGGGGGCAAATATCTGGAATGGTTAACAATTCAGAGGCGGTGATGGAAGACAGAGTGATAAGAAAAGATCTGTTTAGTAGATTTCTTCATGGACTGTACTCTCTGTTAGAGCGGCAGAAGCTCAGCCAGAAAAGAAGTTGACAGATTCCAGGCAATCATGTTCACCTCTCCCTGAAAATCATAATCACCAAACCAGACAATCTGCCTCTAATTTTGAATTTCACTTGATAGACTGAAATTCGTAGAAAAAATTAAAGGACTCTTCTCTTTACTCTGCACCCTCATTCACAATCTGAGTTTTCTTACAAAATATTCAAGTTTTTTTTGTTTTTAGGTTGCAATGGATGATGGGAAGTGAAATTAATCTCTTATTGCTTTTATCTATTTCCCTTCCAATGCAGCATCAACTAATATTGAGTATTTTAGGTTTTAGGCACATTGTAATTTTCTAAACTATCTGTAACATTTATAAATTGTTGTTTCTTCTTCTGAGGAACTCAGTCATATTTTATCCTCACAACCACCTTGTGAGATAAGCCAGAATGACGAATCATGACCAGAAACTGAAAACAATGCGCTGTCTTTGTAGATTAATTATACTCATGACCACAGCTCAAAAAACTCCCCCCAATTGGATAAAATGTTAATGAGATTTTTTTTAATCTAGTAAAAACATACACAACCCCAATACTTTCTAAGAATGAGCACCACATATGCCAATACTGAATAAATGGAACTTCAAAGTCCTTGGCTCCAATGGCTCCTTCTTCTTCCTAAACACCAGAAAGTATAAATTGGGTCAACAAATAAATGTCAAGAAGAATTAAATTCTAACTGACCAATTGACCCATCTCTGATTTGAACAGATAAGCACAATAAGGCCACAAGAAGATTCCAGGGAACTCAAGTATCAAACAGACTCTGTATATTGGGTGCAACTGACATGGAAGATCTGGCTCACTACCTATAGGAATGTCAGTTCTGGTCCTAGAGAATGTTATTTATCTCTACTTTTTTTTTTAGCTATATGGAAAATTGGGAACACAAAGTGAACCTTCTCCTGCAAGGTTCTGACAAAAGAAGTATTACCCTTTTATGGTTAAAGCTAGCAGTTTGGCAGAGGAAGGAAAATTCAATGAAAAATTTAATGAAATAGGTTTTCTTTTCTTTTAAATATAATATAATTTGTATATACAGTAGAGTCTCACTTATCCAACACTCACTTATCCAGCATTCTGGATTATCCAATGCATTTTTATAGTCAATGTTTTCAATGCATTGTGATATTTTGGTGCTAAATTTGTAAATACAGTAATTACTACATAGCATTAATGTGTGATGAACTACTTTTTCTGTCAAATTTGTTGTATAACATGATGTTTTGGTGCTTAATTTGTAAAATCATAACCTATTTTGATGTTTAATAGGCTTTTTCTTTATCTCTCTTTATTATCCAACATATTCACTTATCCAACATTCTGCCGGCCCGTTTACATTGGATAAGTGAGACTCTACTGTATTTGGTAAATTGTGTATGGTTTTCATTTGATAAGGTCTACCTAGTACCTATTTAAAGGATCTGATGGTAGTCACATAAGTGAGAAATGGAGAAGTCTAGTTTTATCAGTACTCAGGGTATCTTTAATGTAACAGGGTACCTTCAAAACATCTTCAATAGAAACATTTTCAAGGATGCGCTTGTAGGATTATAGCTTGCCTAAGAAGATTCTTTATCCAACTGACCCAATTTAGCAGGGGTAATCTTTGATTACTGCGGTTATCTTCTTAATTCTGATTCTTTTAAAATGACTAAATTTCTCTCTTTTGACACTTTTCCCCATTCATACTCAGCTTACTTGGGTTGCTACAAACTGAGTTCAAAGTTGCTCCCAACTGGGTTCAAAACCAGTTTGCACTCTACTGACTCAGTGGTAGAGTAGACAGTAGTGGGCAGAGTCTTCCTTTTTGGAGGATCAAGCAAAATCAAGGTGCTTTAGACTCTTCTGACTTGTTTCACCCTCCTCCTTAATTACTTTTGTCATCTTGACCATAATACAGATTATGAGCATGAAACAGCTAGCTACTATGAGCTTTGTTGCATTTGCAACAGATCCAGTCAAACATTGCTTGATGTTGAGGCCTGATTGTGCTCCTGAATTGGAGCCCACCACTTCTGTGGTGCCTAAGGGAGAAAGTAGTTCTTCCCTGGATGATGGGAATTGTTTTATAGAAAGATCTGCCTTTTAGTGAGGATGTTTCACATGAAATGCTGCCAGAGGCTCTGCTTCCAGAGGCTCTCCCTGATCCAGGGAAAGATGTGAGGGAGTTGGAAGACACCAGATTGTTGCCCATAATTCAGTGTCTTCAGTTACAGCAAGATAGTGGCAATTAAGGTTTTCTCAGTATTTGAAATATAAACAGAGGGATTCCAGGTGTTAGTTAGAGATTGTCTCCATAGGAACCAATTTGGTTTCTTAAAATAACCCCTTGGATTGCTTGGTGTGAAAGCAACTTTGTATTTTCTGAAGAAAGTCACCTTTTCCTTGTGCTCTGTGATTGCAGATTCTGGCCTTGTTTTCATATAATGTTTTCCTGTTTGGGATTGGGGAATCTCATTTGGATATAGTTCTTGGTCTAAGTTTTGTGGATTTTGGCTTTATTGTCAGTGCAGGACTTTGTTTATTGCAGCCTCAAGAATACTCTGATTGTAACTTATATTTTGGAATGACTTTTGAAGCTTATACTTTGGATTTACTTTTGCATTTGACTTTTATGTATACATTGGAAATACTTCTGTACTCTTTAAATTTGAATGTATTTTTGAACTAGCTGTTTCTAGAGAGCACTCTTTTATTTAATAAACTTTTAATTAGTTGATTGTTTCCTGTTGGCTGAGCTATATTTGGACTAATTAGCTGTTCATCTTGGGGGAAAGAATTCACATAGGTGGCAGGGCTGCAACACTTGACCACACATTCCCGTTTTCTGAAATATCAGTGCCTTATAGTGGTAAAGCATTCTGAAATACTTGTTTAGTTCAATAAGAACACTTATTTCTATATTTCAATTACCTATATATTCTAATTCTATTTATAGATGTAAATCCATTCTTAGCTATTTAAAAAGTATGGGCATATTTTGGGGAAAACACTGCAAGATCAGGAGGTCTGAAGATTATAAATTTTATGAGCTAGGCGAACTTATAGGTGGATGTACACCATATTTCACAATCAGATCAATAACTAAGACTTTAAATTGCATTGATTTAAGGCTCTAGTTCTTTCTCATTCCCTGAGCTCCCACAATAAACAACATGACTGTTGTATTCAGCTATATATTTGGAGCTTTGGGGCAATAGGTTGAATTTATTCATTATTACTTGACACTTCTTCAATACTCTAATATAATGAGAAAATAAAATAATGCCAGATCCCGTGCATATTATATTATGAACTTCAAATTTGTTTCTGTTCACAAACAGATGCTGAAAGCTTAACCATTCTGCCATAAACTAAGTATCAAATGTAAATATCTTGCTAGATTTCCATTCTCAGTGTCAAGATTTTTTTAATGACAGCCCCTTCCCCACCAATATTTAGTGGCAGATATTATGTGGTTTCAAAGGGGATGTCAAAGAAGCTTATTTTATTTACATGGCAATTTAACCTGTCATAACAACCTGTAGGTTTATTTCTTCCTGTAATGTATTGAAACGTTTCACCTTAAAGGCATAAAAAGAGCCAGGCATACATTTTCAGGCAATATGTTCAAATTAGTAGTAATTGGTTGTTGTATGTCTTTCGATAACACATTAGTAGTAATTGTTTGTTTCTGTCAATACACTGGATTCAATTCTGCTTTGCACCTGAATAGAGGAACTGTTCATATGCCAATTACTTTGGTATATCACATAACAATAATTGAATGTTAATAATAAAAAAAGAAGTCCAAAAATCCATATGGGAAAAGCTGGTGCATGATCATTCTTGAGAGCACACTAGTCATGATTGCTTAGGGGTGTAGAAGCTACTCAACTATGTTAAATGAATGAATAAACAAACACATAATTAAATGTTCCATACTGTCAGAATACGGTTCATTGGAGATTTATGAGATTAGAAAAGGTTCTGGTGGACATAAACAAATTTCTGGAGAAATGATTACAGACTGAATGGACTAAACTTGTGCAACTGCCTAGCACAGGTACTATTGTTTGAAAAAAAAACAGGAATGAATTCCTATGCACATATCTTATTTGTAGTACAAAAAAGCATGAAAACGCAATGCAATATTTTAAATGACGACCAACACAAACATATCAGTATTTCAATGGGAAGTGTGGGCCAGCTTTAGCTGATAAAATTGTGAAGTTAATCAGGAGTGTTGTTGCTGTGTGCCTTTAAGTTGTTTCAGACTTAGGGCAACCCTAAGCCTAAGGTTTAGGTCAGAGGACAGATAAATGACCTTGGTGGGCCACATCCGACCTGTGGTCCTTAAGTTGAGGACCCCTGGCCTAGCAACTACAAATGTAATAGTAGTGAAATAATTTTGGGAAAAGAAAAATACTGTAGATATGATAAATAAGAAAATTGTGAAGCTGGAGCTGAAAACTGAAACAATGGATGAATAGAATGAATGAGGGAGAAAGAATATTATTTAAAATTCAAATCAGTCATGGAAAATCCACAAGAAAATATAAGAATACAATTAATTGTTGTCTTGGGATTTTTGGGGGGAGGGAGGGAAAAAAAGAAATCAATCAATTGGGGGGGAGGGGCTATGGAACAAATTCTAAGTTGGCGAGTGTAAGAAATTGGCCAAGACATGTAATTATCTATTTCTGCAAAAAGGATTAGGTTCAATCCTGCACTTTGAGATAAAATTGAAGGTGGATGGAAAAGAGATGATTATTTATAAGGAGATGCTAACAATAAATATATACAAAAAAGGCTATGTCTTTTGGCAGATATGTTGAAACAGAAGCCCTTTCAGAATGGAAAAATTGGGAGGACTGAGAGACCAAAGATTCAGAATGGACCTGGTCCAAAATGTGAAGGATTTTGTGAGAAAATATAGAAAAGATTTGGAAGGAGACCAAGAAAATACAAGAATAAATATTTACATGTAAAGAGACAAAAAAAATGATCAAAGGAAGCAAACTTTGTCAGCTGAAACAGACCAAGGAATGAACTAACAAAGTTGAACATCAGGTGAGAGAATATCACATATAGAATCTCCAAATGTCAAATAGATAATTGTTGTATGCTTTTAACTCATTTCCAATTTATGGTGAGTCTAAAAATTTTTTGGTAAGAGTTGTACAGAAAGAGTTGTTGTCTTTGCCTTTCTCTGAGGTTGAGTGTCTACCACTTGCCCAAGGTCATCCACGGATTTCTATGGCTGAGAAGTGATTGAAACTCTTGTTTCCAGAGTCCAAAAAGAGAATATCAAACATATGAAGCATATTTCGACTGTGCTATGAGTTTTTTAAAAAACCGATGCACTTGGATTTTAAGTATCTGTATCATATTTTCCCATTAATGTTTTTAAACTGATGCAGATCTAGAAAGAACAATCTTCACATAGTCTTCCTCAGCATTTTCTTTCTTGATTAATTAACAATTCTGAGATTACACAGAAAATCAACTGGGAGTGCATGTGTGTCAATTTAAATTAATTTCAGTGACCTTGCAAATCATAATTTTCTAGCACACTTTTGATAATTTTCAGTACCGGTAGTTTATCTTCCATGTTTATAGTATGTTGCATGTGATAAATCCTAAATTGATTTGAGACAAAGAATGGCTAAGTTATTTCCTATATCCCCAAAACACACTTCACAGCATGCTAAAAGTTTAAATATCTTTTAGATAGAAGAACACTGCTCTAATAAATGACTTTTCCATGTATCAGCATTTGCCTCCATTGTGGTTTTTGATGTGATTTAGTGATAATGGCAGCTTTGGTGTCTGATGGGTGATATATATCAGGGAATCGATGTAGACATACAACCTTCTTAACGATCCTGGATTCCACAGTTCAATGGGGGATTTAATCCCAATGCAAATAGCAACTTTGGAGAAAGGATCTTCCACAGGACTGCTTAGGAAGGAAGAATTTATTTTTTTGCCTTTACACCTGCTGAAATCTGGTAATTATCACCATTATAATCCTACTGGTATTTTTAAAAAGATTAGGTTAAATTTAAAAATGAAATTGAAACCACATCTGGTTAGGTCTGATAAAACATAAGATTGAATATAATGATTATTTATTTATTTATTTGCAGTATTTATATTCCGCCCTTCTACCCCGAAGAGGGCTTCTTTTCTTTCTACTTTGAATCTCCAACAGCCCACTTAATTACTTTCCACTGGTTTATCAACAGTACACTACACTTGTATGCCAACATACACAGCAGATATTAAGCCTACCCATCTGTTGGTAAGCCCACTTGCCAAATATAATTCTAAACATATAGTTAACAAGCATGATCACGCCTCAGCTGTACATCTGTTTAATAAAGTGAAGATTAATACAAGAAGTGGTCCTACAGATTTTAAAAACAAGTTTACTGTGCTTAAAAGCTTCCAGAACATTTGCAACATGCATGGGAAACAATTCAGATAGCCATTGATAAAGCTATGACATCTCAAAATGTGAGAACTATAAAGAACCACAAATTGAAGAAATAACAATGTCAAAAAGAATCTAAAGTGGCAGTGAATGTAATTGCATTACATCTTCCTTATGTTTCTTTTTACAACTCCTTAGAATTTTCCATTTCCTTAAATAAAAAACAAGTAAACATGCAATAATAAAAAAATTCAACCTCAAATCTATGCACAAATAATCAATGTTTATCTGTGCAGATAGCTGACAGCGCAATATGTAGGAATTATCACAGCATAATTGACACCCTGGTGTGCACTTCTGCTTAATTTAACAGCAAGAACCCAGCTCCCCTATGTGTTTTTATATACACTTAGCAATAGCTGTTTCAACCTAGTGCTTTTCTCCTCATAATGAGCCTGATCACTATGTTCTTTGACGACAGATGGTGAAATAAGAGAGATATCCTTGGTTGAAATTGTAATAACTGTTAGACAAGAGATGTTGTGTTGACAATTTGAGGAGAAACAGTTATGGAAAAAATTTAAAATCAGGATCAAAATCAGAGTCAACTATATCTCTTTCATGCACTACATATGCTTGTGTGCCCACACCTCTTTAGGCTATTTGACCCTGTATACAGAAATTGATTTGACTGTTTATGTTTATTCAAAGGTAATGGTGAAATTCCTATTGATGTATTTTATGTGAAAGCATTTTTAGATAAATTAGAATATCCTGCTTAATCTTGCTTTGATAAGGTTGATAAGATAAGTTGGAAGCTATTATTCTGCATTAGAAATATTTGTGGATCTTCTTTTTCAGCCCAGATATTTGTTAGGTATACCCAGAGATGTATGAAAGAATCACAACAGAGGATCTATTCCTAATCACACCCCCCCCCCCCAATTTAGCAATGGGTCAGGCCCGGTTCTTTATGGAGGCCCATGAAGCTGCCGCTTTGGGCGCAGCCCTTGCTGGGCACACTTGAAGTGGTGGCGGCGGTGGCGGCAGCAGCAACCATTGGGTCACTCGCCACGGAACAAGGAAGTACTTGGTATTCTCACAAGATTTCGCGACATCTCGCCGCCGCCGCTGCCGCCACCACCACTGCCACCATCAGTAAGTTGGGGGGGCGTAATTTTGGGGGGGTGCGGCCCTAGGTTTGCTTACATACTAAAAAAAACCTAGGGCCGCTCCTGCAATGGGTACAACTGATGAACCATTTCCCTAATGAAAATACCTATGGATAGGAACAGCACTATAATCCCTGTTTATTTAAAGAGTGCAGAAGAAGAATTTTGTATTGGATTGTACTTTTTTCATTCCTGTCTTTTCCCCTCCTTTCAAATGCCTTTAATGCCCTGCCAAGACAACATCATCATGCTTTATCTGTGGTAGTCAGGAGAGCTCTATCCACTCTGGTAATATCAGAGCAGCCAGTGAGCATAACTTCTAACTTTGTCTGCCTCTGACTGCTTTGCCTGCATCCATCTGGTTTGGTCATGTATGGACCCATTTTCCTGACAATCCTACCTACGCAGTGCTTTTGACACAAAATAAAAAATAAAATTTTCCTGGCAATCCTCAATGGAAGAGGGTAACTTCTAGAAGAAACTGTAAACATCAATTTATATTCAGACAGCACAGAATCCCTGAGCAGTTATTCCACTCTAGAAGTAACAAGAAATTCCACTATTGTTTCTGGTTTGTTATTGCCTATCTCAATGGGACTTTCAGTCCCCCAGGTGTTTGGAACTTCAATTCCTAGATGTTCCCACCAGCTTGGCAAACTAAAGAATTCTGGAACTGATGTCAAAAATACCCGAAGGACCAAAGATTGGGAACCACAGGTATACCTCATTTTGAAATGCATTAATGCATGAATATTTGGTCTTTCCATACCATGAGTGTGATTGCTTTGCTTGTTTTGGGGAGAACCAGTATATCTAATCCTGGAGAAGGGCTTCAAAAAAGCGTGGTCTGTCCCACTGTTGTAATCATGGCAGGTTCTTCCCAGCATGTCCTTTGCTTGTTCATGACTTTGACTGCTTGTGCAACCATCTGTCGGGGGTGCTTTGAATGCAATTTTCCTGCTTCTTGGCAGGGGCTTGGACTGGATTGCCCATGAGGTCTCTTCCAACTGTATGATTCTATTATATTTTCACTTCATTTTCCACAGTAAATAAGGAAGGGTGTTGTGTTTTAGCAACAACTAACATTAATGCCAATGCACAGTTTTAAACAGAAATATAACTTTTCACACTTGTTTAGCTTTGAGCATTTCAGTTCAATTCACCAAATAATATTTTCTTAGTTCACTGACCACAGTCAGTAAAGACTGAACAAACTCTTACTCTCATTTTTATCTCCCTAGAGGCTCACATGGACTCTGGGGAATTGAAATAAGAAAAATAAATTGTTTGACTATTAATTGGAGAAGAAGTAAATAGAAGTCGGGATTTCCCCATTAAATCAAGGATGTTTAAGGATCTAGAATATTACTGTATCTCTGAGTTGTTCACAGTAGAAGTTCATTTTTTTATCTTTTTCAAAAGTTGGGGGAGTAAAAGCAAAGGAATTTTGAAAGTTGGAGGGATGAGGTTCTGTATAGTTGTACAACAATTATTTGGACAAACCTAGGTAACTTCTTGAATTCACTACCAATGACCATTATTTCCATCTCTCACAAATGCTGACATTTTCTGTCACTGATAAACAGCTGCTCCAAAATGTGTTCCAAGAAACTGAGGCACACCTGTTTTTTGTCCCAACTTGGCCAGCCAAATATAGATGTTCTCATATGTCACCTTGACATTTTCTAATAGAATCTTATTCCTCTGAAAGAAATGGAAATCTCTCCTTTCTCTCTGGCCTTTTAGTATTGCTTTTGAATCTGAGCTTTGTATTGGTAGCATGACAATAATGCTCTATAGGCTGGGGAGTTGTGGAAGGATGACAGTGAGGTGTTTATAATATTATTCAACATGGTAATAATACATTCTATGAGTTGTTGTATGTTTTCCGGGCTGTATGGCCATGTTCTAGAAGTATTATCTCCTGACGTTTCACCCACATCTATGGCAGGCATCCTCAGAGGTTGTGAGGTATGGAGAAACTCAGCAAGGAATGTTTATATATATCTGTGGGAAATCCAGGATGAGGGAAGAACCCTTGTCAGTTGGAGGCCAGTGTGAATGTTGCAGTTAATCACCCTAATTTGCATGGAATGTCTTCATCTATTGGCTACTTTCTGCCTGGGGGCATCCTTTGTTAGCTGCCTCTAGTTCCCATGTCTCAGAGTGTTGCTTCTTATTTACTGTTCTGATTTTTGAGTTTTTAAATACTGGTAGCCAGATTTTGTTCATTTTCATGGTTTCCTCCTTTCTGTTGAAGTTGTCCACATGCTTGTGAATTTCAATGGCTTCTCGGTGTAGTCTGACATGATAGTTGTTGGAGTGGTCAAGCATTTCTGTGTTCTCAAATAATATACTGTGTCCAGGTTGGTTCATCAGGTGCTCTGCTACGGCTGATTTCTCTGGTTGAGTTAGTCTGCAGTGCCTTTCATGTTCTTTGACTCGTGTTTGTGCGCTGCGTTTGGTGGCCCCTATGTAGACTTGTCCACAGCTGCATGGTATACAGTAGACTCCTGCAGAGGTGAGAGGATCCCTCTTGTCCTTCGCTGACTGTAGCATTTGTTGGATTTTCTTTTCTTTGTAGATAGTTTGTAGGTTGTGTTTCTTCATCAGTTTGCCTATGCGGTCAGTGGTTCCCTTGATGTATGATAAGAACACCTTTCCTCTGGGTGGATCTTTGTCTTTACTCTCCTGGCCTGCTCTTGGTCTTACAGCTCTTCTGATATCCATGGTGGAATATCCATTGGCCTGTAGAGCCCAGTTTAGGTGGTTTAGTTTACCTTGGAGGAGGTTCGGTTCGGACCGTGCACAAAGAATATGAGAACCTCACCTCCTCCCAATAGGACTAATAGAGAATAAAAAAATCAGATATACAGAAAATTGATAAATAATATGAAACATAATAGAATGACAAGAATTGGTGAGTTATTCAACTCTGGTGGAACAATTAAAATGGGATGAATTAAAGAATAGGTGCGGACACAAAATAAGGCAGAGGATTATGGAATAAAAAAGAAAGGAAAACCCAGAAGCAGACTTAGAACAAAATTTAAAAAGGAAATTGGAGAAGGGGAAAGGAATTGGGGATTTATATATAAAAATAATTGAAAAAATACAATACGAAACATAACTTTGTTAGAGGTATGAAAAGACAAATTAAACTGTAAGGAGAATAAGATTGAGAATTGGATAAGAGCAATTAGGGAAATTAAAAATTAAAGGATTAAGGAAACACAATGTAAAAAATTGACAAAATGGTATTGGCCCCCACACCAACTGGCCCACATTACAAAAAAAAATCATAATTCTGTTGGCATAAATATGGGGGAATTGAAAGGTTTGTCCATATGTGGTTGGACTGTGAAAAGTTACAAAATTTCTATTAAAAGATTAAGGATGAGATAGAAGAATTACTAGGGAGAAAATTCAAACTAAACAGAAAACCATTCTTTACCCAACAAATGGTAGGCAATGGGAGGAATAAGGTCCAGATCGAAATTGCAAAATATATGATAGCAGCTACCCAAGCAACAGTTGCCTTAGGATGGCAAGATGAAAGGAAATGGGAATTTAAAAATGGCTTGACTATTTATCAGAGTATATGTTCCAAGACTACATAACTGAAAGGAGAACAAAATATATGAATGGTCATCCAAAGGAAAATTGGGAGTTGAAGTGGAAAGAGCTCTTAGTGAGAGCGAAAAGGAAAGAAAAATATAAGGAACTGAACCAAAAAATCTTCATGATCAAACCAATAACATAAACCATTGAGTAGAGTCATAACTCTTCCTGGAGGGAGGGGGAGGGAGGAAGAGGGAGAGGGGAAATGGATAGGGATAAGTAATAGATGTATAGAATTGTAAAGGAATGTAATCAATAGAATGTGTCATATAGGGTAAATAATAATAATATATCATTGTATGTATGAAATGGTGACATTGTTACAAATTATTTACATCTAACTAAATAAAAATATTTTTAAAAGAAAAAAAGAATGTGCAATGCAACAGTGCCCACTTAGAACCATAACAGCACATGCAACATACTAGCATACAGAAAATAATCAAAATATTTTACTCTGCATAAAATATTGCTTCACACACATTTCTAGATCTCAGCTGTCCTTTCTGTTAAAGATTTTTTTTAAGAATGACATTAATTATCCCATTTCTTTCTCATCCCATGGTTCAAGTTTCATTATAGCTATGAAAATTTTAAAATTATTTCTGTAATTAGAACATACGCTTCTGCAGCTGGCAGCACCCTCTGTTTATTCATCATTCCTTCCCTTTATATCACGTACCAATGCTTATGTGTGTAATCAATACAACATTTGAGCAAACATGATGGGACTACATATGAGATGCATCCATATTCAGTTTATTTTGTATTTTACATTTCTATACATCAGTAAATCATCTGCATAACTAAAATATGATATACTTGCATTTTTTCCTAATACAAACAAGAAGAATGCTACTGAGAAAATCCCTGAGGCAATCATGCATTCCAATAGGATTGGCCTTTTCTATAGATTTCACAGTGGGCATGAAGGGAAAAAAGCTAATTGTACATACAAAACACTCTACACATGTTTTTTTAATATAGTAGAGTCTCACTAATCCAAACCTCGCTTGTCCAAGCCTCTGGATAATCCAAGCCATTTTTGTAGTCAATGTTTCCAATATATCGTGATATTTTGGCGCTAAATTCGTAAATACAGTAATTACAACATAACATTGCTGCGTATTGAACTACTTTTTCTGTCAAATTTGTTGTATAACATGATGTTTTGGTGCTTAATTTGTAAAATCATAACCTAATTTGATGTTTAATAGGCTTTTCCTTGATCAGTCCTTATAGTCCAAGATATTCGCTTATCCAAGCTTCTGCCGGCCCGTTTAGCTTGGATTAGTGAGACTCTACTGTATATAAAAAATAGAATTCCCAATCAGTTGGCTCTAATTTGGAAACAGAACCAGTTAAACTAGTACTCCAGATACCAGAATGGAATTTAACAGCATCCTTGGATATAGTAATTTTATAGTCTTTACTGCCATTTGCATGTTAATCACATAAAAGTAGTCCTTATATACCGAGGGAACATATATAATCAGTTCATATGTGTAAACAGATGTCTAACTCATTGTGTAAACACAATGACAGAAGCAGCACCATCAACAACAACAAACCACAACAGCAGTGCTTTCTAAGTCATTCACTAAATACAGACCAATTGTAAATTAAAATTTTAAAATATATTTTCATCTCTTACCTGCTGGTTTACAGGAAAATTCCTATTGATTTTTTTAATCTGTAAAAGCAAATAGAGGATTTGGTTAATAAATTAGCACATCCTCTCACGTCACAGTACGCCACAACTGACATTGTAGTATCAGTTGTTTTAGTACCTGGATTCCCTGCTGAAGATACCTGCTGCATAAATTTCCTCCAGAATTCCAAAATTTTGAACACTAACTGATAAAAAATACAAGTGCTTGGCATATACCCAGATTTGGATGTCATTCAAGTCACACTGCATTACCAAAATACAGGTACATTAATTTTAATGAAGTTGATGTGTTCCTAAGCATTACTTCCTTAACAGAAAATTTGGTACCAGTAGCAGTAAGACTGGAATAATTCCTTGCACCACAGAATAGCAATGATGTTGAATAAGTTTCAGAGATATATTTTTTTTTTGCTAAAACTAACAATCAGGTCAGGCAATCTGTGGATAAATGCACTAAAAATCATTTCAAGTTTCTAAAGACCATTGGAGAGTTTCTTCCCAAATGTATCCAAGGATTACTTTTTCATTTCCCAACCTCCACTTTTCTGATGGTTTGCATGTTGGCAATCAAATTTAAAGATCTATGCTTTATAAAAATGGGGGGGGGGGGGGACAGACAGAGCTGGTGAGAAAGACTTATCTACTTTCCACCTTTCTATCTTGTTTTATTGTTCACCCATACTGAGTAAAGGATTATGGAAATATCTACTGCCAGCATTGGCTAGAGTAAAAACCCATTCTTTCTCAGCTTAGAGTTTATCATTTTGTTTACAGCAAAATCACTTCTTGCACCTGAATGACAAAAGCTGGGTTCTTCGGCCCTCTGTCATCATTACCTCAGTCCAAATGCTACTAAAATTCTGGATAAACTGATAAGGAGGAAAAGGGAGGGTGAGAGGGCATAGAAAGACTTGTTAAAAAGATTTGTTCAGTGACTTATGCTTTTAAATGTCCTCTTCATCTGGAGCCTGAAAACCCCCCAGCATAAAGAAAGAAATGCTTTCCTGATTCTCCTTGAATCCTGACCAGGAATTTGATCTCCCTCTATATAAAGATTTTCATGCTTCGCATTTTGAAAAGTGAAGACCTCTGTATATATGAAGGAATAGAGCCTGGCAAATTTTGGGGAGAATATCTAGAAGTAAAAATGTCAGTGCTGATCTCTCCAAGATGAGTCAAGGCAAGGTTGTGAGAACTTATAGGGTGATGAGAAATCAAATAAAGCTACTGTTCTACTGTACTATCTTTCATGAAAAATATCAAGTGAGATGGTAGCCACGTGATGGTATAAGAATGGTGGTCTACAATGCTCTTTTGCTAAGATGACCTACATCAGCTTGTGGAATTAGTGAACTGTCAATGAACTGCCACAGGGTCATGACAGCGCAATGTCACAGCAGATATTGTGCATCATATAAACACTTACATTTTAGCAGCTCAGAAGACATGACAGTTAATTTTTCAGATCAACAAGTAGCTTCATTACAGAGATTTCTTATTAAACACTTTATTTTTAATCTAAATATTTTTGTATCATTGTAAAACTTTTTATGACTTGCTTCCACTAACATATAATTTTTTATCAGAGTCATAGTACCATCGATTGAAATATGTTTTTTTCTGATGAGAATTCTCTGGACTAAGATTCAGTTTATTCACTCACATCTAGTTAATTGCTAGGATCAAAAAATAATTTGAAATAGAACAGCTTCCTTGACATTAAATTGAAATGATTATTTCATCTATAGTTGCATGTCATCAGCATACTAATGGCACTGAATTCCAAACTTTTCCAGCAAGAACTGTGATGTACATCACAGTAATGGTCACAAGGTCAGTCAGGAGTCCCCAGCACCACATTCTGAATTGACCTCTCCTTAAAAACAGGAGTTGCTACAAAGCAATGCTCTCAAGCTCATCTGAAAGATTTGTATCTCACAATGTGACTTGCAGTCAGTGTGTACTATCTTCAAAAACATGGCCTGTGACCAAGATGATATGATTTATCATAAGAATGATAACATAATTTAATGTATGCAGCATAGAAAATCTAATAGGTCTTTCATAATATCCATAGAATCAGAAGCCCTCAAACACCTGAAATTTATATTATCAGAAAGTGATCTGTTGAATTTTTTTTAAAAGGACAAGGCCCATTCACAGCTCTTTCAACTAGAAAAATAATATAGATAGAAATGTGTTTTACTTTGGGTGTCAGTTAACAAAATACACAGCAGTTCAAAAAGACCGTATTTAGTGTGCCAGAGTAGCAATTAAATGAAAAAAGAAATGTGAATATCACCTGGGTCTCAGTGAGAGAAGGCAAGGGAGAAGTTACAGCGTTTCTGGAGGTGAGAGCTCCTTCCTACTCCCTCCTCCCTTCTCCTGTTGGACTGAATATCACCTGGGTCTCAGTGAGAGAAGGCAAGGGAGAAGTTACAGCATTTCTGGAGGTGAGAGCTCCTTCCTACTCCCTCCTCCCTTCTCCTGTTAGACTGAATATCGCCTGGGTCTCAGTGAGAGAAGGCAAGGGAGAAGTTACAGCGTTTCTGGAGGTGAGAGCTCCTTCCTACTCCCTCCTCCCTTCTCCTGTTGGACTGAATATCATCTGGGTCTCAGTGAGAGAAGGCAAGGGAGACGTTACAGCGTTTCTGGAGGTGAGAGCTCCTTCCTACTCCCTCCTCCCTTCTCCTGTTGGATTGAATATCACCTGGGTCTCAGTGAGAGAAGGCAAGGGAGAAGCTGCATCCATTGGAGTCAGCACTTTTACCACCCTAGAAGATCCACTCGGAAAGTCTTCGCCAGTCCGGAGGCCTTCCATTGATTATTTTTTGCTGACTTTGTCATGGAACCTGTTGTCCTTGTATGAGTGTTTCCCTCATCAGACGAACCAGTTGCTGCCGCTACTTGGCCTTTTCTCCTCTTTTTTGTTCTCTCCCGTCCCTTTTAAAATTCTATGTTATTTTATTTTAGCTGTGTAAGTATATAGAGTATACTCAACCTACACTTTTTAATTGCTCTGGGCCATTAGTATTCTTTTTTTTTTTTACTACGGTTTTGATATTTTAGTGGAAAATGAATCAGCTGGATACATATGGGATCTGCGAACTATCCCAGTTATGCCACCTTATGGGCAGATCTTTTAACCTCATTTTTTCACAGCTTGTAACTATGAATGAGAAACTAGATCATCTTATCAAGGGAATTTCGCAACTGGCAAATGCCACTAGACATCAAGATGTTCCTGAGGATGAGAATAATATTGGATATAACTCGAGGGAATTCTGTTGGCATTTAGATTTTGGGGGGGAGGGAATATCTGGGTTTCAAAAGGGCAGCAAGGAGTTAATATTGGATAATGGGAATATCGAGGGAATGGATGATATGTGTGCTGAACGAACTGGCCCGAGAAGGGAAGATATGGATATGGATATAGGTTTGGGAGTGGCGAAGTCATCAACGAAGGCTCCATTGGAGGGGGATTTCTCTCCTCCTCATGTTGAGTGCCGCCATGGCCATACCTTGCAAACGAAACAACTGGCCTTTCTAATTAGAGACTCCACATGGAATAGGGGTAGATGGACCTCGAAAAGAGCGATCCAGAGGTCCTTGGTTCAAATTTTATCAAGGAGCCTGACTACAGTCAAGATTAAGACCATTACGTGGCTCCAGAAGGACTATCAATCGCACGATCGCTCTATACGCCTCATTTCCACCTTTGAGGATAAGTCTATTATAGAGGAGTTATGGGCCCTTAGGTCCTGGCTGCTATTATGGGGCATCACCATCAGAAAAGTAATAGTAGACCCCGTGATTCGTCCTCTTGTGGCCAACTTGTCTTTATATACTCAAGCACTAACTAGGCCCAATGATAATAGGATGTTCAATCCTCACTGTAGGTCCCCTCCCTCAGAAAAGTCGCATCTAGATGTTCTGGCCCAATCTTTCTCAGTCCCTTACCAGCAATCGTTGCCTTCCCCTACTCCTCGAAGATTTTCCGGTAGGCCCCACTTGTCCCCTTTCTTGGAAGCTAGGCTAGTTGGAAATTCCAGCAGTCATTTGGACTTGGGGAGTTGACTAGACTCTCCAAATGATGTTCCAACTGAGCCAGATTCCCTGGGGGGTGGGAACCGGGTGGGGAGGAGGAATTGCGGTCGACGGATTCCCAGGGAGAAGCGCAACAGAGTTCTTGCGACCCTGGAGAAGGATAGGTGTGGTAGCCTCGATGGCAGCCCCTCCGGGCTGAGGGTCCTGCTGCTCAATGCCAGATCCGTCAAGGGTAAATCATCTATTATCCAGGATTTAATCCTGGATGAGCAGGCGGATCTGGCTTGCATCACCGAGACCTGGCTGGATGAACTGGGTGGGGTTAGTCTTTCCCAGCTTTGTCCTCCGGGTTTCGGGGTGCATCAGCAGGCCAGGCCGGGAGGGCGGGGAGATGGGGTTGCGGTGGTCTTTCGGCAGTCCATCGCCCTGGTCAGATGCGCCGCTTTGCAACCTGCCGGGTTTGAGTGTCTCCACCTGAGGGTGGGTACCCGGGACAGTTTGGGGATTCTGCTGGTGTACCGTCCACCCCGCGACACAGCAGTCTCCCTGCCTGAGCTTGCAGAGGTGGTCTCTACCGTGGTGCTGGGTTCCCAGCGCCTGGTGGTGCTGGGAGATTTCAACATTCACACTGAGGCCACCTTGACAGGTGCAGCTCAGGAATTCATGGCCGCCATGATGACCATGGGACTGTCCCAAGTGATATCGGGTCCCACTCATCAAGCTGGACATACACTCGACCTGGTTTTTGTTGCAGGTGACGGTTTGGTTGGAGTGGAAGAGCAAACTATCCTTCCATTGTCATGGTCCGACCATTATCTGATCAGTTTAAGACTCACCACACCCGTAAACCTCCGCAGGGGTGGTGGACCCATTAAGATGGTCCGCCCCAGGAGACTTATGGATCCTGAGGGATTCCTGAGGTCTCTTGGGGATCTGTCTGCCATGGAGCCTGACGATGCTGTCGATGCCTTGGTCGCTCGCTATAACAGTGAGTTGTCCAGGGCTATAGACATGATCGCCCCCGAACGTCCACTCTCGCTACGTGGAGTTGCCCCAGCCCCCTGGTTTACTGGGGAGCTGGCGGAGATGAAACGTGCGAGGAGGAGACTAGAGTGCCGCTGGCGGACAACTCGTGATGCATCTGACCGAGCACGGTCTAGAGCCGCTATTATGGCCTATTCCGCGGCGTTGCGAGCAGCCAGGAAGGCTTTCTCGATTGCCCGCATCGCGTCTGCAACAACTAGATCCTCAGAGCTGTTTCGGGTTGTTGGGAGCTCCTCCACCCTCCTCAGGCTGGGGGGGGCACCTGACATCCCGGCAACTCGGTGTAGCGAGTTTGCTCACCATTTTGCAGACAAAGTCGCTCAGATTCGTTCCGACTTAGATGCTGGCCTTGTTGCAATGCCAGGTGAGGTAACCGAGGCTTCTGTCTGTTCGATCTTGTGGGATTCGTTTCAGCTTGTGCAGCCTGATGATGTGGACAAGATTCTTGGAGCGGTGAGGGCGACCACCTGTGCCCTTGACCCTTGCCCATCTTGGCTTTTAAAACAGGCCAGTGGTGGGTTGGTTGATTGGTTTGTGAGAATAATTAATGCCTCTTTGGAGCAGGGTAGATTTCCATCTAATCTAAAACAAGCGGTGGTGAGACCTATCTTAAAGAAGGCCTCCCTAGATTCGACCAACTTGCATAACTACAGACCAATCTCCAATCTTCCATTTTTGGGCAAGGTCTTGGAGCAGGTGGTTGCCTCTCAGCTCCAGGGATTCTTGGATGATACGGATTCTCTGGACCAATCGCAGTCTGGCTTCAGGCCTGGTTTCAGTACCAAGACGGCTTTGGTCGCCTTGGTGGATGACCTCCGCAGGAAGCTGGACAGGGGGAGTGTGACCCTGCTGGTTCTCTTGGATATCTCAGCGGCTTTCGATACCATCGACCATGGTATCCTTCTGGGATGTCTCTCCGGGATGGGCCTTGGGGGTACTGTTCTGCAGTGGCTTCAGTCCTTCCTAGAGGGGCATTCCCAGATGGTGAAGCTGGGGGACACCTGCTCGGACCCCTGGCCATTGTCCTGTGGGGTCCCGCAAGGTTCTATTCTGTCCCCCATGCTTTTCAATATCTACATGAAACCGCTGGGCGAGGTCATCCGGGGTTTTGGAGCTCGGTGCCATCTCTACGCGGATGACACCCAACTCTACTACTCTTTTCCACCAAAATCCAAGGAAGCCCCTCAGATACTGGACCAGTGTCTGGCCGCTGTATTGGCCTGGATGAGGGCGAACAAGCTGAAGCTCAATCCTGACAAGACAGAGGTCCTCCAGGTCAGTCGAAAGTCCGATCGGGGTATTGGGTGGCAACCTGTGCTTGACGGGGTCGCACTCCCCCTGAAGGCGCAGGTCTGCAGCTTGGGGGTCCTCCTGGATTCGGGGCTGACGCTTGAGGCTCAGGTGTCGGCCGTGGCTGGGAGGGCCTTTGCACAACTAAAACTTGTGCGCCAGCTGCGACCATACCTCGAGAAGTCTGATCTGACTACGGTGGTCCACGCCTTAGTTACCTCTAGACTGGACTATTGCAATGCGCTCTACGTGGGGCTGCCTTTGAAGACGGCCCGGAAATTGCAATTAGTTCAGCGCTTGGCAGCCAGGCTTCTAACAGGAGCAAACTACAGGGCACGTTCTAGGCCTCTGTTTAAGGAGCTCCACTGGCTGCCGTTTGTTTTCCGGGCCCAATTCAAGGTGCAGGTTATCACCTACAAAGCCCTAAACGGTTTGGGACCCACCTACCTTAGAGACCGCATCTCCCCCTATGAACCTGCACGATCTCTTCGCTCTTCGGGGGAGGCCCTCCTCTCGCTCCCACCACCTTCGCAGTTGCAGCTGGTGGGGACGAGAGAGAGGGCCTTCTCCGCTGTGGCCCCCCGCCTCTGGAACTCACTCCCGAGGGAGATTAGACAGGCCCCCACCCTCCTTGCCTTTCGAAAAAGCCTTAAAACCTGGCTTTTCCAGAGGGCCTTTGGTGACTAATTTTTGGGGGTTGATTTGTCTGCCCATTTAATTTAATTAGAGAGTGTTCTGCCATGATTATTGATACCTTGCTGAATACTTCTGCCACGAAGCTACAGAAGCCCTCTATTTCGGCCTAGAACTGTTTTATCTCCTTGTTTTTAACATGTGATGTATGTATTGATTGTATGACTGCTTTTCATGTTTGATTTTACAATGTGTAATTTGTCACTGTTTTTATTATTGTTGTGAGCCGCCCCGAGTCCCCTCGGGGAGATGGGGCGGGATATAAGAATAAATTTATTATTAGTATTATTATTATTATTATTATTACTTATAAATAACTTTTTCACTTTTCAGCAGACTATATTAGAGCATCTCTTGTTATCTCATGTGTGACAAATTAAATTAGTCAAATTTGCAAGAAATCATAATGCAATGACTATTATATCAAACATACAGTCTAGTATTTGTATGCATTTAAGCAATGTTTTATTTCTCTGAAATATTCTTTCAAGGGATTGATAAAGAACACTCAACTGGGGATGTTTTTCTAATACTCTACCTTTTTAATTTCACAGTGCTCTTAAAAGTGCCCTTGAAAATACCAGGCTGCTATTTTTGGCAAATGATAAAGAGAGGAAACCTTTACTTGTCAGTACACATGACACTTCTAGGTGACATATAATGAATTTAATTCTATGTGAAATCCTAACTTCATCTTACTTTGGGTAAGTCACTGTTCTTCCTTATAGTATTGATGAACTCTAGCAAGAAATCTACACTTCCCATCTCAACAGCACATGAGCTTTACAATCCCTAAAGTGTTGCCAGAAAGCACCCTAGCATTTTGGCAAGAGAAACAATTCTGTATCAGGGTCTTTCTCTCTTCCCCCTCCCCCACTTTACTCCCCTGGTTTTTAACTGAGAAACCTTTCTACATAAGCTAACATAACAAGTATGGAAATGTTCCCCTAAAAAATAATAATCAAATAGCTGCAAATGGATGGGCCAATATATATCAGCAATGATGTTTTTCAAGGATCAACCAATCATTCAGCAACATTGTTTTGAACCATCAGCCACCTTTGGTTGTGATGAAGCCAGATGATGCAGGGTGTGAGGCGATGGGTTCCCCCTGCCGGGCACTGCTGGATTCACCATGATGCATGGCAATTCCAGTGGCCCATATGATGAGGTCGAAATAATCAAATATGATTTATCCAAACTGTACAAAATCCTTGAGATTAGATGGTTTAGTCTCTGTATGGATAGCATGCCTCTTAAGAGTTGTCCCTGCTCCTTTATCCAGATGTCCTAAATATACCAGGGCTTCATGTTTAGTTTTTTTTTTTTTATCCAACCTGCCCTAAAGCTTCGTTGCAGCTCAGATTTAGGTTTATGTGCAGTTGCACTAGAAAATCACTCTCAGATCCTCCTTTCGCATGAAGCTTCACCCTTAAATAGTAGGAAGCAGATCTCACTGAATTAAAAAATACATTCAAATAGCTTAGATAAATTATTTTTAATATCATAATTCCTAGAACACTCCAGAACGCTCCAGAATTCCTAGAACGCTAATTGGCCATACTGGCAGGTATGAGTTGTAATACAATAAAACAACTTTTCTGGGCTCTGTTCAGGATTTTACTCTAAATAAAAAAAATGCTTTTTCATGTACAGAAAATGTTATTTTCTGTACAAAATAACTTGAGTTTTGTGCAAAATTAGTCCGAAATTGCAAATATTATCAGCAGTTCAGCATTCTTATTGTGGGGGTTTCTCAGCACTTGAATAAAATTCACAGTTTTTCAAAGTTAAGATTATTCTTTCCATCTCTACAAAATAAAAGGATAGAAAGGGGAAGCAACTTTTTGATCAAAATTCTTTTGGAAGCACAAATCAGAAATGAAGACCAAGAACCTTCACCACATTAATTTAGCCTGGTGCTGAAAAGTATCCAGCAAGGAGAGCAGCTGGCTGGACACCACTAGAACTAGATACCCTGAAGTCCTTCCATAAACCTGCTCAGTCATTTGAAATCTATTTCATGAATGGACATTAATACTGCAGATAAATTTCCAATTTTAATTGGATGCATTATTTTTAAACAAGCACTCTGGTATTGAGAAACAAGTCTGCTCAATATTAAGCCATGGTTTCTGTAGATCATCTCTAGTGTGGCTTGAGAGAGTGAACCCTAGATAATTATATTTTAATTATTAAATCTTAGTGCTGCAACACACTAAGTGACCCGACTGGACTTGACCCTATATTGTATAGGTCAAATGCTTGGTTGATGGAATTAATGAAGAGGAACTAATTGGTTCATCCTCACTTCTGAGGTCAGGGAATTAAATGACAGAGATGCTAAGTGGAGATAAGAATTTTTGAAATAAAATATGTAGAAACCATTACTTTGTTAATAAATTCCACATTTGATTAGTTCATTTCAGCCCTAACTCTTATGCAAGAGCACACAGCATGCCATAAAACATGATCTTTAAAAGCACTTACGGGAGTCACTAATTCACTTCATGGCGAACAATAATGAAGTATTATCTGGTATAAACATATTAGAGCAATCTTAGATTGTTATTTGAAGACTGTCAGTCTATTTAGATGTGTAAATAATTAGCAAATAAACATTACTTTTGTTCTTCATAACTTTGGCAATGTTGATCTAGGGTGGTAAAAGCATTCACAAATCTGTCTCTGAGTGAAAAAATGTCAACCTCTACGATAGAATGCACCCACTTTTTGCTTTTGTTTCATGCCAAAGATTCTATTTTCCATGACAAACATTTACGATTCACATAGAAACCTCCCAAACAAAAGCCTTTCTGAACAGTGAAATATCACCAAAATGCACAAGATCTCTCGGAATTTCTCACAGTGGAAAAATTGAGAACAAAATGAATATATATTTACATCTCTAGGGGCCTTTCTACACGGCCATATAACATCTAGGTTATCTGCTTTGAAGTGGATTACATAGCAGTGTAGACTCATACAATCCAGTTCAAAGAAGATAATGTGGATTATCTGATTTGATAATCTGGATTATATGACAGTGTAGAAGGGGCCTACATTAGAATAATAGAATTACGGCGCTGGAAGAGGCCACATGGGTCATCTAGTCCAACCCCCTGCCATGCAAGAAAAGTACATTCAAAGTACCCCTGACAGATGGCTAGTCCTATGTTTGTGTTACCACAAACAAAGTACTGAGTTCTCTAAGCTACAAGGTTATTTTTTTAAAATTGAGATAGCATTCTCTATCTTTGACGTCCAATTTAGAACTCTTTTAAAGAAACAAAAAGAGTTCCACAGACCGAAAACACAGACTTAAATTATTTTTGTAAAAAGAAAAAGTAGTGGGACAACCCACCCTACTACATTTTAAAGAGGTGGGATAAGTTATGTGATTGTTCTATACCCTGAACTAATGATGGTTCTTTCCACCTCCTTTATTTTTTCTCATTTCTTTTTAACACCCAACAGCAATTGTTTCAAGCTGCTTAGCACCATGCTTCTTGTTCAGTTTACCAGACTACAAAAAAATGGGGGAGGGAAAAAAAGAAAAGAAAAGGACAGCTAGAGAAACATAGCTCAGTAACTCAAGAAGCTTCAAGTGAAATTGCACTTTGTCTCTTATTGATTTGTCTACTCAATTTGCTTCCTGATCATTTATGTGCAACAAAGATCGAGGAGCTAGTAAGTAACTGTTTTCCCCAAAATAAGACAGCCTCTGAAAATAAGACCTAGTAGAGGTTTTGCTGAATTGCTAAATATAAGGCCTCCCCCAAAGTAAGACCTAACAAAGTTTTTGTTTGGAAGCATACCCACCGAACAGAACACTAGAGCATGCAGGATTGTTAAATGTATGTACCATAGATTGTTGTACATGGAAATAGTGGTAGTAACAAGAAATTCTTGATAGGATTCACAGTTTGTTTGTTATGCTGGTTTATGGTGACAACTACTGTACAATATATAATAAATGTTCTTTTTTTTGTTCAACAATAAATGTGAATTCTTCTTCATGGAAAAATAAGACATTCCCTGAAAATAAGACCTAGCGCATCTTTGGGAGCAAAAATGAATATAAGACACTGTTTTATTTTCGTGGAAACATGGTAGTATTACTTGGGCCAGAATTCCTTGATGCAATTCTGCAGCAAGATAGAGTTATCTCTGATGCTAGTTTATCTGTAATTTATAAAGCTTAACCCTAGGACAGCTTTCCCACAAGGCCTTTATACTATACCTTTTCATACTTGTAGAGGATGATCCTGTGTTATTTTTTCTTATTTGTTTTCTATGTTTTTACAATGGTATGGCAAAACAACCTCTACATCTCAGAAAGTTCAAACATCTGAGATACACTTAAATTGACACTATTTATTAAGAACAAGTAAGAATGTAATTCAAAGCAGATTCTCAGATATTTGGTACTTTAGCTTGCTTGACTGTGCAGAAACCGTCATAACTATTTTGACATTCTGACACCACATGTCAAGTGAAACTGCAATCACTGGTGACCCAAGCTAAGACATCTTACATTGAAATGGTACAAAAATTGTTAACAGCACCATATTCATGCCAATAGCCATCTTGCTAAAGTCAGACAGATCATATTTCTAATCACACCTTGCCACTGCTAAATATTAACGCAGTGATCATTATTTGTAACCATGTAGCTAAAATGTTCTTCTTGCCCTTAAGCATCCCTGAATAGCTGAATGTTCAATTCCTGTTTATGCTGTTAAATATGCAACTCTTACTGCTGCTGCTTTTAAAGAACATTATGTCTAGAATACAGATCAATTCCCCATCAGTCCAAAAGATATTATGGAAGCTGGGGGACCCAGTTGCAAATAAATAGTGCAATTTCATCCTGACAGGCCATTAACTACAAGCATTTAAGCTTTATGACATGTCACACTAAATGCACAAAGGAACCACTTAGCCGCCCCTCTCTTTTTGCTAACCCCCCATGGGATACTGTGCCAGCAATGGCACATGATATCAAAGGAGCCATCATATCACTGGTGAGAGGAGGTAATCTTCTGACACAGTTGTAAGAATCCAACTATTGCTCAACTTCACATTTTAGTGTCGATTATGAGATCTATTTGGCTATGGAGAACTTAGAACAGGGGTGGGACTCATTTGGATATTTAGATCTTGTTAGCCAGCATAGCAAATGGTGAGAGATGCTGGTATACAGCCCAACATCTCTGGAGGGTCACATCATTCCCATTCTGATTTAGGAAAACAACATGAGAATGGAGTAAAGCCCAGGTAACTTTTTTTTTATTACACAGAGAAGTTATCATGACACAAATCATACATTGTAAAGAAGCTGATGTCCTCTCATTACTTGTGTTGCTTCACTTTAAGTTGATTCATAAAACCAGAATCCTGATAAAAACTAGATTGGTTTTGTCATTTTTTTTACAGATTGGGGAACTAAAGAAGTATTATATTAGGTTACTACTGATATTAGGATCTTCTAAACACATGCCAATAGTTCTGTTTATGTGGACCTAACAACATTTCCATTGATAGCAGAATGTAAGAAAGTCATTATTGTAAAATAAATCATTTCTTAGGCAAAGGTAAAGGTTTTCCCTTGACATTAAGTCTAATTGTGTCTGACTCTGGGGGTTGCTGCTCATCTCAATTTCTAAGCTGAATAGCCGGCGTTGTCCGTAGACACCTCCAAGGTCATGTGGCTGGCATGACTGCATGGAACACCGTTACTGTACCTATTGATCTACACATTTATATGTTTTCGAACTGCTAGGTTGGCAGAAGCTGGGGCTAAAGCGGGAGCTCACCTTGCTCTCTGGATTTGAACCGCTAACTTTTTGGTCAGCAAGTTCAGCAGCTCAGCGGTTTAACCCGCTGCCTCCTTCTAATTTCTTAGAAGAAATTAAAACTGAGCTGACTTACTTGGCTTAGAGTTTTGAGGTTGGCAGAAGTATGTCTGTTTGTAGTCTTTCTAGATGCATGTGGAGGGTATTGTAGATTTAGATAATTCAATATGCTAGGAAAACTAATTTAAAAATGATACACTGGCAGAATGTAGTTATCTTCATTTATGCCAGATTGATCTTGTAAAAAGCCTCTACTGTGTAAGAAGTCTATCGAGGAGATGAATCTCATCAGAAATCCTAGCATCAGTTCAGTGATGCACAAAGCTACATAAAATAAAACTGAGAAAAACTATTAAATCAAAACTTGAAATGTATTAAAAATAGAAATAAAAGATTCCTACTATGTCAAAGGGCAATGAACTGGGGTTAAAGAGCAAAGAAAGCTTTTTATGGGGAAGGAAACAAAAGTTACTGAAGAAATCGATCTCCATTTTTCCCCTTCTAAGAAACTTCTAGATCTAGCCCACTATTTTAACTTGAAATTTGAAATTTGAGGAAAGAAACCTAGAAATAAACAATGTGACATTTTGAATTCTGTTCCATAAACATATCAGCACTATCTAACTTTATTTCAAGCTTTGCTTTCTTAAGTCTGTTTAGTATCACAAGAAAGAAAATAATAGGGAACTATAGCACTATAGGGAAAATTAATTTTGTTTTCCAGAAGCTTTCGAAATAAAATCTGAGTTGAAGATAGACTTGAGTGAACGTCTCCAGGGAAACTTCAAACATAGTTTATGCACAGATAATTCTGTGTTTAAGCTCATGAGGGCTGTATGACAGTTGGGATCAAATGTAACTGGGAACTCTGATAAATTTCTCTGAAGAATACTTACATTGTGCTTTGTGAGGTTGGAAATATTCGTTGCTATTGCTTGTAGCCAGTCGATACAGTCTTCACCAGAGAGACACTGAATTATTCCACTACAAATGCCATCCACAGCAATTACCTGGAACGCGTTTTGCCTATAGACACATCATAATAGAACAAGTCAGGAGACAAGTGCACCAATTCAATACTACCAACTTAATAACAGTTGTAGAAAGACTTCAAAAACATTCCCTCACCTACGTCTTCCCCATAATAAAAGTCAGCCACTGGACTTTTACTGCTGCTCCTATTTTATGCATCATTCTTTTCTACATTTAGCTTTCATATATGGCACTTCTCCAGATAAAGCTTGGCAAACCTGCAGAAGCAACTTAACACAGATTGCTCACTCTGGTTGATTTTCCTAAGGCAAAATGCTTGAAATTGTGTTTGTCTAGATCAATGTAGGTGTTTCACTTTGTGCTGTATCTCCTGATAATATTCAGGATCGTATCCTTCCATGACATTCTTGGCTAATTTCATAATCCTGGCCCTCGGAATCCACATATTCTGCATCCATTGATTCCATCTTCCAAAGCTTTAAGATTACCACCACACACTGCCCCTCCCCCCAAAAAAATTAAAAATATCAAAAGTAAACCTTGATTTTGTCATTTTATGTAAGAGATATCATTTTTTAATATTATTGTACATAATGGGACTTGAGCATGCAAAGATACTAGTATCCATGCGGGATATTGGAACATCTAGACTGACTACATAGGTTAATGTAGAGTCAGATCATCCCTGAAGTAGCCAAATGCTGCACAGGGCTGATTCAGGATAACATAACTGCAAGACAATATGGTCTTGTTTAGCTTTGCCCAAAGTCAAGGGGAAAGTATGGATTTGGCCCTGTGGGAATAGTTGGGCAACTTCCAAAATGGAACCAGCTGCAACTGTCCCCACTCCCATCCCATGTTTACTGGATTCAGGAGGCTTCGGGACATGGTATAGCAGCATGATCCTCTGTATCATGGAGGTATCTGGGCATGACACAATCCTACCTTGCAACCATCACATGCACTGATGTTGGCTGGGCCAATGGGGCACAGTGGGATGGGGAGGGGAATTCCTTCTCTTCCCCTGACCTCTTCCTTGGTGCCCCATTAGCCTGGTCAATCTTACTGCAGATGAAGGCAGACAGGTAGGAACCGTGTTGTGGTGAATGAGTGCTGCGAAATGGAGGACATTTAGAATTACTGCAGAGTAGTGCACAACCATGTTAGGTGTGTTGGGTAGTAGGGACTCCCTTCTTACTTCACAGCAGCTGAGGGACAGTTGTGTGGGCTAAACTTGAAACCTATCCAGCATAGGATAGGCTGGATCAGCCTTGCATTATCAGTCAGTGTAGATGCAGTCTATGTCGTATTAGAAGTAAATCTTGCTAAAATCAACAAAACATATTCTGTAAAAAAAAAAAAAAAGGAACGAGACAATGTAATAAAGCAGATAATAACCCTCCCTTCCTACTCATCATGACATAAAAGTATTAAAGTATAATGCTTTCCTTACTAAATAGATTTTACTTGCTTCTAAGTTGAAGTGTTCCAAAAACCTACTTAAGGGTAGAGTTGGAGAACTCAGGATTGATCCACATAATGTTTTCATGTTGCACTTCTCCAACGTTTGAACATAAACTAAATCAAACACAACTGTGTTGTCCTTCAATATAAAAGGAAGTCATCTAAGCATTCTGTGTCAGTAGCATTCTGCATATATATACTGTTGATATGCTATACTATACTACACATTATTCACTTACTTCAAAGAACAAGTAATTATAAAACCTTAAAAAAATTGGATGTTGTGGTACTCAGGGCACAATATCTTTAGCTAATAGTCTTTTTGGCACCCTGCCTGAAAAGGGTTGATGGGTCTAAATGGATTTAGAGTCATACAAAGAGGACTGTACTTCATGATCTAAATCAATTTTGAGTTTGTCAGACTAGAAACAGTGCAACCAGACCATTCTTTCTTGATTATTTTATAGTTCCCAGCTGAAAGTTTAGTCATTTTCAAAATGGTAGCCATGTTAGCCACCCAGCAGCAACTAAAAAAAAAAAAGGGGGGAGGAGAATGGGAAGGGGAGAAAGAAAAGAACGTTGCAACACCCTTATAATCACTTATTTTTATTTTATCATGAGCTTTCATGGTTAGAAACCTCCTTCTTAAGATGCAGTACTATTAAAGTCTTAAGCTTATAAAGCATATTCATGCAGATTTAGGAGTGGCACATTATCAGTTCAGTCAGTATTTGAAAATTTGGGGACATAATTTGCATCTTTCTGAATACTATTACATTATATCCCATTCCCACAACTGTATATGTATACTTTATTATCTGAGGCTTCAATATCTGTGCTGTAACTAAAGAAGTGGGTTTGTTTATATCAATTGAAGCTCATGTTAAAATAAAATAAAAAGTCTTAAACGTGTTACCACATTCCCCTTTTCTCCCCCTGATTTCCTCTTTTTTACATTGGAAATTCTAACATTCTATTCGTTTTTATTTATTTCGTGTCAAAAGCATTGCATAACAAATACATTTTAAAATGATGAAAAAAAAGAGGAAATCACAAGCAACTAAATAGTTTTAGACCAAAAACGGGCAACAGCAACCGCATTGTCCGTAGCTTTAAACAACTCCTCCTCCGTGCATGAGGCAGGACATTGTGGGCAAGCATACATATGCGGAGTTGTTTGTTCTGCTCCACAGTCACACAAGGTTTAAGCAGATAATTTTCAGACATTAGCAGAAAATTGATCTTCAAATGTTCATATGACAAATTCTTTAACTTCCTTTAGCATTTAAAATACCTTGGTCCATCTGGATTGAGTTCAATTTGCATTAAGTGTAACAGTTTCCCTATATCTCCTTTACTGTGGCAATAAAAAGTAGTACTTGGCTGTCTGTTTGAGGGGAATAATATTTCTTATTTATATATAACTGTTACTTAGTGTACTTCATCAAATCAGATTTCAGAGTATATTTAAAAAACGAATTACAACCACATGCATTTTCAATCCTAATACAGTGACAATGTCAATGGCCATGACAAAAACCAACAAATAAAACTTCCAAGGCAGCGTGTGGTATTATAAAATGCCTACATAAATAACATTCTCAATATGGAACTAAAAACTAGTAAAATCATTTACAGACATACCTCTTTAGGAAATGTTTATTGGGGACTTACAAATTCAGGGATAGACATCTTGATTTCTGATTTACCTGCAATATAATGCTGTAAAACTATCACTCCTCCCACTCCTGCAACTTGCATCCTTTCAACTAGTCAACTAAACACACACACAGGTTTCCTCAGGTGAGGAAAAATATGTTATGGTTGAATAAGTGATGTCTTATTTTTTGTTAGAATCTTACTGTAGAGAAGTTGTGTGTTAAACAGAGATTATTGATATGATTTTATTTATTTGTTTGTTAAAAGAAAGAAAAAAGGGTTATATATTAGCAAGGAAAAGCCTAGCATGGAAACTAGCTGGAAGCAGCATTTGGTAGGTTGCCATGGTAACACAGCTTCCCTTGGGAGAAAAGGGGCATGGCTAAGATGACAGTTGGAGCACATTCCCTTTTAAAAGTTCAGTTGCTGTGAGGGTTTAAAAAAGGACTGTTGCGGTTAGGTTTTGGAAAGATTAGGAGCTGGGGAAATCAGCTAAGGACGGCAGCTTATGGTCACTCAGGGGAAAGGCTGGGAATATAAGCTGACCGGGGGAGTTTAGTATACTTTATTGAAGAGAAGTTATTTAAGAAATATCAATTCAAGAAAGACTACATTGTAACTTAAGATCCGGAACGTTTACTGATTGAAACCATACGCTTATGTACCAAAAATAAACTTGAATTTTGTTATTGTTCATAAAGATAAGTCTCCTTGCCTCTCTGTAAGCCTGTTACCTCACGTTGGTGGCAGTTACCGTACCTATCTATATAAGTTACCGTACTTTCCTATATAAGTTACCATCTTTACTCATTTAAACCCAATCAGTTCTGTTATCCTTCCTTATCCACTAAATCATCCCTGTCATACATTCACACATCCTCCATCCCTCCCTCTCACATGCGCGCACATCTCCTCAATTGGAGGCAGTAGTGGGATTTAGACAAAGATTTCCCCCTGCCTGAGTTGAGTACCACAAATTGGGCCCTCTTCACTTACATCCAAGGGGATTTGAATATTAAGGATTTTCAAACATGAAGTCATTTCAAATACATTATAAGGATATGGATTCATATGAGAAATCTATTTCCAGACCACACTTCTTACTGAAATCTCTTGGGCATATTCTTTGCTCACTCCATGATTTCTGAAAGTACTTTATTTTCCAACTGACAATAAATAACAAATTTCTTCTCCAAGGTATAAATTTAATTTATCAAACCAATATCCTAATTCACTTATAGACAATTATAATTCTGCTCGACACATCTGAAAATATTTTCTATATAAATTAGACCCAATTTCTTTTGTCCTCCTTTAGCCAGAATCTCAGAAGAAATGTACCCAAGAGTATTAATAGTATTTCTTTTCTTTCATTAATTGAGTTTTATAAAGCCCAGCTACCATAAGTATAATTAGAAAGCATAATCATTGATTCTTTATTGCCAAATCTGTGTGAAAAACAGGATCAGCAGTCTGTGCTGTATGGAAAAACTTTTTTGGACAAGTGACAGGGACAGTAACAGCCCTTGTTTAATACTCATCACGGGTGTTAGCAATATCAATTGTCCTGTCTACCCTGACTTTATTCAACACAAGGTGGGTGGTATGTGGTACTGTAAGGCCCCTATAGCTGAATTACAACAGGGTCATCAAATAGGTTACTCCAAAATTATTTAAAGTTGGATACTTCAAAGGCATCAAATTCTGTCTGATTCTGGAAGACAGGAAGGGTCAGCCCTGGTTAGTACTTGAATGGGCGATTGCCAATGAATACTATATTTATAGACTATATTTCAGAGGAAGGAACTGGCAAAACCACCTCTGAGAATTCATTGCCTAAGAAAACCCTATGAAAGCCATAGGGTCACCATGAGTAAGTGAACACATATACAAATGTGTCAATGTATAAAAGACATAAGAAATACATTTTTACTATATATCATGATAGACAAAATCCAAGGCCACAAAAACCCTGAATGAACACTAACTTATACACACAGGTGTAAACATGGAAAATGTATTAAAAAGTGCAAAAATATATTTAATGTATATGAAACATGCTACAAAACACCAAATCTATGGCAGAAATATTACTGTACTGAAAGCTGACACTTCCAAATGTATAAAATGTAAGAAAGTAGGTGGAGTAAAAGGACTTCTATTTTCCTGTTTTGACAATATTTCAGTAGCGAGTCTATTTTTAAAAAAGATTCCTGCAAATTGCAGGAATATTCCTTTTCAAAGACGAATATTCCTGCAAAGAGGGATGATGAAGTACATCCCAAACCTATCCTACTATTCGCTCTCAGTAAAACACCTCAGATTCTTCATTCCGAAGTACACAAAGAATAGCTGATTTACACTTTAATACAGAAGAAGTAACTTATTTCTACTTACCTACACATATCTGATCCTGGGAGATACTGAGAGAACCGGGAGTGAAGAAGTGGGATTAATCGTAGATCACACCATCTTTTCTCCCACCTGAGCCCTGGAGATGTAGGCCACGAAGAACATGAAAGTGTGTCCTGAAAAATATTTCAAATACCATTCAAGCTTTGGCTTCTGCATCACCCTTCACAATAAATGCATACCCCCTCTGTGTTTAACTTTATTCCTGTCTGTTTAAAGGAATCAGATTAAACCATCAAAAAAACGTTGCCAGACTCTATCACCACTATATCAGATACTACATTTACTTTTAACTGGTTTTTTCCACAGTATGAACTAATATGCAAGAACATTTGTAATCTTCATCTTGCATTTTATGTTTAATCTTTGTTTTGTGTATTTTAATATGTATTTTATGGAAATATGTTTTAATATGCATATGTTTTTAGATGAATGTGTGTTTTAGTAATGTTGTAACCCACCATCTGTGTCTTACATCCCTAGCACTATTGAAGGGGGAGGCAGGAGAGGCCACCGTTGGCACTATTTGTACTTGTTCCTGTTTGCATTGGGGAGAGTGCTCCCTCCCAATGTGGTTGTGATCCACTTGGGTGGAGAAGACCTGGGCCTGTATAAAGGCAAAGCCTTGGTTATCCAGGCATTGGCCTATTTTTGAAGATCAAGGAGGAATGGACTTTCACACACAACATGACATCAAGAAAGAGCGTCAATCAAGCTGTGCACAAAGAGCTGGACAAAGGTATGGGCTTCTACATTCTTCACACTGACATTGCACATCTTAGGCCTGATTCCTTCTGAGCTGATGATATCCATCTCTTGGATGCAGGCAATCACATATACCTAGGTGACATGCAAAAGGGCATTAAGGCTGCTTTGGAGAGCCTGGTGGGGGATAAGAGGGGGGTGGGATAGCAATAGACTATAACAGCTATTCTATGGCTGTTCTAATGATGACATGGCCAACAACATTCTCCATGAGTACTTCCGGGCTTGAAACTTCCTTCTGCCTGATCTGAGGCTAAGGATTGATAATCATGCTTTACTTTCATTAGCAGGCAAATAGCAGATCTGGTATCTTATGGGGAAGTGTGCTTTATTTTTATCTTTAGTGTAATGTTTTAAATCTATAGCATTTTAATATAATATCTTTCTTACTTGAGTTGTAACTTTTTCAATAATTTGACTTTTATCTCTAGCTCATTTTCATTTGAGATTCCATCTTGGAAGAAATGTGAAATAATACAGTAGATTAAACAAACAAAAATAAATGTGGAAATATTGTGAAAATCAAAGCTAATAATAATATTAATTATAATAATAATAACAACTTTTTTTTCTAACCCACCTCCATCTCTCCACAGAGAGTTGGTGTGGCTAACATGGGGCCAATCCCAGAGAACAAATAATGAGCAAAATAAAATAGAGTAGCGTTCTGGTAAACTGAATCCTGGTTATCCGACCTGCCGTGCAGCAATGCACACAGGGCTCCCCTAAACCGAGTGCTCGCCGTAGGAATGAGCCTCATCCCTCCGGCGAGCACTTGCCCCTTTGGAGGTGCCCCAAGCGCGTTGCTAGGTAGCAACGCACATAGGGCGCTTCCCCAAGCCAAGTGCTCGCTGGAGAGATGAGCTCCGTCCCTCTGGCAAGCACTCGCTCCTTAGGAGGCGCCCCGTGCCCTAAACTGGCTGGCCTGGGGGGGGGGATAATAGGGCCTCCCTATTATCCGTCAGTTCTGATTATTCGACATTCGGCCCACCCATTTATGTTGAATAAACGGAACCCTACTATACATATAAAAACAGCATACTCAACCAGATAAAACACATTAAAACCAAAGTAATGCAATATATAATATAATAACAGTAAGAAACATTTAATACATAAAATTATAAAAAAAGAGGTATCTGAAGGAGATCCTTAACAAAATAACATAAAAGCACCACCATTTAGTAACAAAGTGAATAAAATGGGGGGGGGGGAGGTTGAGGCAAAAGTGCAAAGATAGGTATTGTAATGCCATTTGTGCTAAACATTCTCTAAGAGAATTGAAGTGAGGCAGGAATTCAAGTTACTAATAATCTTGAATATTTTTTTTAAAAATCCTATGAAATTATCTACACAATCAATTTTAAATGCAATAATTAATATGAACACACTGACATATTGAACAAAAAAGTCCAACAGTAATTGTTTGGCCCATGTGTAAAAGTTTTGATGTCAGCAAGTACCCTTTGGGGAAAGCATTCAAAGAAGGGACATACTACATCAATTGGCCACCTTGAAATCTGAGAAGGAGAGGTATCCAAAGCAACATACATGCCGATGTCTTTAAGGAAGGAAAAGCCAATAGATTTCATATGTTTCTCGAATAGTTTACAATGTCTGTCCCTTGAGCCCTCATTTAAAGTCATTCTTTCATGGAAATGATACCATGAGAACACTGGGTGAGTTTTCCAATGTGCATGTGTGGTGGGGAGAAGATTTAAAACGTTCCCATGGCATCCTTTTCCAGCCCTTTGACCTGAGATTCCTCCTCCTTGTCCTGAGGACTGGAGAAGAGAGTCCAGGCACTGATACCTGGAAACCCTACTATCTCCCCTCAGTGTCACTCTGCCTGTTGCCCTTATCTTTCATTCGCAGTGCCTGTACTAACATAGTTATGCTGGCATAAATTCTAGCCCTGACATTTGAAGTAATACTTTCATTTCAACATTTCTATAACCAGAAGACATGAAGACAAGAAAAAAATACAAGAGTCTTGGGAAAATCTATTACTGAAGCATGGCTTGCCCGAAAACAGAAAGAAGTGTCAAAATGTTCTTAACAGAATCTTTCTAGACAGTTCTGGAGGCAGGGTATTACACGATAAAGCTGTAACATTTCAGGTGTTTATTTGAGCCTCTGGGTCTGTCAGCAACTATGATGCATTGCTAAATGAAGTTCAGGCAGATTCTGAAAACTCTTGTATGAGTTTGGGGACTGGTATCATTTATCTAACAAATAAACTAGCTCTTGCCTATGAATTGTTCAACAATTGAGGGGGGACACTTCTAAGATCCTAGTTCAGGTCCGTTTGCACTAGTAACATTAAATGGTACAACACAGAATACTTTGGAATATATTTGAATTGAATTAGAATTGCCAGCAAAAATGAGCAAAACACTTTTCTACTCAATCAATTTTGAACATATCTGAGAAGAGCAGACTAAAGGCAAAACAATGTAATGGAAAACTACATAATGTTTGAGTGTTTTGAGAAGAAGAATAAGGAGAGACTATTTACATATATGGTAACGGCCGCCAGACTGGTGATAGCAAGAAACTGGAAGGAGGGGAAAAACCTCTCAAAAGATTTGTGGCTGGAGAAACTAATGGAAATTAAAAGCATGGACAGACTAACCTTTCTGATCAAAAAAAAAAAAAAACTACAGGAAGACCAATGAGAGAAACAAACTGGTCACCCCTGGAAGAATATCTTCAATGAATGATGAAATGAAGAAATTATACGCGTTGAAGATGGAAGCTAGCTGATTGGAAGTCACGTATCCATCCCCCCCCTATCCTACCCCCTAGGTTAGGGTCTTCCTCCCCCCCATATTTACCTATCGCCTCCCCCTCTTCCCATTCACCTACCCCCCCTCATATTCCCTTCCCTCTTCTCCCCTTATGCCTCCCCTCACTTACATGAGTTTTACCTTTCCCCCCCATACCCCTCCCCACAATTCATTGTAAAATACCAATAAAAATTATTTTTTAAAAAAAGTTTGAGTGTCAGTGTTGTATCATTATTTGATTTGAGCATCGGGCTATGATTCTGGAGATGATGTATAGAAACCCACTAGGAGACTTTGGGCAAGATACACTCTTTCAACTCAAAGGAAGCAATAGCGTATCCCCTCTGGACAAATTTTGCCAAAAAAACCCTGTAATGACTTTGATTTAGGATCACCATAGATTGGAAGATACCAAACAACAACAATTAGTTTGAAAAAAATTACCTACCTTCACCCAATCAACAAAGCCATGGATATGTTTTTCTAACAGAACTGAGAATGTATTGTTATCTATGCCCCACACAATTAGAGGGGATCTTCACCATCCCCATCCCACATATACTTTCTACACCATTATCTCACTTTGTATTACTTATTGGACACAAGGAGCCACGAGAAGAGACTCAGCTTCATAAGGGTACAAAAACTAAATTTAAAAAGTCAAGTGTAATGTTTGAGGCATCCAAGCAGGATATGTGTGTTGATTACTAGGAGATTCAAATGCCTCAAATGTACTGAACAGCATTTCTGCTGTCAAAACCTCAAGTGAGTCACTTTAAGAGACAGGGACAGTAGTGATGGCAAACTCCTGACTCCCTATGTTCCAAACCTATAGGCAGATGGGGTAGAAATATTGGAATTCGAAGTGTGTGGTTACATTCCGTTATTATGTCAGAAACTAACATCCTTTTTTCCAGGAAGAAAATCCTATTTACCTATGATAGAAACTGATATATTTTGAACAAAAATGCAAACATTCAAAATTTGCCATTAAATTGCATGCTCTTAGCCTTATTCAGTTTCAACAGCGAAATCATTGGGATGAAACATAATTTTTACATGGAGTAACACTCAGCTTCAATAGATTTAATGTGCAATGCTGACAAGCTCTTAGGTGGTGCAGACTTCTCAGACAGTTACCCCAACTGGAGCATTTTCATATTTTTGACAGGTAAAAATGTATTATCTTACCGTATTATTGGGATGGTAGTTTAGATGTAAACCACTGTCACATAGAGGTGATGATGTGCCACTACTTTGATCACTAGGAATGCCTAATAAAATACAAATTCATAAAATGTTTTACAACATACTATTAAAGTACAAACCTTCAAAGGCAAAATTGACACCCATTTCATTATAATACAACTTCATAGAGAAAACAATTTTTTCTGCACTGTAGACTGGATCATTGAATTTTTGTAAAGAATGGTCATATGAACAAATCCAATATTCATTCACCTTACTTATGATTCTGAATTTTGTCAAACATACAGATGTTGGTGCATATTTTATCACTGTTCCCATGAAACATTTCCTCTTCTGGTAAGATAAGCTTCATGGGAAGCTTACCTTACCAGTAGAGTCCAACTTAAGATCTTTTGATAAGCAGAACCAATGTTGGATCTGCAATATATCCTGAAACTCACTTTAATCCCCATCATATGACAATATTCACCCCTACTCATTTACATGTAAAGCAAAACCATACAGAGGGTCTGAGGGTCATTTTCCAGTTCCCTCAGCCCTACATGGGATGCACAATGGCATTATTTAAGAAACAGGAAGAAAATCTCAGCAAATTGCCGTTACTTTATTCTTGATCATTTTTGACAGTTTTGGGGTATTAGCCATTTTAAATAGTGTTTAAATGCCAAGACACATTTCAGAGTTGTTTTGGGGGCCAAAAAATGTTTTGGCCTAAATATTTGGGGGATAGTTAGATAGACCTTGGGGCCACATAGAAGATCACATGAGTCCATCCTTACATTTACCCATTAGTTAACATACTGGGGAGCAACATTATTGGTCTCAGCAGTCAATTTCAGTGTATGCCCAAATCACAGCTGTGAGTGCAGCTCACTGAAATTTGTTGCTTTAGCAATAGTTTTAAGTAGAAAAAACTTTTGAAAAACCACATTCTAAAAGAAGACATGTTAGGAACATGTACCATGTGTTAGAGAAGAACCATATCTTCAGAAGGTTATTTTCCTCTAAAACAAGGCATATCTTTGCAACACACTATGTTTTGGCACATTACTGCTTTTTTTGCTATCATGCTGCTGAATTTGACAATCTTGGTGGGGGTTTTGGGAGGTGCAAAAACAGGTGGGAGCCTGTCGCTTGCTTAGCATTACAAGAGGAGTAATCAAATTAATCTAAAGGACATTTTTACACAAAGAACTTATTATTTTCCATATAAAAGTGAGCAACAGGATGTGAGAACTTGAAGATGATCCACAGAGGGCAACCAAAGAACAAAAGGTATTGTAATATTTGAAACTATTCACTAGCATTATTTTATAATTGAAGTCTATAATTCTGTCAAACAAAAAGCCAGCTAGCTTTCTCTCTATTTTCCAGTGGAACTAATCAAGAAGTAAACAAAATACCTATCCTGTAGATATTATTCATCTTCACTTAAACACATACATCTGTTAAAGCCCATGTCTGGAACCTGAATAAAATTCCTAAAGAATAAGATAATAACTGTTCATTCTCAGTTGCCAAGATAATGATCAGGGAGAAACCCCTTACTTCTCCACCTTGGTGCCATTACATGTTGAATAAAAGCTGAAATGTAAACACTCTGGATGAATTATTGCTACATCAAATAACTTTAATAGCTCTCAAACCAACTGCTCAATTCATTTCTAGAACATAGATTAAAAGTGATTTGTAATACTGTTGACTGAGAGTGAAAGGAAGACTTTTGTTGAGATCTCTTGCAAATGCTGGGGGGTGTATAGATTTGGGCATGAACTAGAAAAGTTAAATTCACATGATCAAAAATGTTATCTTCTTTTCCAGTCAACCTTTTGTTCACCTTCAACCGAGGGCAACAGGAAGGGGGAGAGGAAGGAAGAAAAGAAAGGGGCTGATAAAGTACTACTTTGAAGCTGAAACAGGTGTAAAAAGTAATAAGTGAATTGGCGTTGAAACTTGTATGAATGGAGGGACTTACTTCTTAGAAATAATCATTAATGCTTACATGCACAATCCTCATTGAGGGGCAGTTTGAGAAATGCAGGCGCTCTTTTGAGAAAGGACACAGTTAAGGTCACCTCTTCTCCAGCATTCCGAAGAACTTGGACCTAAAGATTAAATTAAAATAATAAATGTCACACACACACACCCATGCTCACACATACATGCACACAGGATCTGCTCTTTACTCATAATTCCATTGCTTATTGGAACTGCATTAACAGAAATATACAATTAAAGCCAATTTATAATTTTATTTATTAACTTTTGTTTTGTTTATTTAGTCAAGATATATACCATTTTCTCCTGCAAAGACACCCAAGACAGCTTGCAAAATTTGAGCAGTTTAGGATTTTTAAAATAAAACATGTACTGTAAAAAGAGTTTTGGAAAAAGACAGTTTTGTTAAACAACTCATAGTTTAAATGGTTTTGAAATGCAAATACAAAGAGCAGAGCACACAAATTTAAACCATATTTTGCTGTATGGCCAAAATCAACCAAAAATGAGCCAAAAGATAGCGCGGGGGGGGGGGGGGGGGAGAGGGACTGGACTACTGGGAACAGCAATGGAGATTGCTCATGTTCTCACCAATCACAAATCTGAAGGTGCGGGATCTCAGCCTTCCCCCAAAGACCTTAAACTCAGGTCAGCTCATATAATTTTTACATTTTTTTAAAATGGCTTCTTTGCTATGTATGGACACCCAAAATTCTGCACAGCACAGTCAGTATCAAATTTTAAGAGTATTTTGTTGAGAATGAGTATTAAAGTCAATATCTAGGAACTTCAGCCAGTGTCAGAAAAGTTCTACGGAAACCTACAATGAGTTATATATTAGGAGTGTCTTCAAAAAGTTTAAAAAAATAGCAAGAAATTGAGAATCCCTGGATGTCAAATGGAGTAACTAAATCTTGGTCCCAATAAGGAGAGGCTTAGACAAGAGCATTTCTCCTCTGATCATAAATGTATTCTATTTATATTGATGTTCATCCTTCCTTAAATTGGGGGGGGGGGGAGATATAGAAATATGTGTGAAATTATCAGATAAGACTTTCTAGACTCAGAAACAAACACATATCTTCCAACGTGTGACCAAGCAACATCAGTGTTCAAAATAGTGGAAAGAGCAAGATTTACCTGTCACAATGCTTCTGTGCCCTGATGATTTAATTGAGTGTAAACTTTTATGCCCAGATTTGATGAAGGGGGTGAAACAGGGGGCGGAGAAAAAATTGGAACATTTTAAAAGCAGATTAAAAAGTAGGACACGTGAGAATTAATTGAGACTGTCGCTGCCAATAGTTGGGACAGTTAGGGAGTGTAAAAACAGTATTGTCTTTCATTTTAGACAAACAAAATTGCATTCCCATCAGCCCACAGTTTAAATGCAATGATTTTTCTATTGCTATGTGAATTGCCCAGTTTATCTAGATTATCAAAACAGTCCTCACTAGTGTAATAGACAGGCAGTCCATAAAAAAGAAGAAACGAATTGCCTGCCCCTGAGCTGCTCTCATAGAAAGGGACAAATGTTTCACAGTAATTTGACATAGTACGAGTCATGTAGGCTTTGCTGAGCAATCCTTTCTGAAAGTAGAACACTCTTGATCACAGAAAATATCAAAGATGATGTTACTTAGAAGGTTATAGTGAGCAATGAGCAGTGTACAATTGAAAAACAAAACTAGACAAAGAGAGACCTAACCCAAAATGGAAGGTATTGTCTCTCTTTTCCAACCATTAGAAACAAATAAGTTAAAATAACTTAAGAGTATACATTTAGGAAAGATTAAATAGCAACTCCCACTCTTCTCACCTTTGAAAAAAAATATTTTTTTGTCCAACAGTTTTTGTAAGAACCGTCTCATGTCTACAGAGACCATCTTGTTCTGTCCCACTTTGTATGTGGGGAAAGTGCTACTCATCTGTAAATAGCTGCTCAAGAATGTAGTGATGGTTTTAAGAGGAGAATGCTTTTAATGTGGTATTGTCTCTGACAGTTAAAAAAAATACATGCATTTCTCTTGCTCCAAAAGTATTCTCCATTCCCATTATGAAAAGTTCTCCATTTGAATTTCCTCCCAGGGCATATTCTTAAGAGGTTTCAGAATATACAACAGCATTAAAATTCATACTGTTAATACATCTGTCATCGCAATCCAGTTCAGAATTCATAGAGTGCTTTTTATTTAGAATTTAAACATTGCCCAATATAACTTCCTCATAATCTGGTTAAAGAAGCAGTTGCCAACAATAAACAGCTAGTTTCTTAACAGAAAATGAGAAGGGGGACATTATCAATATTTCATTAGTATTTATATTTTGGTTTGAACACTCCTCAACAATGTATCATAAGTAAATTGATGAGTTATGATTGATATACATCTATCTCAAGGGCCCATTGCATCATCTGAGTTATAATCATTTTACGTCACCTGCCATGGTTCTGTCCTATGGACTCCTGGGATTAGTAGATTAGAAAATGTATTAATAATCTTTGACCAGAGAGCAAGAGTGCCTCACCAAAGTACAGATCTCAGGATTCCATAGGATGGAACCATGGCCGATAGAATGGAAGAACAATGCTATAACTCTGAAATGTGAATTGTCTGTTAGTAGGACAAACAGCACAGAAATCACTGAAACTTCTACTTTTTTGAACTCTTAGTAGTAGTTTTTTGAACTACTTAGTAGTAGTTGTTGTTATTGTTATTGTTGTTATTATTATGGCATTCAATGGCATTTGGAATTGTTGTTGCTGTTGTTGTTATTATTATTATTATTATTATTATTATTATTATTATTATTATTATTATTACTATTATTACTATTACTATTGTTATTATTTGCTTTCTTTTATCCCACCTTTCTCCCAATAGGGACTCAAGGTGGCTAACAATGACATGACACAATGCAATAGAATTTAAAAACATATACATTTGACTATAAAAATGAAGACAAATATTTGTTATGAGTGTAAAAGTAAAAATTAAAAAAAATACAATTAAAATTATATTTAGAAACTGGACAGTCCTCCAAAATCCCATTCACAGCATCCCCAGAAGCCTGCCTCTCATTACTACCCAAATGCCTGATGGCAAAGATTTATCTTGACCTGCCTAGTCTCTCTAGGGAGGGAATTCCAAAGTCTGGGAGTAACTATTGAAAAGACCCCCTCTCTTGTTCCCACCAAATATGTTTGAGAGAGTGTTGAGACAGAGAGAAGGCCTTCAGGTTCAGGGCCAAATCCAAGAGTGTGACCGCATCTAACACAGGCTGACTCCCAATTCCCAGATCTGCCTTTCAGCTGACCAGGAGAACCTGTTTTCTCTGCATTAAGCTTCAGTTTACTTGTCCTGGAAAAGTTGTTACTGAATTACTTACAGCAGCCTGTGCCAGCATGTGTCAATAGTGAGTGTCAATAGAGAAAAAATCATCATGGGTTTGCAAGAAGCGAGAAGACCGCTACTCAAGTTCCTGCTTCCTTGGTCAATATTCACAGGTAGAACCATTAGCCAGATGATAGGGAACCCCTGATAGGATATCATTCACCTCTTTTAAAGGCAGTGTTCCTTACAGCACCGAAATCATTTAGATTGTTTAGTTTTGCAGAAGTTAACAGATCAACATACTCCTAATATCTCAGAGACAGAACCATTTCAAAGTCATATGGCTCCTAGTAATTTAGAGCATTGTTAGTCCATTTTTCTACAGCTTGTATATAGAATATAGGTATAATTTGATGCTATTTTACATATTGTTCTGTAACTGAGCAGCATCATTCTGCACCACTCAACTTTTAAAACTATTTTTACAAGCAGCCCCTCTTTTGCATCCACCCTTTTTCAGTGGTGGGTGTCTCTAGAACAGGCTGGTTTTTTTATTATTATTTCAATTACCTGGGAGCAGCCTACCAGCAGGAGTTCAATTGTGGAGTTTGTTTCCTAAAGGTACCAAATCCAAAACCATTTGAAAATGAGCTCTATGTGGCAGCACATTGTTGGCTAGAAGTAGAATGTTATGTACAGATTAAAACTATCAAAATGTATCAAATCACTTCTATATAGGGCTTGGAAAACTGCATTTTATAGCAAAAGAATGCATATTCTCATTGATTCCTGTGAAATTTGTTCAGATGAATTGGGAACCCTTTCAAAACAAGCTCCACAATTATGTCAGGATGGAGCTTCACTTTTAAAACAAAGTGTTCAGAGTAAAAGTTTAATATATCGCAAATGTGTAGAATTTGCCCCCATCATGAAGCACTGATTCTCTGCTAGGTATTTCAGTAGAACAATGCATGCATACCAACTACTAAATGTCAAGCAAGATACAAACCCTCTGTCATCTTATAGGTCAACAGTTTAATCTTCTCCAAAGCTTCCTCTCTGAATATGGAGCTTCAAAATTTGCTTCAGCTGATAAAAGTTGAAAATATATCCACATCCATTTGCAATGAACTTGAGCCAGACCTGAGGCACAGAAAACAGTCTTGGACTCAGTCCAGATGCCCCTTTGACTGACAAATCATTGCTATGATAATGCTGCAGTCCTTGTCGCTGCAATTCTTGCTTGAGGCTGATCCTTCAGGCAGCTCTTTAATATTTTAAATATCATGTGCACCAATCTAATGCATATGCTCTTTAGAATTTAAATCATAATAGAAGCAAGCCTATGTTTACTGATTTAAATATGACATCCTTTTGTTATTGAAATACCGTTAGAGGAACTCCAAACGAAGATAAGGATGCATACAAATAAGAACTGGAAAAAATCTCTGCGATATCTGTCTGAAAATGCTAGTGTCGCCTTTTCTGATTCTTCTAAGTAATGCTTGACACCATTAATACACGTCAGCCAAATAAGCACTACGGTAATCAGGGAACTTACTTTATTTGTATTCTGAAGTCATCCACCATAACTCACAGCTCGGAACTGCTGAATATGCTGAACAGAGCCTTCTATATCCCTAAGTGTTGCAATAGCAACTCCTTAGAACATTTGGAGAAATGAAAGACAAAAGGTTTGAAGGACAGAGTTGTCTAACTCCAAGCGTGTGACACAAGAGACTATATATTTACTTCAATTCTATAACATTCCTAAAACTGTGGAAGGGGGGGACAGAATGGGAGAGATCTTTAAACTGTCTGGGCAAGTAATGAATCCTGAGTAGAAAAATGTACTAGAAACAGTCTGCTAAAAAGAGCTAGCATCTTAAATGTGAAAAAGATCCAGGAGTCTCCATACTTTTAACAGGCAACAGTACTTTTGAGCCAGGCACTGCATGAAAATGCAGGGTTCTATGGAGGCTATATTCAAGCAACCTCCTGTGATTTTTCCTCTCCTCTGTTTTGTTGTTTTTCTTGAGGGACAAAACCTACATTCTCAAATTCATATATTTATTAAAATATGTCTATCTTACTTGTGAGGTCTTGGCTCTGCCTTTCCTCTCCTCTGCTTTAATTCCCTCTGTTTGTTGTTGTTTATTCATTCAGTTGCTTCCGACTCTTCGTGACCTCGTAGACCAGCCCATGCCAGAGCTCCCTGTCAGCTGCCGCCACCCCCAGTTCCTTCAAGTATAATCTATAGTGTAGATTCCTCCATTTGTATTAGTTTTAAACTTAAAAAACCCCTAGAGGTCAGCCTCTGTTGGTTCAGCCCATTTACCTGTATAGAGCCTTCTTGCTAGCCCCTTCCTTCTTTCTGCATTAGAGCTACAGGGTTTGAGGCCTGGATATTGTCTAGAAATCTTAGTCCCCCAGCAATTCTAACAGGCATTCTTAGCACGTATAAATTTTATAATACCATCAGTCCCAGGGATACCAGAAGCTTGTGGTCAGCCCAAGTTTCACAAAATAGAAGACCAAGTCCTTTGCATCAGAGACATCCATAGCCCTAGAAAGATGACTACATTCAACAAATTCTCCATTCGTAATGTATTGTTTTAAGTTATCTTTCAACAGTCCTGGGTGGAGTTAGCCCTTTGTTCTTCCTGTTTCCAGTAAACTTGTTTTGGTTAACTTTCATCCTGCCTAAAGCGCCTCTATGTTAAGGGACCTGATCTCAACAGAAGGTATTCAGATAGCCACCGAGTAAAGCCAGACACCATCGTTTTCTCAAAGGCTCGGGCATGCTATCACATTACTATACCCAAACAGGGCCTTTGCACAATTAAAACTTGTGCGCCAGCTGTGACCGTACTTTGAGAAGTCTGACTTGACTATGGTGGTCCACCCCTTAGTTACCTCCAGGTTGGATTACTGTAATACACTCTACATGGGGCTGCCTTTGAAGATGGCCCAGAAACTGCAGTTAGTGCAAAGGTGATGGTCAGGTTGCTAACTGGAGTGAATTACAGGGAGCAGTCAACCCTCCTGTTCAAACAGTTCCACTAGCTGCCAATAAGTTTCCGGTCTCAATTTAAGGTGCAGGTTATCACCTACAAAGCCCTAAACAGTTTGGGACCTGCCTATCTACACGATCACATCTTCCCCCATGAATCTGCATGATCTCCAAGATTTTCTGGGGAGGCACTCCTCTTGCTCTCACCCTCGTCACAAGCACGGCTGGTGGGGATGAGAGAGAAGGCCTTCTCAATGGTGTCCACTCGGCTCTGGAACTCTCTCCCCAGGGAGATCAGGCTGGCACCCACTCTGTTCAATTTTTGTAAAGAGCTAAAAACATGGATATTCTACTATGCTTTTGTTTAGACAGTTCTCCAGAAAACCTTGGCACCAGCTATGACCCAAAATCTAGTCCTTGCATTCTCCTACTGTTTCCTACCCAGAATTATAGTGTTCTACTTTATATTGCTCTCTATCCCTAATTTTCCCATCTGACATTTGCGCTTTACTCGTCAGCCCTGTCTTCACAACTGATTTGCACTAACCTGCCCGCCGGAGCCCAGAAACTGTTTATTATTCTACGTCACTGGTTGTTGTTTGATGATTGTTTTATACTGTGTCATATTGTTGTTTTCTATTGTTTTATTATTGTTTATGAAATGTAATGTTGTTACATTTTAACTATGTTGATTGGGCTTCTCCCCATGTAAGCTGCCCTGAGTACCTTCAGGAAGATGGAGGCAGGATACAAAAATAAAGTAGTAGTTGTTGTTATTGTTGTTATTTTGATGATTTCAGGTCAGGATACAAGCAAGAAAACATGTTATATAACTGAAAATGAAACACATTTTAAAGGTATACCATGTATTTATTTCAACTATTATTTACAATTCTGTATATACTTCCATATACATAAAAAAAATTGTAGTCCCAAAAATCAACACAAAAAATGTAGTTCAACTTATCAATTGGGTGAATAGAAGTGCTGTATCTTCATTTACTTTATATAAAAAACCCATCTCCCTATCTGAGTATAGTCACAAATGGCAAGAGCTTAGTCCATTTCAAAAGAACCTAAAAGAAGTACCAACACTCTCAAAATTCTTCACCACTTCTGGCCTTTCTAAATGGCAGCATCTCTTTGGCATTTTCCCTGAAAGCAGTACTGAAAAAGGGATTGGTGCTTCTTTTAGATCTCCTAGGATAACTAAGCTCTCGCCTTTTGCCACTCTACTCACAAAACGAGATGGTTCATTTTCTCTTAACTTTTATTTTTAAAGGAATTAACCAAGGCCATTTTGAAAGCCTGATCAGGAAAATGTTGGTGGCGGCCTCCTCAGTAATGCCAGTGGTTTCCCCTCTCCACAGAATGACCCTTGACTTATTCACAATCCCATCAAAATCCATTGGAGGAAGCTATTAGGCATCAACTCCTTTAATAAAGAAGTTAGGGTTTAGCACTGAAATAAGACCAAAGTTGTTACCAGTCTCCAAGAAAAGCATATTCCACAATCAGGGTGCAACAGCTAAGAGGCCCTCTCCCAAGTCTTTATAAACACATTTTTGTTTTGCTGTCCTTGTGAGGACATTGAAAAGAGTACACCCAACAGATCTCAAGCCTTGGGCAAGGAGATAAGAGGAAAGGTGCTTCTTCAAAAAATGAGATCCCAAACCATTTAAACTTTAATTTCATTACCAATACCTTGAATTTAGATCAGAAATGTATTGGCAACCAATGCAATTCTGTGAGAACCCATTTACATACTTTCTATAAACTGTTCCTGTGATTGGTCTCAATATAGATAATATAAAACAGCTAAAATAATTAAAAACAGCTTTAAACAATTCAAAGCAACACAGACAAAATAACCTACATTCATATTAGCAAAGCTCTCGTGGAATTTTGCACCAAGACTATTGACACTGGAATCAAGGGTCAGCTTGTTTGCTTCTTGTTTTCTACTTGTTCCTATCAGTCGCATCTATCATTGTGAGTCTTACTTCAGGTATGTCGTGTTTCAAATTGTCGAGCCAGTGCATTTTAGGTCTGTTGCTTGGCCTGGCACCTGCAACTTCCTTATTCAGCATGGTTTTAGCGACAGAACCCTCATCACTTCGTTGTACATGTCCAAACCATCCCAGACGGGATTCCTTCATCTTCTCGATGATCGGAGCAACTCCGAAGATGGAACGCACTGTATCATTTGGAATCCTGTCCTTCAGGGAAATACCCATTGACCATCTGAGTATTCACATTTCCATAATGTGCAGAATTTGCTTGACAGCCTTTGTGGCCGACCAGCACTCAGTGGCATATTGAGCAACTGGTCTCACTACCGTCTTGTAGATTTTCTATTTTAGGTAGATTGGGATCTTCTTAATACACATTACATCTGTCGTTGCTCTCCACTTCATCCATACGCCATTTATGTGCCCGTGAGCATCTGACAGTACGTCACCAGTGGAGGTAACCTTTGAGCTGAGGTATTTAAAGCTGGTCACTTTGTTGAGATCAGTGTCATTGATATTGATGGAGCCATCCTCTACCGTTGGTCCATATTCCATGTACTCACTTTTTGAGATGTTGAGCCATAGTCCGAAATACTGCAGATGATTTTTCCACACTTGCACTTGAGTCTGCAACTCTACCCATGACTCGGTGGCTAACATAGCATCACTGCATCAGTAGCATCCAATGTTGTGGTTTCTCTATGTCTCCGGTGATTGCGTCCATGCATAGTATGAACAGATACGGTGACAAGGCCAATCCTTGAAGGACTCCAGCTTGAACAGGGAAGGGATCACTGATTCCTCCTGCACACCTTATCACACTTGTCAGATTCACATATAGCATATTCTTCCATTGTATGTATTCTTCCGGTACTCTTTGTGATCTCAACAGCATCCATATAAGATCAGGTGGAATCCAGTCAAACGCCTTCTCAACATCTAGAAATGGGGTGTGGATGTTACGGGTCTTCTCCGGATGTTTTTCAATTAAAAGTCTGGTGGCATGAATTGCACCACACTCCTTTATAAATCCACACTGATTTTCTGTCATCATGATAATCTCTCTCAACCTATTATCTAGAATGTGCTTGAAGATCTTCATAGTATGACAGAGTAAGCGGATTGGCCTATACAAGGAGCAGTTAGCAACATCTCCTATCCCCTTCCAGATGGGCACAGTCACACTTGTGTGCCAGATGTCTGGCATCTTGTTCTCAGTGATGATGCTGTTGAAAAGCTCAGCGAGCCACTCACAGCTTTGGTCTTTCAACGGCTTGCAAATATCAGCAGGCAAGTCACCTGGACCGGTAGACTTACTTGACTTCATTTTTGTGATAGCTTATTTGATATTGTCCTATATAATTTGTGGGACAGGTCCCTCTATCATGGCTGCAGAATGGATAGGTGGATGTGGGAACTCTTCATTAGAAATGATATTGAAGTGCTGTTGCCACCTCTCCAAGACATTGGTGGGGCTTTGGAGGATGGTGCCATTAGCAGATTTGAGTGGATCGATTGTGTGCCTTAGCTAACCAGAATACGGACTTCTTGTCTTCCCTAGTATCCAAATTTTCATAGAGTTTCTTGTAGTAGTTTGCTTTTGCCACGGAGACAGGTTTCATCGTATCTCCCTTTGTTGAAAGGTAGGCCAAATGATCCTGGGCCCAATGAGTCTTCATCTAATGCTCATGTTTCAACTTCTTTTCTCAGATCTTCATTTGCACTTCCTCACTCTAGCACCAGGTGGCTTGATCAATTTTAGTCTTGCTGGGAGTTGTGTTTCCCAAGATGCTTGCAGCTGACATCTTTACAGCTTTCAGAGTGCAACTCCAATCTTCTTCAAGGGTCAGGTCAATGCATGTTGTAAGACAGGATATCAAAGGAGTGATAATTGTGAGTCCTAGCTCCTTCAGTTTCCATTACTTAATGCTTTCGATGTCAGTCACAGGTTTGTTTTTTCTGGGGCAGTTTATTCTGAGGCCCTAACGTGCAAATGGTGTTGTACAGCAATGTGGTCAGTAGGAATGACCTTTGAATCCATCCAAATATTATGGTCTTTCCAGTGTAGCATCCAGAAATCAATCTGAGTTGCTCAACCACCGCTACAGTAAGTGATGAGGTGTGAATTCCTTTTATGGAATTGTGTATCCTCTTTTATGTAATCATTTCTCTACTCTACCAATTATATTGTGACTGAAGTGTCTACATAAGTGAACCTACTCAGATTACCTGTTGTGGTCTTTTAGATCTCAGATTCTTGGTACCTGCTTCAGAATCCAACTTTGGAGCAAAGTCACTCTTGCCACTTAGAAGCACACCCATGAGCTATACTTGTACTACCAAGAGATCTTGTCCACATACACTCCTTTTTCCATTATGAACAACAAAGGCAGAACTCTCAATTTGATTGCAAATGTCTGGTGTCAATATGCATAACTGGGTGCATGGCGACAGGGGACAGGGAAAAGGCAGAACTACTTAATGCCTTCTTTGCCTCGGTCTTCTCAGAAAAAGAAAGCCATCTTCAACCTCAGCAACACGGAATGGACGAAGGATTGGGGGAAATCCAACCCCAAATAGGGAAACAAGTTGTCCAGGAACACTTGGCCTCTCTAAACAAATTCAAGTCCCCAGGGCCAGATCAGCTACACCCAAGAGTACTGAAGGAACTAGCGGAAGTTATTTCAGAACCACTGGCAATTATCTTCGAGAGTTCTTGGAGAACGGGAGAAGTCCCAGCAGATTGGAGGAGGGCGAATGTGGTCCCTATCTTCAAGAAGGGAAAAAAGAACGACCCAAACAATTACCGTCCGGTCAGCCTCACATCAATACCAGGCAAAATTCTGGAAAAGATCATTAAGGAAGTGGTCTGCGAACACTTAGAAACAAATGCGGTCATTGCTAATAGTCAACACGGATTTACCAAAAACAAGTCATGCCAGACTAATCTGATCTCTTTTTTCGATAGAGTTACGAGTTGGGTCGATACAGGGAATGCTGTGGATGTAGCGTACCTGGATTTCAGTAAGGCCTTCGACAAAGTCCCCCACGACCTTCTGGCAAACAAACTAGTAAAATGTGGGCTAGACAAAACTACGGTTAGGTGGATCTGTAATTGGCTAAGCGAACGAACCCAAAGGGTGCTCACCAATGCGTCGTCTTCATCATGGAAAGAAGTGACAAGTGGAGTGCCGCAGGGCTCCGTCCTGGGCCCGGTTCTGTTCAACATCTTTATTAACGACTTAGACAAAGGGTTAGAAGGCACGATCATCAAGTTTGCAGATGACACAAAACTGGGAGGGATAGCTAACACTCCAGAAGACAGGAGCAGAATTCAAAACGATCTTGACAGACTAGAGAGATGGGCCAAAACTAACAAAATGAAGTTCAACAGGGACAAATGCAAGATACTTCACATCGGCAGAAAAAATGGAAATCAAAGATACAGAATGGGGGACGCCTGGCTTGACAGCAGTGTGTGCGAAAAAGACCTTGGAGTCCTCGTGGACAACAAGTTAAACATGAGCCAACAATGTGATGCGGCTGCTAAAAAAGCCAATGGGATTCTGGCCTGCATCAATAGGGGAATAGCGTCTAGATCCAGGGAAGTTATGCTCCCCCTCTATTCTGCCTTGGTCAGACCACACCTGGAATACTGTGTCCAATTTTGGGCACCACAGTTGAAGGGAGATGTTGACAAGCTGGAAAGCGTCCAGAGGAGGGCGACTAAAATGATTAAGGGTCTGGAGAACAAGCCCTATGAGGAGCGGCTTAAAGAGCTGGGCATGTTTAGCCTGCAGAAGAGAAGGCTGAGAGGAGACATGATAGCCATGTACAAATATGTGAAGGGAAGTCATAGGGAGGAGGGAGCAAGCTTGTTTTCTGCTGCCCTGCAGACTAGGACACTGAACAATGGCTTCAAACTACAGGAAAGGAGATTCCACCTGAACATCAGGAAGAACTTCCTCACTGTGAGAGCTGTTCGACAGTGGAACTCTCTCCCCGGGGCTGTGGTGGAGGCTCCTTCCTTGGAGGCTTTTAAGCAGAGGCTGGATGGCCATCTGTCGGGGGTGCTTTGAATGCGATTTCCTGCTTCTTAGCAGGGGGTTGGACTAGATGGCCCATGTGGTCTCTTCCAACTCTACTATTCTATGATTCTATGATTCTATGATTCTATGAACTGAAAGAAGTACATTTTTGATAAATTTGTTTGAAACATTACTTAGTAGATTTTTGTTCCCAGATTTATAGTGGGTCTGCTGGCTGGGAAAATCTGAGAGTTGTGTGCTAACGGATTTTCCAAGCTCTGTTTTTACTGTATTTATAGAATAGCAGACTTTCATACCATACTAAAACCAGTTGAAACATTCCTCTCATATCAAAAGTTTTTTGCTGTGTGGCATCAGTGAGGCAGCTGTAAGGATGCTTTTGGGTTTCTGGAACTAGTTTCCAGGTTGTCTGAACCCTCTCTTATGTGTATAAGCACACTTAAAATATTTAAGAGGCATGTCTTTGCATGTGTTGCGGAAAGAGCTATTAAGGTTGGGTATGCCCTTCTCAAAATAGGATTGCTTTGATTTATTTCTTATTACTCAGATTTATTCATAATCCACTCTCAAAATAATTTTGAAGTTCAGTTCTCAGTGCTTAGTCCCGGTAAGTAACTAAATGGATAGAACTTCTGTTATTTTTGAACTTTGATATTTTTCCACGCTTCCTCCCCCACCATGAGCTTAGTCCTCCAAAACCTTGACAGTGGCACAAAGCGAAATCCAGTGACAAATCTGTTTTTGAAGTAATGCTTTTGATCAATACTTGCAGCTATTTCAGCTTGGGAGGTAGGCTGCTCTGCCTCCAGTCTCTGTTGAGAAAGATATTTTGGTACTGCAGTGAATTATGACCAAAAAAAAATAGTCTGCCACCTGTAAAACATGAAAATTTGTTTTCCTGCCTTCTTTAGCCTTTCACATAATGATAGTCTTCCTTATATATCTGAGCAATTGCACTACATCTCAATGTATAGATTGTGAAAGTTTCACAGTTCTTCTGGCTTTCTCTCACCTGATTTCTTTGCGTAAAAACAGCTAGATTCCAAATGAATAGTACACTAGGTTACAAACATTTTATTTTTACAAATATTTTAGCTTGGCCATTTCTGTTTAACAAAATACGAGAAATGTATTGGATCATATCCTGAAATGTCGTGAAGTTAAACCCTTGACAATCTACATGGTATTCATGCGTATTACACATTTTTCCCCATTCTAGCAAAATGACCTGAAGAATTGCCAGATCAAGGAAGGGATTACAGTGTTCCCTCGCAATTTCGTGGTTCGCTTTCCGCTGATTCGCTCTATCACAGATTTTTTTAATTACTTATTTATTTGTTTACCCACCCCATTGCTGCTGCTTCTCCTCCTCAGGGCTGCCCCCTTGCTTCGGCCCTGACATGTAAGTTATTTTGTATTCGTTTCTTAATTATCCAGTGCTTTCCGTTCCATGTAAGTCGCCCCGAGTCCCTTCGGGGAGATGGGGCGGGGTATAAGAATAAAATTATTATTATTATTATTATTATTATTATGTGGCTCTGGCTGCTTCTGCCAGGGAAGAAGGAACGCCGCTCTGCTCCATGAGTGAGCAAGGAAGGGCGGGCGGCATCGGCTGCAGAAGAGCCTGGAAGAGGTGGCCAGACTCCTCTTCTGTCGCCGCCGCTCTAGCCAGCCATGCTGGGAAACATGGAGGACTCAGAAGAGGGGGCGGTCCTTCTTCCCGACTTTCACTCCCTCCTCTCTCCTCCTCATCACATGCCAGGCTCCTCCTCCCACTAGGCCCAAGGTGCACCTGGCGAAAGAGGCGGAGGAATGGCAGCGCCTCACCCCGCTTGCCTCTGATGCAGGGAAAGCAAGGCAGCACTGTGCCGCTTGTTTTTCCTCGCACAGGCACTCGCTCCCCTATTCAAGATCCCCTTGCCACAGGCGAAGGCAGGAGAGTGAGCATGGGTGCGAGCGCTCATAAGAGGAAAAGCAGCAGGCCGCGCTGCCTTGCTTTGCCTTGCCTTGCTTCCCCTGTGTTAGAGGTGAGCAGGGCGGGGCACTGCCGTTCCCCCAACCTCTTTTGCCAGGCGCGCCTTGGACCTAGCGGAGCCCACGCTGTGCCGTTTCTTCTCCCCTCCAGGTCTGCTGACAGGGAGGCCGGCCACGTGGGTGCACGTGGGGGGAGCGGGCCTGCAGCACCCCCACCGGTGAGTGGGGGAGGCCGAGCAGGGCCTGACTGTGGGTGGGTTGTGAGGGAAAAGGACCCAAATAATGTATAAATATTAAAATTAAACCTAATCCCCTCAAAAATCGAGGGCACACTGTAGACTGGAACTTCCTTTAAAAAACCTCACAGCACTTTTTCCACCTTTTTCTACTGCTTTCCCCTCTTGATGCATGATCCAGCCAAACTCTCAACTTTGACATTAGATTACAAGGTGGTCCAAGTTTTGACATAATAATAATTGCATAGAGTACCACCATAAATTATCAGCAGCGCAAGGCACTTCTATGCAGCTTTCTACTTGCTTTCACTTTTGTGTGTTGAGAAAGTTTACCAACTTGGATGGTATGTTTGAAAGTCTCGTGCTATGGCTGTTTCTTCTACTTTGTGCTCTAAATAATTGTCCTTTCAGGGAAATTTCAGAACTATCAACCACTGTTTCTTGAGAAGCAGCAGTGTTTTGAAGTATCAATGTTCCAATAGACTAGAAATATAAAATTGTTATTAAGAGAGAAAATGGACAAAGGATTATATAATGTTAATATCTTGTAGGTGTCTTCAAAGGGTAGGATGGTCCATGGGTAAAGAATTAATTTGAGATGTGAATATTTTGATTGATTGATTGCCCCAACTATAATAGTGCCTCTTTGATGTGGCACTATTATAGTACTTTGGCACCACTTGAACTGCCATGACTGCAGCCTACAGAATCTTGGGATTTGAAGTTTTATGAGGTATTTACGATTTCCAGCTGGACAGCTTTAGTAACTCACTCAACTGCAAATATGATGCTTCCATAGCCACCATAGTCAAAGTGATACACGAGTAGAGTGAAAGAGACATGTACTATTACATTTATCTCTTGGGGATCAAAGATACTATACATGCCTTTCCCAACTCAAATACACATAAACACATAGATATATATTTTATTATCTCAAAATAGTCACATCAAACTGCCAAACTATGATTAGCATAACTAATGCATGGGGATTTATGGGAAATCTAAAATCTGAACCTGATATCCAAAATGCATTGATCAGCTAGCCAGTGATGGAGGGGAGGGGAGTTCATGCAGTGCTTCCCCCTCGATGGATTGTCACCTTGACGTGGTGAGGGGGCTTGTGTTTTCCAATGAACCTGCGGGCACAACCACGGGAGTCACACACTCCCAGAAGTGGCCACAGGGGAGGATCCAGACCAAGAACAATCCGAAGACCCAAAGGCCTCAACGGCGGAGCAGGTGGAGGATAACATGGTACATGTTACAACGGCTGTGAAGGCAGAAGAAGCCTGCAACAGACTGAGAAGCCACTCTCGTTGTGTTAACCACACCACTGCTGGGACCTCAATCTGTGAAGACTGTGTGTTGACCGGCCATGCACCAACCTCCACACATTAAAAAAAAAAAATCACGCACAGGCATCTTCCAAGAAATGGAGGACCATCATCCTCGAACTACAAGGGATCGCCTAAGTAGGTAAGTGCTTCTTAGTAAAAAAAATGTGCAGGCTCTAGTAAAGCAATATCATTATAAAGCCAGAGATGAAAATAATAGTTTTGCATAAGTGCCCCAACAAATTATGGCCACTGTTGCTTTATGTATGTGTATTATATCTGACAGAGAAAGAATTATAATTGAGAGAATACACTGAGCATTATTTTAGAATCATCATCTTTTAGCTCAATCATACCAATATTTGGTCTGTATCTGCCTAATACTAGCACATCGCTTCTGAGAAAGAAACTTCTGAGGAAAAACTTTTCCTGCCGCTGCAGAAGAAATAGAGAGAGAACAACAAATTTATGAAGTCTGTTGTTTACACTATAACTGGAGAATCAAGCTATTGGATAACTTGAATCTCTGAAATTTGCTAAATCAGTTGTCACTGATCTGATATTTTTAACAACATGCCCTTGGGACATTGCCTTTTTCTACCTGAAGTACACATTAAAATGTCTTATTCAGAATGAGACCAATGTCAGTTTAGTATACAGTCTAGTACAGGTCTTCCCACTTCTGCTTGGAAATTCCAGGGACTGTACTCAGGATCTTTTCTTTTCTTGTGAAAATTGAGAAAGGGATCTATTTCCATCCAAATACATGCACATTAAGAATAATGTTTCTAGATTTGTAAACCGATGAATAGCTTGGTTAAAAAATGGAAGTTATTAGATCAGGCTTCTAGTACAGTATTGGGAAAAGAAAAGCATGGAATAGGGCTATTCTGTGTTATTCAGAATATTTTCAGATGAACATAAGGATATCTTATACTCTCTTGAAATAATAATGTTTGTCATAACTCATATTCAATTTTGTCCCACTGCAGCATTTAGTTTGCTTCCATTTCATATTCCTAATTAGGCAATAATCCCAGAAAAATCCACAACTGCTAGCAGTTAATTAACATTTAGGGTATAATTTCTATTACAACCATGCTTGCATAGATGGAAATAACTGAGTAATTATTTTCCCTTGGATAGCAATATGCAATATCAACAACACAAGAATCACCACCGTGATATTTGATGTTTTGGTGTGCAGTTATGCAAAAATCATCAGCAAATGATCCTACAAAGTATAATATCTAGTATTGTGAGATAAAGGTAAAGCTGAAATCTCAGATGATCTTCATCAAATTTTATAAGCAACATGTCTTAAATTGTGTTGTCGAAGACTGCAGACTAATTCAACCAGAGAAATCAGCCATAGCAGAGCATTTGATGAACCAGACTGGACACAGAATACTATTTGAGAACACAAAAATGCTGGACCATTCTAACAACCATCATGTCAGACTACACAGAGATGCCATTGAAATCCACAAGCATGTGGACAACTTCAACAGAAAGGAAGAAACCATGAAAATGAACAAAATCTGGCTACCAGTATTACAAAACTCCAAAATCAAAACAGTAGATGGGAACCAACACAATAAGGACTTGACTGAACAAAGGATGCCCCCAGGCAAGGGACAAAACATTTCCAATGCCAATTAGGGTGATTAACTGAAACATTAATGCTGGCTCCCAGTGACAAAGAACTCTTGCCACACCTTGCACTATACACAGATATATATTCTTTCCTTTCCTTACTTAATTTATCCATACCTCACAACCTCTGAGGATGCCTGCCATAGATGTGGGCGAAACGTCAGGAGAAAATACTTCTGGAACATGGCCACACACCCCGAAAGACATACAACAACCCTATGTCTTAAATTGTAAAGTCAAGCAAACCTTAAGCTACATATACAGCAATAGATATTAAATAAACTGGGATATTTCTCTATTAATAAATATCAAAGCAACTTTTGTATTTCACAACAGATATACAAAACATGTGTATTTTAAAGTAATTGATGCTTCATAAGATTTCAACTGAATATTTTTGGTGTATAAATTGTTCTACAGCCATAGGAGGCCTGTTAACAAAGCAAGAGGATGATGATCTCAAAGGGAGTTGCCCTCCCTCTTTTTAAAATAGTATCTATAGTTGTGGGTTTTCTTTTATTACAGAATTGTAAACCAATCATAGTTTGGTAAGTCTTCATTAAATTATAATATCACCTAATTCTTTACATACATTGTAAATATTGCATGTTAAGACAACCCAGATTCCAGAAAGGGAAGAAATGGAAGAGATTTTGTAGCACTACATTTGAAGAGGATTTTCACATTTGTGGATTGAACATTCATAGATTTGATTCTTCGTGGATTACTGTAGTTGCTGCTGCTTCCATTGCTGCCCTGGTCATTTTTAACAGAGACTTTAATTACACATGTATTGTTTGGGGGAAATAAAACTGGCAAGGTGACTGGGCCCACCTGTACATGCATTCCCCTAGGCATTTACTCATGGGAGGAGCAGGGAGTTAAATGGATGGGACAGAAGGAGTATCAGTAGGGAGGATAATCACATGCATTCCATTGCGCACTCACTTACAGGATGAAGGGACAGAGGAGTGCAAAGAGGGAAGGTGTGTGGTGTGTGGTTTTCTTGGGTGGTTGGAGGAACCAGGATGGCGAAAGGGAGGATGAGACAGCTATGATGGGTATGTGAATGGTTGCAGTGCCATGAGGAGTGCAACTGTGGTGAGAAGGGGATAGTTACCCTTACACTCAGGCGATTCATGCACCACTTGGCTACCCTTTTCCTATTCCCCCATGTCATTCTCAACTACCAATTGCTGTCCAGTAGTTGACTGACACATAAGGCCCATGGATTTGCCACGTGAAGTGATGGTGGAGAACCTGTCACTTCACGCCCTGCATTGTGTGACCACCGCACTTTGGATATACCAGGAAATAATCTAATTTTTTTTGAAAAACTGATAATTCTAAGTAAAATGGGAAACAGCAGGAAAAGAGTGAAACAACATTAGAGTAAAGGATTCACAGCCTCATCACATTGCCTTTTTTCCTATCCTAGAACAGTTCACCAACTCAGGTAGCACAGAACCTGCTGGATCTCATCACATGGTACACAGCTACTTCCAGTGGTGCTATGTGCTGGCTGCATCAGTGAACTGTTCCACAGAAAGGGACTCTGAACATGAGAGACTACCTGTGTTCAGATTGAAAATGCTGGGGACAGCACAGGAGCAAGCAGGAAAAGTACATTTTCCAGCGCATGATGGGCAAACGGGTTATGTGGGGCACTGGGCGACAGATTTGCCCCACTGCCCTATGGTTTCCCAGCTGTCCCCGCATCAAGGACTGCCATGTGATGAGTTTCTACATCAAGGAAGCCAGGGCCAAAGGTTTGCAAAATCTGAGATAATAACCAGAGCTCATCCACAGTGTTACCATAAGTCAAAGTCAGCTCTACAGCAAATAACAGCAAGTGTATTATAATAGTATTATCCAGAAAGCAGCTGAGGGTTCAAAGTCCAGTTGGCAAAAAGTCACTTAGTCTTCAGTTCACTACCCTCTGAGACCCCTTGGACAATGTCTGACTTTTTAAAAAAAGATGAAATGGAGCATTGTGCTTAAAATCTTTTCTTTCAGAATAGTTCAAAGAGGATACTGCTGCATCACTGAAATCTGGGTCACAAAGAAAACAGATTGTTGTCAACACAAAAAAGAAAAGAAAAGAAACAGCCACATTGTAATTATAGCTATCCTTTTTCATGTCAGACTTGGAAGACAACTGGTCAAAGATGTTCCAATCACGGCTGACATAAAATGATTACAGACACTGAGAAAAGAACATTGTCAATGACCTTATAAGCTGTCACAATTTGACCTCACCTTTCACAAGCAAGAAATATCACTTTGAGAAAATAGATGCTTAGCAACAGTAGGTAAATATCTATTGCAGTAAGTAAATATCCTAATTGTCATTCCCTTGTTCAAGTCCACATAAACTAATCATATTATAATTGGAAGGAATTCAATGTACTGGACTCTTCTAATTGCCAATGATACATACAAATTTTTCAGCCCGGAGCTGCATTATCTTGCCTTTCAAAATGCTTTAGGATTTTTTAAAAGAGTGCAAAATTATCTTTCTATTGCAAAAGTAGTAAAAATGTGTTCACTAATAAAGTCCACTTTGTAGCATGGAAAGAGACTGAGTTCATGGTTGTTTGAAGAATGTGTCACCTCCCTTTCACATCTCTTTGCTGTAGCATTTTCTTTGCTTCCCTCAATGCACAGTGCTAGAATAGAATTAGAGTGCATCAGATACCCAGGAAACTGAGTGACACTGTCCATGTATATCAAAACATAGCTAATTAGCTACAAAACATATGTGAATAAAATTATCACTGATTATGCTCATATAGAAACTTGAAAAACAATGCTAGCAGAATATCAGAGGATGGGGAAGCATTATAATTTCTTAGCCCTTACATTCTCACTAGATATTTCCCAGCCTTAAATATGGGAAACTCACTGCAAAATTGAAAAATATCATCTTAACTATTTTTGAAGATTTTTCAAAGGCACACACACAAAGCACTGACCCATTATAAGTAATAAAATAAGATAATGTGTTAACATGACGAGTGCTGACTGATCAGGAATGAATAAAAATGGAGCATGAGCCAAACTTGGGCAAAGACACCCCCTATTTCACAAGCAAAAGGAAGCAACGTACCAAGAAAAAGGTATGTCAAGCAAATTCCTTCTGTGACTGCCTTCCATTTGAAAGAACATGTGGATCTATAATTGCTCTTCACAGTCATTTACAGATCCACTACCGAGATTCTACCACTGGAGACAATCATACTCAGCCATGCCTGATCACCCATGACTCCCACTGAAGCAGGTTGGAGTTTAGCTTCTGACATGGAACCCTCTGTCTTGCCTGAATTAAGTCTTAATTCACAGCTACCATCCACATTCTTACTATCTCCAAATACTAGTTCAGAAAATTGGTTGCATGTTCAGGGCCAATTCCTTTTCGTGATGAGAAGAATTCAACAGACACAATACCAGTATGGAACAAAAAAATGATAGGCAACATGCATGTTGATCAGTGACTCCAATACACCACTACCAGAACACTTTGGATGACAAGGATGATACTACATGGAATTAAGCTTCCTGGTGATACACAAGGGGCTGCCATATAAACATCAGGCATTATACTCAAGATCAAACCTAATTCCACCATACGCATCCCAAGAGGTATAAGTGGACCTTAATGTTACCAGTGCCTAAAGGGCACTGCTAATTTATGCCCCATAACCAAAATCCATACCAACTACTCCATAAAGGTTGTGACATTACAGCAAACTGACATAGTAAATAAATGTGATACAAGTTCATAAGAACTGCAACACAGGGAGAGTGGATATTATAGCAATCAGAAGGTAACTGACAAGCACTAGCTCAAGCAGGAACCAAAACCCTTTTACCTTTACCAGGCCACCAGACATGGAGATTGAATCACTCAGTTCAATCTCCTTGATTAGCAGTACCCTCTCGGGGCCTAACCAAGTGACAATGGACCCTGGGAAGGGGACACAAGCTGCCAGAGGGGAGATGGCGGCCTCTTATGCTTAGATTGCCTGATTTCACAACTATTCCGTACAAGACGTCATACTGTTTAATATTTATAAAAAGAAAAAACAATGTAATCAACATTCCCAGACAGTTTTTCCAGTAAGGTAATGAAAATGTAAAATAGTTACACTGAGAAAAAGGTACATATGGCAAAAAAAAATGTAGATAAGTCCCCAATCACCACTTCCCTCAGGATTCAATGCAATTACTTAGAGAATATAATCAAAAATAAAGAAACAAATAAAGATATACAAGACCCAAACTGTAAACATGCAATATTAGGGGGGGGGGGTTAGCCCTTAGTAAGAATCTTCACCAACAAGTAAAGCTAATGCTCAGGTTATATAGGTTGATGAGTTTTCCTCTGTGTAAAATTATCACAGAATTTCAAGGCACCACTGGCTTTAAACTTGGTACTAATTTACAAATTAAAATGCACAGTATATTTCCACACTGCCATCAATTTTAAAGGCTTGGGGGATGCTCATATTCTGTGAAGCAATGAAAAGAACAGCATGTACCTGTATGCAGCACCTTTCATTTAACATATACTCATTAGATATGGGTCAAAACTTTCTTGGTCAGGAAAATGAAGACAGAGGGCGGATGTGATGACTTGCCTTTGCTTTCATCAAATATTGTCGCCAAAGCAGCAGATTTTAATTAGAGTCTTGTTTATCTTCCCTCCATGCACTTTTCTTTGAACTGATATACTGCAAAGTTCTAGCATATTTCATAAGAAAAAATAACAAATTTCCTTATAAAGAAACAGTTGCATTTAAAGAACACCCACCTCAAGGGGAAAAAAAAACAGCAACTCTGCAGTATATTGCTTCTTGTTTGTCCCAGGGTGAAACTACATGATGCCTTAAACAAGTAGAATGAAGCTAAAGTATTTTTTTTTTATTCTAAAGCCGTGCTGTAGAATTGCATCCACCATCAGCTCCAGCATGGACAATGGTTACAAACTATGGGATTTGCAGTCCAAAAACGTCTGGAAAACATCTGATTTGCATCCAAGAAAATGATCAAATTCAAAAGATCTCACTTTTATCTAAAAAATAATTCACACTGTCTAGCTGCTTAAAATAAAAACAGAGAACTCAGTATTGAATTAAGCTTCCCCTTCCATGAAAATTCCATAGGACAGGATTCTTTTCAGATAAAAAAGGGAAGTCAAGTCTACCTCCCCCCCCCCCCCCACACACACACACATGCACATGCACATGCAATGTCAGCTAGATTACAGCGGAATACCATTAACTTTATAGTAAAAGTGACTTTAGATGCATACTAGATACTGTATGCAGTGTAACATGCAATTTGGCCTCCAGATTCTGAGCAAGATAGGAAGTAGGAAGTGATGTCCCCAACATGTAGTCAACATGTACTGGAAGTAGCAGAAAAAAACTCACATGGATCTTTCTAGCTTCTAAAAAATGTAAAACATGGGGTGGCCACATCATCCCTTTTAAAATTTATCTATCTATAGGTTTAAAACAGATATGTCTATCTGTCCAAATAAGCAAGCTCTTCTTAACTGGAAATATTAAGAAACAAATACAGAAATGCATGTATGGAAAATTTGTGCTGTGGTGCCACTAAACACATTTCTCTCTTCTTTCCTCTAACCTTTATGTATAGATGTAGGTCATTTAAGTAGGACAATGTTTTTGCAGAAATGTTTTGCACTCAATAGAAGATCCACACTCTTTAGCATAGCCCGATGACTTAATGGAGCAGAAATGACAGGTGGTCTCATATTATGTAGGGTGTGAATTGTGCAGCAGCAGGAGAAGGGACACAGAGGAATAGTTGGCAAGAACGGTGGCATCCACAAAGAGAAATGACCCCTCTGTGATTTTCGTGAGCAGATGCAGGGCAAACAGAACCCTGTTTCTGCATGAATGCAAACTTCTAGTACCAACCCATCCTACTCTCCAAACGACAGAAGTTTTATTTGGTTCTGAGACAGCAAAACATGGCATCTTGCTGAGCAGGAGAGTCCCACCAGACTCTCCACTTTATCCCTTGATTCTTTAAAAATTCAAGAAGATGCTTGCAGTCTGTCTGGATCCTGAAATAGTGTCTTCCACTGGAGACCAAGGATGCTGAATTACAACCAGTTGCAGTTCAGCCTCTCATGACTAAGTTTAAGAAAACAGCCAAGTGGATGTTTCTAGGCTTTGGAATGGTCCAGTTGTGGGTTAGAAAGAACCTTTCTTGCTCCCCTTTCATCAACAGGCAAAAACTGGTTTTATTTTTACAAAATTTTGATGTTTTTAAAAGAAAGGTTTACAAGAGACTGCTGCACTCTTTTACATTGCACTAGAAACTCATCATTTGAATTATTTTAATTGTGTATTTAAAATTGTTTTTAGTGTTGCCAATAATTTTAAATATATTTAAAGTGTATGCTTGAACTTTATTGTATTTGTTCTCATTTGAAAATTTCCTTGAGTTCTGATTGTGGGGGAAAGGCAGGATGTAAATAAAGACAAAGGGAGGGAAAAGAGGCAGTAGTGGTGAAAAGGAAGAGGAAGAAGGTGGGGATGCTATGGCTACAACCATTTTATGTAACTTTATCGTGGGGGGATGTTGACTGTGCAAGAAAAGGATCAAGTCTCCTTAAGAGGGATAAATTAACACATTCATCTCAATACTTTGATAAGGTCACTCAAAGGTGTCAGATTCGTTTTTGTATGATAAGCTTGTAATGAATCTCTAAGAAAATGCACATTAAAGATATTAAAAACCTCATAGTGACCACTAAGTACATAAAGATAGCCATACTAAATCACACTAAAGGCTGACTTAATTCCACAGCTGATGCCTATGGAAATCTCATAATTAGGACCCCTGTGCTAATGTTCCCCAATACCTGGTATTTAAAAGTATATGGACCCCCAATAAAAACACTCGGTAATATACAGCCTCAATGTGATCTAGTCATTAATGGCCTCAATTTCAAGAAGCAACAGATGTGGAGGATCTGGGGTCTGGCATTGAGGAAACCAAGCAGTGCCTACAAAGCTGAGTTGGAGTAGGATGGGTGGGTGGGGAGCTGTCAAAGGACTGCAGATGAATAGCTTACTCAGTCAAAACAGATAAGCAGCACTACAGTTACCATCCTCTAAATGTCAAAGATAGTATGATGGTCTATTTGCAGAAGTTTTTTTCTGATAAGTTCTAAAAAAAAAGGTTTCTTAACACATTATTTTCTACTCCAGGTCCATTTGTTTATATCTGTGTGGTGGTGATTATTTGTGTGAGAATGAGTCATGTATAAAAGTTTTTCAACATGGCTAAGCTTTGTTAACATTAGTACCTGCTTGTATCTAAAAATATAGCAAAGCATTCTCCATTTGGAAGAATGTAAGCATGGCTGGCTATGCAACTTTTAACTTAAAAGAAATATTAATCCTAGAAAGCGTAATCAGGTTAACAAGGCATCCAATGTAATTCAACTTGCATTTCACATTTTGCTTTATTGCCTTTGAACACAAAACAGTGACACAGTAGCATGACAGCCAAGCACTGCTTTCAAAAATACATTGCAGCCTTTCTTTTATAAAAGCACTGATATTTCATTCTGCATTCAATGAGAAATTCCCTGAATTAGATTAACTACTGACTAAAATAATCTGATCACAGTTGGAACACCGAGGCTTGATGACACACTAAATAAAAATCTCAGCCTCAGTCTTAAACAGCACACACAGAACACACCAACTGGTAGAGGATTATGCTTCTTCTACAAACAAATCCATACTACACAAGCTGATAGACCACACACAAGTAAACATAAAGGTAAAGGTGAAGTGCATCTCCAACAGGATAAGAAAAACAAATTATTTAGTGAGCATCATATAATACAGTATACTACTTAAAAGAAAAGGATTTATTAGGAAATTACCCTTTTCTTTGAGTTTGTATCTGATACAAAGTTCTGCTAACAACTTTTGAAAAATGAATTAGAATTCTGTCTTTGTTTTCTCTTTTTGAATCAAGGCATACAAGATGCAGTTCAAGTCATTAACAATTTTATAAACAGATTTTACAGAGAACAGCTAGTTCACAGGGCCTGATCAGCATAAGAAGCCTAGATATGGGAGTTGGTGGGGTGGCAGACAGGCCTTGATTGTTTGCCTCCTTTTTCCTGTGGTCATGGCCAAGATTGGGATTCCACCCATGTTTTATGTGCATTTAAAAAAAGGTTTTGATTGGTGTAGATTGGAGCATTTCTCTTTCCAGTGCAACCAACTGGTGTTAGGAAGAATAATGTGGATTGGAGCAACTTATATCTGCCATACCAGAATTCTGGCACTTACGGTAACTCCTTGCCACATACAATTCATTTTTGTTAATTTTAAAGACCTGTTCAATACCTTCATTCTTTCCTCCTGTTTTCCCATTCCTTTTCTCTTGAATGGCATCTACATTAGACTGTAAGCATGGTAGTAGGGATTACTAATAAATAGGGTCTGTCCTACAAGCTTTTTTGTTTACATGGCAGTGTAAAAATATAAACAAATATATACAACAGGCCAACAGATTATGTGAAAGATCTGTTCCAGGACACTTTGTGTAAAACACTTTTGAATATAATCTAGACCTCTATTTTTCTTACCTGAAATGAATGTTTTGGGATCCAGCCAAATCATACCATAAAATCATGCTAGAGGACCTAGCAATGCTTAGAAAAGTGTCCTCTAGGCCTCCAGCATGATTCTATGGTAAAATTCTGGCAGATGGTGATCACAGAATCACATGGGTGGCCTGGAGAGAACTAGGTCCTCCAGCATGATTCTATAGTATTCAAAGCTCTTCGCATATAACTGAAAATGCATTTAATGAGCTTGTATAATAAGTGGCCTGCTGTCTGTAGACTGCTCACTATATGAAAACTTTTGAATCACAACTTGTCTTGTTTGGCCCAAGACTTGCCAAACTGCAATTTGTATAAAGACAATTATGAGAAGAAATAGCAAAGAGATATAAATCCATTTGCACTTTGTAGATGTTAGAACAGATGATTTCCTAAATTAGATAAATTGTCTAAAGAACTACACAAATTTAGATACAGACGACTTTGTAATGGCTGGCGGTTATGAGAGTTTGATTTAGAGTTGGGGGAGATGTAGTCCTCCACAACTGGATTATTAATCCCAGTATTCAGGGATGATGGCAGTTGAAGTTTAAAAACATCAGAGGGCCACATAGTTTCCAAATGATATAGATGGAGGTCATATTGTGGACCTGCCCCTGTGGCTATCATGGCCTTGTTACTGTAAAGGAATTCCAAATGATAGAGTGGTTGATAGTGAAGGTATGTTTTAAATGTTTTAATGTATTTTATCATTCTATTTTAAAATGTTTATTTTAATGGTATATTGTTTTATGGCACTGAATATTTGCCTACGCGTAAAGCCGCCTTGTGTACCCTCCAGGGTAGAGAAAGGCGGGATATAAATATCATAAATAACAAATAAATAAATGAGAGTAAGACCTCACACATAGCTCTTCAGATATAAGTGCCCAATATGTGCTGTTGGAACATCACCAAGGCAGCAAAGCATAAAAATAATGTGTAAAAGGGTGTATGCCAAAACTGTTGAAAGTACATAGATATGGCTCATTGGAAATAACACACATGCACCGTAGGAAGTAACATATTCACATGATTGAGATCAGAAACCTTAATCCATGAAGAAGATGTAATAACCAACAAGACCATTTCACAATGCTTTTCAATTTTAAATGCTGAACATTGCCAAAGATGAGCAGCTCTGTACAAATGACAGACCTTATAAACCAAAATGGTTTAGAAAAAGGGAGTGTAAGCTCACCACTTCTTCATGCCTGCATTTTCTTACATTGATTCCATTAATCTGTTAAAAGAGGAAATAACAAAAATATTTTGAGTAAAATCAAGACTACTAAATGTTAGGCTCAGCAAAATAACAAGAAAAAAAAATCTGATACCAGAAAATAGTTTTGCCTACCTGCAGAATTGCATCTCCTATGAACAGCAAGCCTGAGAGTTCCGCTGAGAGAGAGAATAAAAAGATGGAAAATATGTTTTGCAATTTAACCTTTTCTATATTTCCTTCCTAATATCTGTTTAGCAAGAAATGAATGAATCAATGAGAAAGACTTAGTAAGTTTCCCTACATTTATATTTTCTTGAAATATTAAAAGCATATTGTGAAACTTGATTTATGCTCTTTTTAAAAAAATTCAACAAACTTCCAAGCTATAAAATAAAGAATAATAGCTTGATATCTCTCATTTGCAGATACAGACTTCAGTCCCATTGTTGGCCCTAACCAACAACAGACCCATTTAATCAATGTAGTAAGTCAACATGTAGAAATATACACCCCTTTGATTCAGTGACACTTCTACTAGACTAAGGCCATAGAGCCTAATCTTAATCCTGTAAAAGGTTTTTAAAGGAGGGCCTGAATATATACTCAGTTTTATTGTTGTTGTTGTTATTGTCCAGTTTCTGGCCCATTTTCATCTTTACTTGCATGTTTGTTTGTTTTTTAAAAAAAATCCACATGAAAACAAATATTTGCATTTTTAAAGGATGTATAAACCCTTGGGAGAAATCTTAAATACATTTCTGTCTCAAAATCTGAATGTCTTTTGATACTTTCAAAAAGCCCAAAGTGATACAACATTGTAAGAAATTCAAATTCTGATTGATAACCTTGATGATGACCAAACAGTTCTACTTTCATTATCTGCACACAAATAGTCACCACAATTTTACCCAACAGCAACAAAACTACCAGAGTGACTAGGGGCGCATCCAGACAGTCCCTAAGAATCTAGAGTTCCCACTTCTTCAAGAAGGGCATCCAGATGATGTCCCACAGAAAAACGATTGCACTCGGCACAAAGGAGGAAAAATCTCCTTTGTGCCAAGATTATTTGTTAGTGGGTTCGATGCTCACTTTCCTGAAAGGCACGGGTTGAACACACTATTTCTGCTGTCTGGACTGTTCCCTCAGAATTTTTGAATTTCTGAGGGGGTAGTCCAGACAGCCGCCTTGCATTTTTCTGGGCAAAATCAGGCCAGAAAATGACGATGGCACCATCCCCTTCCCCAAAACCCCCTCAAAAAGCTTTTTAAAAGTAGAAATAACTTACTAGCTTCCATTAGGCTTGGAGTACAGTTCCTGGGATGTACCATTACATGCGAGAAAGTGAGGGGGGAGGAGTGATTTGGCCCCCCTCGCTTTCTCATGTGTAGTGGTACATCCTGGGAACTGTGCTCCGAGGCCTAATGGAGGCTGATAGGTTATTTTTATTTTTTCCATGTTTTTAAGGGGTTTTGGGAAGGGGTGGGGGCTGTCTTCCTGTCCTCCTGAAAGGTTCTGGGAGGGTACCTGGACACCCATGCTTTCTACAGCGTGTGTGGACTAGAACCTGGGAACATACGCATTTTTAAATGTGATTGTTCCTGGTTTGTACTGCTGTCTGGTACTGCCCTTAAATAGCCCCTCCCCTTTAAGATTGCCTTTGCCAAAAGTCATACAATATAAGAGATGCAAAAAAGAGGAAGAAAGGATGGATAGGAAACTCCTGCTACTCAAATATAATAGGCCATATTTTTAATCACCTCAAAAGAAATATATGGAATTATTTGTATGTAATCTGTTGAACAATATTTGTTGTGTACTGCCAAGCCATTTCCAGGTTATGGAAACTTTAAGGCAAACCTCTCATGGGGTTTACTTGGCAAGATATGTTCACAGGAGTTTGCCATTGCCTTCCTCTGAGGCTGAGGGAGTGCGGCTTGCTCAGGGTCATCCAGTGGGCTTCCATGGCTGAATGGAGATTCAAAATGGTTTCTCAAAATCAACACACAAACTACTATGCCATGCTGGCAGATAATTTGACACAAAAACTTACCTCGTTGCTCTTTGGAAATTTTGGAAACCACCACTGGAATATTATGTTCAGCTCCTCCCTAAAAGATTTAAATATCATATTTTATTGAACCTATGGTAAACCTATAATTATTAATACATTTATTTCAAGTTTAAATAATTCAGGAGATTGGGAAATGGTCTTTTTTACCATTACATTTCATAGTAAGCATAAAAATGCTATCAGATCTATTGTTATGAAGCACACCGGCAGCATCAGCAAAGCAGCCTGGGGACAGAACAATGAGAAAACATTGACAAAAGACTGCATACTGACTGCGGGTTACCCCAGATTTTCCACAGATCACCGTATCGAGGCTAAATTATCAAAATAAAAATGGGCACAGTTCTGAAACAGTGGCCATGCTGTGATGGTTTTCTTGTCACGCTGACAAGGAACAAATAAATAAAAGCACATAGAAGACAATAATACATTAAAGAGAATTTGAGGGTTTTCTTGGTTTCCCTCAGTTCTCTTTTCCCATTCTTACATCCACAAAAGTCCATAAGAAAATGAATAGGAATCTGTTACAAAAGAAGTGGGGGAATCAAAGGTAGGACACAACAGGTGCTTCATAAAGGGGGGAAATGAATGGAAAACAAAATAAGGTCATGCCACAGTAGATCTTTCTAAAACCATACATTTGTACTTTTGCCCATCCCTTTTATAAAAAAAAAAACCCAACTTCTTTGGTAGCATCTATGTATCAGTGTACAGCAGAAACAGATTTAATTTTTTAGGCTTGTTTGCCCTTTTTAAAAGGAAAATTGCACTATGTAATCCACATTGTCACTTTATGTATTAGAAAATGCATCTTTTGATGGCTTGTTCATATTCAACATCACTACGTATCACCTTCACAGGTGGCTGTTACAAAAACCCACCAGTGAAAACATGGAAGGCATACTTAAACACCACCTTTTGATGTGTACAGGCAATATTTTTTCAATATTTGTTTGTTTATTTATTTATTTGCTACATTTATATGCCGCCCTTCTCACCCCGAAGGGGACTCAGAGCGGCTTACAAATTAAATTTACATACAATATTATATTAGTATAGTACAATACTGGTAACAAATTACTATATTGTACTGCATCAACATATTGTAATATTATTAGTAATATTACATGTAATATTACATGTTGTTAGAGGGTTTTTTTTCATTTCTATATTTTTGGAAACAAAACTATGCCAAGGGGACCAACACACAAACACAGACGTCATAATGAAAGCTAGATATTTCACAGTTTTTATAATAGAATCTAGTTGTGTAATTCAGTGTGATGGATACGGCCTACTCCTAGAATAAACCAGTTTTGTTTGGTAACAGCATATCTGGAAGTTGGATGTTATCTGAATGAACAAAAGGCCTTTGATACTTAATTTTTTGTTGGACTGATCTATCTGCTCATTTTATAATAGCTCCATTTCTGAGGTGTTGCCAATGTTATTTTGCACTTTATTGTCCATTTCAATTGTGAAATATTTTTCCCATTTCGGCACATTCTGTACTGGGTTTTATGAATTAGTCTCCTGTTTTAATATTGTATGTTTTTTATGTCGATTTTATCAATTGTTTATTGATAATTGATGTTTTATTGGTATAATTGTTTTATTGCTGTATCATTGATAATTGATTGTTTTATCGGGCTAGGCCCCATGTAAGCCGCCCTGAGTCCCTTCGGGGAGATGGGGCGGGGTATAAAAATAAAATTATTATTATTATTATTATAATGAACAGTGGTTGCAAAAACACCTTCCTGACATGTACCACAACTTTACTTTTGAGATCCTAGACACACAAAATCTGAGAAACTGGTTTCTGCTAAACCAATCCTGAACCAACTTAAGTGGTCAGTGTAGATGAGCCCCATGAAATCTCATTACATGGAATTTGTGTATGCAGATGTAGGTATTCCAAATTCTGAACAAAATTGAAAACCCAAACACTTCTGATCCCAAGTATTTTGGATAAAACACAATCTGTACTGCATTATATTTGATGATTCTTAAAATAAATCAAAAGATGGTTTAGAATTCTAAACTAAAGCCATGACCATTGATTTAAGACTTGTCCAGGCTGCTAGACAGAAGGATTCACAAGTCATTTAAATAGACAAGAAGAATTTAGAAATATGAGTACAATTTTTGGCTTTTCCCAAAATAACTATTCCCTTGTATTTATAGAGTAGTGGGCTCCTCAGCTAGAATAGTAGTATTAATTTTAATTTTTGCCAGTGTCTCATAACTTTGAACCTTCTTAAGCAGTATTCCAAAAACACTGCCATTTTCAAAGCTTAAAAATTAGAAGATAATATATTTTCTTCAGTAGGTTAACATAATTTTCAGGCACCATTGGCATATCCTATTGGAGATTTCATGCAGGATTCATCTTAGGGTGAAGTCAACAAGGGGTTTAACAGCACAACACTTGAAAGATTGATGAATCCTATGTGGGTATTTCTGAAGAACGTCCATGAATGCCATTTTGTGGTCATGGAAAATATATATTTCTTTACTGTTACTCTATATGGAAAGATAATTTTGTTCAAAGAAAATATATCCACTGCTTTATGTAGTGTTTCAAAGATAAGTACAAGCTTTAAGATTCCTTTCTTCCTTCTTTATATTTCCTAGGTTTACCCCAGCTATGAAGAGAAGACAAATGTGGATTCTATCTGGTGATACTATAGTTTTTAACTCAGAACTTAATAAAAAAACTCATTGAGAACTCACAACACTGTGTTTCTGCCATGATAATTTAGCCTACATTAATAACTCCTTAAAATTAAAGTACAACTGTACAAAAGACTAGACCATACAGCTCTCTATCCTTTACATTATAAACACATAACTGTGTAAAGTACAAACTGGATCATAATGAAATTGTGCCTCTGTTTGTTCTCCTATTAATGGGAGATCAGAGGGAGTCTAAGTTTATTACAATTGTAAAAGTGCACAAATCCTTAATGAAATCTTTCAGGACTCCTTGAACGTGCAGGTAAGAATTCAGTCAAGCACCTTTTGATCTCAACCACATTTTCTAAAAGATAAAAGATTTTTCTGACACAGCATAAGAAACAATAGGAAAAGACACGCTACCTTTATGCTTAATCCAAATCCTCCTACCGTCTGTCTTCTAATAGTTACAGTTCTTTCCTATAAAAATAAACCAAATTCAGTATGGATGCAGATTAAATACTTCCTAGGCAAATATTCACAATTACAACTTGAATGGGCTTTTCATGGTCTAAGCACTTTGTCTTTATAATGGGCAGTTTATTCTCATACTGCATTGAATTCCAGCATTATGAGGAGGGAAAGAAAAGCAGCTATTTCTGTTTTTCTAATTGTAAAGTGACAAATTATAGCTGCAGCATCATCACAACAATGGAAAAGAAAAATACATTCAGTTAAATAAAAGAAGTGCAAGCATGAGTTGCTGAATATAAATGCTCAGTGCTATATAATTCCTCTTCTTTACAAACAAGCATACAGAAGGCCAAAGTATCTCATTTCTTAAAAACAACAAAGTATTCAATGTGCACAAGCCCCTCTCATTTGTTTCAGGGCATGATTCAAGTCCATCCTCATTTGTGTAAGTATTCTAAATTCTTTGGCCGGATCCAAACAAAAGCCATATCATTTCATGTAGACAACATGAACCTATCAGTACATAGAAAAATTTAGTATCTAATGTTTCTAAAGCTCAGATTCTACATAGTAATGTATTAATGTTCAACTTCAATGTTATTTTTTACATTAAGGACCTTCTATATCCAGAGGTAGGAAAGTAAAAATTTGCATTAGGAGATACAGTTAGATTATTTATAATTACTTCAAATATTGAGTGATGTGAGATAAATACTGAATAGTCATAGACAATATTAAACTGGACATCTAGCCAGCTGACATGCTATGAAAAGGTTCTCAGAATTGGAGTCACTTTTCTAACTGTATGCCTTGTAATGATGGCCATTGGGTTGGTATTTGTTTAAAAAGTTGAGTTATCATATCCATTTAGGAGTAACCATTGTTTTGAAAATGTAACACCAATAATAATTTTTATGCAAAGTATCTGCCTTTCACAGTTAAACAGAAACCATTGTTCCAGGATCCAATCTCATTTCTCAAAGAGATGAAGCAAAGTATTTGAAAGACGTCAACTCTAAAATTGCTGTGGCAAGAACAGTAAAGCTCATTGTCAGACTAATATGAATTATCTAATGGGTTTTCTTTTAGTCAGCATAATGCACAAACTAATAAAAAGAATATACCACTTGTTATTTTTTACAATAATATCCTGACAATATATGCTATAGCAATGCAGGGAAAATGAAAAATACTATGTAGGCATAGATATTATTTAAACACCAACAAGAATAGAGGCAATTGATGTTCTAGAATCTCAAATTCAAATATGACCGATAATATGGAGGAGCTGTCATTGAATAAAACTAATAACTTCCTTTGATTTTCCTTTAGTAGAGTTAATGAAGCATAATCCTTGAACAGTTTTCTAAGGCAAATACAAACAACACAGCCACAGCAGGGTGTTCTGAGACAAACAGTTCCAGGACATCTCTATTTTCTGCTATGGCATCCTACAAAACATATTCTTGACACTGGAAATAATTTGCCATTGTGTAGTGGATAACAGAAATGCCACTATTATTATTCTACCAATATCAATTACTGCCCATTATATGGAGAATGGCAGAATGCCACCAGTTATCAATATTTCATGTGCTAGTTTTTGAAGCCTAGCATGTTAAAGGAAAGTTACATTCTTTACTTCAGACATTCCTTATCGGATAATCTATTTATTCAGAATTTATACTTCTATTGATTTTAAGCGAACAATATTTATTTATTTTACATCTAATGAGACAAGCCCCAATTTTGTCATATACTCTTGGTCCTAAAGCCAATGTAATACTTGTGGTTGGAAAATTCCCATGTAATTGCACAGTATTACAAAACTGTAGAAGCAGTTGTGCAAAGCACTTGCAAGTCAGCTTCTGAAAAACATGTAACCAATTGCATTATGTCTTTGGCTAACCACTTAGGTGAACAGTTGTGAAAAGCAGTTGCATAAGAGGCTGCAAATTAGGTTGTATAACCTGTGATGAAAGAGGTGGTGCAATCAGTTGCACAATTACTTTGATCAGCCACTTATGCAATAAAAACTGTATTACGCTAACTTTGAAATCCTGGAACTGCTACCATATGTGACCATAAGTCTAACAATGTATCTGGATACAAGATTCGATATACTGCATATGGTTGTTTGCATTTTTTAAAATCTTCAGTTATAACATTAAATATGTCATTTTAGTTTTTTCATAAAGCTAAAAAAGAAACCATTTTCCAATTATTCTATAAAGGTGGCAGTCTTTTCTCTGACTTAAGGCTATATGATTCAGACTTCACTTTGGTCCGGCCCCTGCTGTTAGCTCAGGCTACAAGTCTTCTGTCACTGTGAACTGGATACCCTATACAAGGCCATCTGATGTCTGGTACTAAGTGGGCATGAAGGATTATGATTGGTCTCTGCTAAGATTAGCATATTAGAATTTGGAGATCCCATAACAGGAAAAATGTTCACTCACCAAACCCAGAAGATTCATCCAGAACTGAAACATTTTTGCTCAACACTCAATAAGGCCACTTTGTGCTTTAGTATCTCTTCAATTGTTTTCAAAGAATGTTCTCAATAAATACACTGTAGCTGACCTCTGACCTGTTTTACTGTCTACAATCCTCTTGAATAGCAGAGGGCAGTATGAGATCCACGAGTCCAGGGAGAAAGTAGAATAATTGTTTCAATAGCCCTTCTCATCCCTTCACTCCAAAATAATACCATGCTTTGGGCAAGAGTGCAGTGAAGAAGGTGTTGATCGCAGTTTGGAGAGATAAAGAAATGAAAGTATGCTCACAGTTGAAGTGCACCCTCTTTTTCATTAACTGGCAGAACAAAACAGTCATACATCCACCACCTCAATTGCTTTCCCCAAACTGCCTTGCCATCAGTAAGCAACAGCAGTGATGGCCCTCTTGGGTTTGACAGCTATAGGGATGGAAGGTTTTAGAAGGAATGCAAAGGGATAGAGAATACCTCTCTGTACCCTGATATGGCATTCTTATACCAGTGTATATTACTAATAGGATGTTACTGATAGAATGTTGAGGATCTGTGATTGTTCAGGGCTACTGGATGAAGTCATCATCATGTATTTTGAAATTAGTAACAGTTGAGAATAGTTCCAAGTATCCTTGATCCATAAGCACTGAGCTTTGAAGAGTTGCCATGTATGTACTATGTGAATGTTCCCCTGATAATGTACTGCAGATTACCACATTTTTATTTCCACTGTAATGAAATAACACCAGGATGTTCCACATAGCTCTACAGTATTTCACAGCTTCTATGTAGGCCTGACTACACTGCTTGGGGATGTCAGGAAAATCTTTGATTGAGACAGCCTGACAAGGATGTGGCAACCCTTACCTCTCATATAAGACTGAGGCACCATGTGGCATCATATATTATATTATTTTATTTTATTGGTAGTGTTTCCTGAAATTTGTGCAGAAGTATCAGTTCCAAGCTACATTTTTAATAGTGAACAAAACAAAAGCATACTTATTGCAGTTCTTACTTTTGCACATTTGCACAAAAAAGTCATGGAAATGCCCTCTCAAACAAAGCAAAGTAAAAATTTAAAATTTCTTACAGTAAGGACATGAGGAGGTATCAGATCATGATTTATATGCCCAGCACTAACTCAAACAATTTTTATAGCTGCTGTATATTTCTACATCCCCCATGAAAGGCAAATATTAATTTGGAAAGTTTAGCATGTATAATATTATCAGTCATGAAGCCACTGGAGAAAATGATACTTACACCAGAATAAAAAGGTTCTCCAGATACACAGATCACGTCTTGTTCTTGAATTGTCAAAATATCTTTGGCTAAGTGCAGCCGCACTTTGAAAGGCTCCTGGTTACCATCCTGCAGCAAACAAATCCCTGTCTTTGTCTTCAAAAAGAGAAAAGGGGTTTTTTTTAGAATCCAAGCTACATTATAAAAGTTAATGTTATAAGAATGCATACATTCGCACATTTTCTAGCTTTAAACTAGGATATTCAGTAAAGATACTAATACAATCCAGTCAGATTAGAAGCTTGTCAACTCAAATATTTACTATAATCAGAAATAAGAAAACAATTACATGCCAAAAGTGATTACTAGTTACATATTAGTGAATCACAGATGGTTCATTTAGTAAAATCTACTTATTAATCTGGTCTCTTTATACAAATTTATTTATTTATTTACAACATTTATACCCCGCCCTTCTCACCCGAGGGGACTCAGGGCGGCAAGTAATATGCAACCGCTACTAACTATCTATGACTGCTTTTAACATAATCATAATTCCAAAAATAAGTATCTCCCTACAATATCATGTCTTTCAGTAATCAGTGCAACAATACACACAGTTCAACCTTGGATGCTACTTAATACAGTGTGTCACCCGGGAAGCATGCATTAAGCTTATAACTTCTGTTTAATCTAATTAGAAGTGTTAGGATTGCTCATGAGCCAGGAGCTTAACTCGGATCATAGCGGAGCATGGAAACCCCATGAAGGATTCCAATCATCCTGCTTTATGATTATAATCCAATAGCTCCTCATGCAGAGAGAAATTCATTTCAAGTGCATTTGAGATCACAGCCTGTGTCAGTGGATTAATTAACTAAATCCAGCTGGTCAGTTTGGAAAGAAACATTCCGAACAAGGACAGAGGATGTATCCTGACAATGTGAAAGGCATGTTGTAGGTTATAGATTTCTGATTATCTCATAAAGTCAAAAATATTGTGCCCTTCTATTCTTAGCTTGTTTTCAAAATGGGCAATTTCCCTTCTATACTCTTTTGCTACTTAGTTACCCATTCATACTTGTCAACAGAGACAAGGTTTTTTTGCCCTTGGTGCTGCATCTTAGACATTCCCTACTCCACACTGTCCAACATCATTCCTTCAGTTTTTCCTTAAACTTATTGCTATTCCTGAACAGCACAATCCCATGTGTCAATGCATTTGTGCCATCCATATATAGAATGTGCCAATCAGTCCTCACATTCTAGCCCATGTTATTAACTGCTTTTATACTGTTTTATTTGATTTTGTTTAAAATAGCTAATTAGCTGCATTGAGTCCCATTATCAGGAGAAAGGTAAAATATGAATAAAAAATAACTACTACTACTATTGCTGCTAATAGTTTTGAAATGCAACTCCAGGAAGAAGGAAGAGGAGTTTTAATACTCTAACTAGAACAAAGGTCGCACTTCCCCCCCCCCCCCCCCCAAAGGTCGTACTTTTGGGATTCAGAATCCCATGTTGGTTGAGAGATTCTGTTTGTTGCAGTCCAAAAGCATAATGTTACCAAGATCCAAATTAGAAGAGTTACAAGGAGAAACACAGATGGAGTTATTAATAGGAACCTGTTATTTTCTCAAGACAAAAGTTAGGAATATAAGCAATAGGAAACTTCTCCCTGTAGTTGCAATTGACTAGTTCTTCAGCCATTCAAGGCAAGCATGACTCTCACTTAGCCTCAGAAATTTTCTGTTTGAATATCCAGCTCCTGAATGGCAGACACTCTACCAATACTGGAATGTTATGGCTATCCTCTGGCAAGTCATTTCTTTGATGACGCAAGTGAGGCAGATAATGCTTCACAGCATAGAACATTGCATCAAAATTGCTTCAGGTTTCTGATTTATAAAATAAGGACATCTCCAGAGGGTGAAATCTGAGATATGGAGCAGGGAAGAGGGAAAAAAATCTAAAAGGGCTGTGGACAACTTATTTATTATTCTACTATCTAACCTCAACCCAACAAGGTCAGTGGGAATAAGAATAGGGTTTCAGGGATGATCCATATTGATCCACACCAAGGGGCCTCCCAATGGTTTCCAATTAATTTGAGAGCAGCCTAAGGTAAAATTATTTTTGAGGAATGTTAAATAGTTTATATAGCAATTTTGCTTTACTTGACTGCACACTTCTGACTTGGCTGATTACGCTATAAAATCTCTGGAGAAGCTTTATGAAGAGCGCTGGGAGGAAGAATTAAGCAGCATGTAACCATACAGTAGACATAATTAAGCATCACGATGAAATTAAAATAGAAGCCAGTACTGTGATGCACATGGGCAGAATCTATTCACAGTTCGAACAAGAAAGTCAAGTATGGGGGGAGAAGGAAGGGAAAAACCCAGCTATTCACTGAGTGACTGATTGCACATGTGCAGAAAAATCTAATTTGCATGGAAAGCACTTTAAAGTGTAATGAGGTCCTGGTAGCCTTTGCCTTGCTATCCAGCAGCTACTGCTGCACAATATCTCTTTAAATTAAATCCCCAGTTAAATTACATCCCTTCCTGTCCCACTTGAAAGCAGCATTGATATGCATAAATAGGGCAGCCTTTAGAGCTGAATAAAAGGCAAACTTTTTTCATAGCCAATAAAGCCAAGCAAACACATGCTTGTCTGAAATCTGTCCTGTTTAGTATTTTGATTTATATGTTATTTGCCACCATCATCAGCTTCTGAAAAGCTCATAGATGAAAAGGGGGCTAAGGTTGCCCAGATTTCCAGTAAATAATCTGTTCCAACGGAGAGGTGTCTGGAGCAGCACAACCCAGAACTTGGCTCTCTGTCTGCACTCCACAGCAGCTGCTTTATTCAATTTGCAAAATGCCATTTACACACATATACCCTGTGAGCTCACTGCCATCTTACAGGAGCGATTTTTGTTGTGAAATTAATGGATGGAAGGGAAAACCGATTGTTTGATCTCCTGCGTATAGGATGGCAAAACTGAAAAATAAAAAGAAGGGCAGATTCAGAGCATCTTTATTCTTAAAAGTTTGCTGTAATTCAAGAGGGAGGGGAATTATGTCATCACCTTATTTTTTAAATGCATAATACACTTAAAACAAATCAAATGCACTCAAAAAACAAGGGGGAAAATGAAACCAATCCAGATCAAAACCCCTATCTACAGCAATCTGGCTTTACAAAAAACTTCTTGAATGAAAAAATCTTTCTCTGCCATTAGAAACACAACAAAGAGGGAGTCAGCCTAGCCTCTTTTAGTCAAGAGTTCCAATAAAGCCTACAAACGGCCACTGAGAAAACTTCTCTCTTATCTCCAGCTCTGAAGAGAAACCACTCACTTGAAAATATGAAAACTCAAGCAGGCTTATATAGGGGGAATAGAGTTATCCCAAGTTATAAGCCTATACAAGCTGAATCAAGCATGAAACACATTATCACAGTGATGCCAGTTGAAATTGGCATTACAGCCAGCCCTCCACATTCGCTGGGGTTAGGGGTGAAAGACTCCCATGAATCTGCAGGTGTGGAAGGCTGACCGTACTCTACTTTAGGCTGGGTATTATTTATTATGAACTCCATTTAAGTTGTTTTGTTTTTTTATATATCTACCACCTCCTGGCTAACAATTTACTGTTTAGGTACATAGAACCAGCAATCAACAGGTAGAAAAACAACACAGATTGGAAAACTTTCATGGTCCGGCCACCCACAATGGAAGAGCATAACAGAGAGCAGCATGTACATATGTGCACACAAACAAATTTTCACAGTATGTTTTTCACTTGTAAATCATAACTAGAGAAAAAATATTGCATGTCTGAACCTGTGCTAAAGTCCACCTTTGTGTGATATTTGGCTGTATGGCACACTTGGTATATGTGGCCTTAGAAAACATTCCTCATAAATCAAATCATCCAGATTAAATGGCTCTTTTTTGCCTTCTTTAAAACAACTCAAGTCATCTTTCTTATACTTATGGTCAAGATATAAACAACAGAATAATCAAAGACATGTGGGTTTTTTATGCTGAAAAATTGTCCTTACCTCTTCACATGCAGTTCTGAAATCCATGTGCTATGGCACCAAGAGATGGGTGTCTAAGGGAGGAAAATTGTTTTTTTTTAATTGCAACAAGAATGACTGGCTATTAAATATTAAAATGAAACATATAGATCTGCATACTGAAATAGGCAAGCTGGGGGCTACCCAGAAATCAATGGATGCAATTTCCAGCAGGAGTTTTTATTATCTATTTATACTGATTTATATCCCACTTTATATCTTTCAGAGGAGACTCAAAGCAACTTGACATAAAAGCATTAGCATACAATTTAAAATATACAAATATGCAAACATTAAAACAGAATTAGATATAAACAATATTTTAAAATCACAAACTCCATTAAAACAAAAATTGTGGCCAGCATAGCTTGTAATGATGGAAGCTGAGAGTCACAGTCTGAAAAAAATATATATATAGGGCCACAAGTTGACCATCCCTATTGGAAAAAGATGCAATTATAAAGAACTTAAAACACCATGTTGGCCCATTGAAAGGAAAGAGGGCGATAACGCTGGGTCCTTCCACACAGTACTTATAATTTGGGAGAGAATGGGTTGAAAAGGGGACAGACAGATGACTGTGCTAAATGCATGCTCAATCGCAGCAATGGAGGGAAAACCCATTTCAAAAAGGTCCTCCTTTATCCTCGTTCTGGGTGAAAATAGTGAATTCTCCCATGACTGTGTGGCCCTGCAGTCAGAAAGTTAGGGATTTCCCTCTTTAACTCCTGTGGAGACTGCTTCCCACCCATGCTGGTTTTAAAAAGCCTGACTCAGCTGATTTCCAGATGTTTTCAAGAGAGCAGAAACGGAGAGCCATTAGGAGTTTCTGAAAGTGTTTATTTTAGACTTAATAATATTAAATATATTGTGAATAAGCAATTGGGGAAAGAGGGAAATCTGGAGGCATTTTTTAAAAATCCCACCATAATGCGCATATAGGAATCGCTCCATATTTGTATTAGGATAGTCGCATGCGTGCATATGCGGATGAGTGCATAATTGAATGATTTCAAAAAATGTTGCTGGATGTCCCCCATCTGGACTCCATTTTATCCCAAGACACAGAATGGCTGTGAGGATGGCAACGGAAGAAAGTCTGGCACCGGCAGGTCTGTGTGGGGACCTGTTCTGAGGTCCCGGGTTTGTTTATCCTCCCTTTAAAATCCACATTTTGGTGCTGCCTGGAAGCACCCTCCATTGTATGATGGTAACCAGTTGAATTCAATACAATGGAAAATGTACTCTTTTTCAAGTATCTCCCAACACACGATGCCACTCTAATCCACAATTTCTTGGTTCTGAATCAAAATATTTATATTTCCTAAATGTCAGTTTAAAGGCAAGTAAAGGGAAAGACAAATGTCTGTGGAAAATATTCAAGTTTGAAGACGTAGAGTAAAAAGGCTGTGCTAAACATTTTACAGACATTTAAACAGACTTAGTACATTCAAAATAGCACTGGGAAGCTAGGGTAAGTACAAGGGAAGGGGAAAAACAACCTGGTAAGATGAAGAAACACTCCTGAACAAGAAAGAATAAGATACAGCATATGAGTTGTATGTGTTGTCTGAGGATGCCTGCCATAGATGTGGGCGAAACGTCAGGAGAGAATACTTCTGGAACATGGCCACACAGCCCGAAAGACATACAATAACCATATGAGCTGTATTCATCATTCAGTCACTGGTAACAACTTTTCTTTGTTTTTAATTTATTACACTCTTCTACCTCTTCTCCTTCCACTTTGTAAGAAATGTTAAATTATGTTATGGAATGGGTGCTCTGAGTGAGGCAGTTCTTTGATGGCCTCCATGGATAAACATTAGGATTTAACTTTTTAGTATGGAGAGGGTGGGAGTCGAGGTTTTAAAGCCCTGGCTGTGCTCCTCTAGCCATCTTTCCACTCCTCTACCACCCCCAATTCCCAGTGCAGTATGAGTTTCACCTAGTTGCCTACTGGAGCTGTGCAGGAATCCCCCCTCTTCGGTGGGGAGTTGCCTACCCCATTATGTATCTGGGAGAATAGGGAATTGCCTCAGAGATGTCTTTGAATAGATTCCACTTGCAGGTTTTATTGGAGAAAATAAAAAAAAATCAGTGTACAGTTTGGTGCCGTTCAAGTAAAGTATTGGGTTCCAGGATAGTATCTTTGGGTTTTGGATTCTAGGAACTGGGAAGGAGCTTATCCTTGGGCCAGGCATGAGGGTTGGCTTGTACCGGGGGGGGGGGGGGGGGTCTTAGATCCACTTTCCAAAATGCATCCACCTGGAGTAAGGAATGCCAAAATAATGGATTGCTCTCAGGGGCAAGTATTTTTGCCTATGGGGAGACTGGGGAAGTTTTTTCTCAGACAGACACCTGCTCCAGGTAAGACCAAACCAAATTGCTATTCCTGTCTAGCATGTTTTCCAGGTTTTTATTTTAAATAGCTAATACATCAAATAAAGTGGTTTTTACTTCACCCAATCTCTTTTGTCTGACATCATTATTTCAGGGTTGGTCATTTAAATGAAAAAATGATATATTTTTCATTTAAAATGTTATTTATTGACAGTTTATTGATTTTAAAAATTATAGGGAGAAACCAATTACGAAAAAAACAGATTCACATAAGACATTGGATATGGATACAGCTGCAAGACCAGTCCTCCCAAGTTTGTATCTTTACAATAATATGAACAGGAGTTTGTATTAGAATGCCCAACTGTTCCAAAAGGAAGAGATGAACTTCATATAATAATAATAATAATAATAATAATAATAATAATAATAATAATAATAATAATTTTATTTCTTACCTGCCTTTCCTGGTGGCTTGAGGCAGGTTACAGAATAGTTAAAACACATACATATTGTAAAAATACCACAAATACACATATTAAAATGTAATTTTTATAAAAGATACACATTAAAACTTATTTCTATAAAATACATATTAAATACACAAAACAGAGATTAAACAAAGGACACAAGTTAAAAATTCATGCTTAAAAACTGGCTTGGTAGGTCTTTAGATAGTTGTTAAATTCTTTTAGTTGTTAAATTCATTTAGTTGTTGGAGCTCTTCCAACAGTCTTGGGGCAGCCGATGAAAAAGTTCTCTGGGTGATGGTCGCCACCAGTTGGGTTTTGGCAGGCTGGAGCAGATGCTCCTCAACTTCATATGACATAATGAAACAAGATCATCATGACCATTAGGTAGACAGATGGATAACTGCAGGTTTAGGTACTGAAATATGACAAATTCAAACTGGCAAACTCATACACTTAAAATAAAAACTTTTTTCCATTAAACTACTGGTAGCTTAAATAAGGATTCTTCCTGTTTAAAAAGAGAAGACTACAGAACACAGAATCTAGTTAGTTTTTCTAATATTTTTTCAACCAATATTTTCAGTCTTCTACCATTTGCTCTATCCCAGCATTAAAAATACAGCATCTCTGCTTACTGTTAGTTCTGTCGTAAAGGACAATTTATTGATAGTGCAAGAAAGAATGCACAAAAGTCTTTAAATACATATATTTTCCTATATAATCTTCCTCTTCTTTATTGTGTTATCATTAATGAATTCTGGATTTCGCAACATATGGTTCTCTGTGGATAACATTTGTTTATTGACAACTGAGTAACTAGAAAATTAAACATGCTAATCCATGAGTGAGGATTTTCCATATTTTTTCTCTGATTGCAAGCAATTAATTTGTATTGAGTGCATTTGTTTGACTCATAATTAGTAAACAAACCTAAACAATTATGGCCCATTAATTTTTTATGCTGTATCAATATCTCATGTTTTTCCAATAGGCAATATTTGAACTAAAATATTTGGTTAGGCACAAATATTTTGAAAAGCAGACTTAAGCTTAAGTCCTTTAGCCAATTGTGTGAAAGTCAGCTCCATTGAATTTAATGGAATAAATTTTTCAATTAGACACAAACATGCTTAAAATGATATTTAGTGTGGATGTTTATCATATTCAAAGAATTACAAAACTCTTCTTAGAAATTATACCTATTGGCTGTCTCATAATTTTTAAAGACACAGCAGCTCAATAACAATTTATACTATTTAGCTTTTGGGGAGAGATGAAGGCACATTATTAATTTTAGCGTATCTAAATTATTGTGCATTTAATTGTACACTCCAACACATTTCTGTTTAGAAATATGTCTCATTTGGCTCAGTGGTCTTACTGCAAGGGCAGTCTAACAACCTCATCTCATGGAGGAAAATGAGCATCTTAGCACACTGCGAGGACACCTCGTCCTTAGTCTGCCAAATGCCATCACATGACGTAAGGAACTTTCAGCAGCACTCTGTAGGGGAAACATCCTGACAGCATGCTAGGATGCTTCCCTGGGAACACGGGAGGCTTCCCATGTTCCATAAAGAAGAACAGGGGGAAACAACGGTTTCCCCCCACTGCCCCACAGATTCACAACACAATGTGGCGAATCCCCCTGCTGTCCCTCATCAATGTGATGATGTCCTAAAAGTATATTTCCAAGGGATATTTACATGAAGGAAGTAAATTACAACTTTTAGAACAAAATATTATATTGTTATCAACTGCCAATTTAATTTATATTTGATGGATTCACTATGCTAGTTATTCCAAAATGTGATTCATTTCTAAAAGTAGAACACATCTTGCTGAAATATAAAACATGATGACATTCTCTACCTCTATCACTGCTTTGTTATTACTGACAGAAGACAATTATTGCAAAACTATTCAGGTTGCTGGCCTTAATTTCTATTGATAGTTAAGATCATAGCTTCTCAAACTGTGTCTTCCAGATGTTTTGGACTTTAGCTTCCACAGTTCCTAACATCTGGTAAACTGAATGGGATTTCTGGGAGCTGAGGTCCAAATCACCTGAAGTAGCACATTTTGAGAAACACTGGTTTAGACACATGAACAAGCAACAGAGGTGAAGCTTTAGGATGAAATACACATTTTTGTTGTTCAAAAGCATCTCTTGTCAAATGAAGGAAGGGGAAATGTGAAAAGACACACTTGTTATCGAAAGGTGTGTGACACAAAACGTTAGAACAAGCAGCAGCAATGTCCATCAAATTATAACCCTACATGTTAATGTCAGAAACAAATAAAATTCAATTTAAGTCACATATGACAAAGGTTGGCTAGAAGAAGAGGTCAAATACGAGGCCACAGGGTGTATACAAAATATTGCTATAAAACTGTCAGCCTCCAGGATCTGAGAGGCTCATCAGAACTGGAATGATTGAGACATTAATCTGAACTAGAACAATTTCCCAGGAGGGTATGTGTGTGTGAAGCTACAAAACTATTTTTAACACTTGCTGACATTTGGATATCCCGGGGAAGTGATTGGCATCAATGTTACTGACAGTGGCAGTATGAGGAAGTGTTAAGACCACACAGAAAAAGTACACATCAATGATGTTATATTTACATTTTATAGGTGAGTACAACATGACAAATCATCCTAAGGATAAAAGATGTCTGTCATCCCCCACAGAAAAATCAATAGCCTTTTTTGTAGTTTGAATAAGTATCAATACACCTACAGAACAAATTATATCTGGAAGATCAGTATTTCTTCATGGTCACCATTCCTTTTATCAGATAAACATCTACACCAAACCCTTGCTACTAAATGTCAGACATGTCCATATACTAACCCTGCAAAAAGAACAACCCACCCATTCATAATTGGGCACAAACAAAAAGAAGCAAAGGAGTGAAAGAATGCTGAGATGAGAAAAGCTTAAGCTGAAGATCATAAATCATAAAACGCTTCTGCTTAAGAGATTTGGTTGGCCCTTTCTAGATTCTGCTTTAAGGCATTACTAAGAAGTACTATTTTCTGGCTCTCTATTTTAATTTTATTTCTGTAGAGTATCCAGGATATTTTAAGATCTTTTATAAATAATAAATTATAATGATGATTAAGATGACTGTGCAAATGTAACAGATTTATCACTGCATCTTTGTCAGTTATAGGTAAGGTATCCTACAATGTTGCAACAGATTATTTGTTTATTTGTGTTCCAAATATACAGGTAAGGGTAAAGGTTTTCCCCTGACATAAAGTCTAGTCGTGCCTGACTCTGGGGGTTGCTGCTCATCTCCATTTCTAAGCTGAAGAGCTGGCATTGTCCTTAGACACCTCCAAGGTCATGTGGCCGGCATGACTGCATGGAGTACCATTACCTTCCCGCTGGGGCAGTACCTACTGATCTACTCACATTTGCATGTTTTCGAACTGCTAGGTTGGCAGAAGCTGGGGCTAACAACGAGAGCTCACTCTGCTCCCCGGATTCGAAGCACCGACCTTTTGGTCAACAAGTTCAGCATCTCAGAGGTTTAACCTGCTGCACCACGGGAGCTCATCAAAATATACAACATGAAGCTATTTTTCCCATTATGTTCTATGAACACAGAATTAAAGCAAATAGATGTTTGCGCTATATATGGACAAATTAAGCAGGCTCTTCTCAAAGTTATGTCAACAGTTTTATAACAATTATTTTTTAGTTTGTCATTATCTCGGTTCATTGTACTTATAGAATATTTGAGAGGAGTGCAGTGGTTGGGCTTCTAATTCATTTTTACTACAGTTACAATGCAAATCCACATATATTCTAAGATGCCTAGTGGCCTATATACATTTGTTTAGCATAGGGTGTCCAGCCTGAAACTTGGAGACAGCTCTTGCACTTTTAATGGTTATAGAGAAAGTGGAATTTCTGTAGCTCTTACATGTCAGACAGCAAAATAAAAAATAACACCTGCTAAATCTCCACAAATATGCAGGTGTGGTTTTCACTCTGACAACTTTAGTTTAGAAGGTGTCTTTTTTTCTTCCTGAGTTCCCTGTAACCTCTTATAGCCCCCCTGAAACAAGCTATGCAAGGAATAAATGGAATAGCCTAAACATTTTGCACTGAGTAAGCTGAGCTAGTCCTTTTATCCAAGAATGCTTTTATCCAATAAGAAGAATCTTACTTTATACTAGTCCCATTGATTGTAGGTCCATCCCTGCTGTTTCTCCCTCAAAACTGTCAGCAAATATATCCTACAAAGGAGGCCTTGCTGTAATATACAATGTCTACCTGTTGAGCTACTTCTGTCTCTCAGTCCCATAGAGAAAAGGACCAGCATCTTATCTGGAGATCTCCTGAGCCCAGGAGATTAACATATGTGACAGGTCACCAAATACAAACTTGCACAATTTCCTTCTAAATTATGAGATGCAAACTACTTCCATATACTCCTGTATGTCAACCTTCTGCATATTTCAATGGCAGGTTTGGGGGACAAAATTATGCATTTTGATGGGACCCATGGGCAAGTCAGGAGTCAATCTGTAAATAAAGAAAAGTGTTATCCATTACTGGCTTCCAACCACTTTCCTACTTGTTCAAAAAGGCCAGATGCGGTGCTACGAATGAGAGACTAAAGGGTGTTTGTGCTTCTTTTAGATTCTCCCAGGACAGACTTAGCTCTCATTTTTCAGGAGAAAGAGGTGGTTCCTTTTCCGACAAGAGTTAAGTAACTTACATTGACCATGGATTATTTAATCCATGTTTTTGGGTTGGTTTTTTGAGTAACATTTCTAAATGAGCACACACAATAAAATTATTTGCTTGTATTTCTGGTTTTGTTTTGTTTTGCTTTTATTTACTATCTACTTGTAATCAACAAAGCTATATATTCTATCACCAGTGGCTTCATTTTACTTCCTCATTGAATTTAGTTTGGCTAAGACCTGAATGAATCAAAAGCTCTAAAATAATAGATGAAGTTGTCTCATCAGTTATCTTAAATGAATACGGCACAAAAACAAACCAAGGACAAAAGTCAGTTTAATTATTCATCAAGTATTTCCCCAGTCTGCAAACCAGAGAAATGATATATGCCTGCCAACAATGAACTCAAGCTAGCATCACTCTCTATCAGATCCAAAGGTTAAACTTCAACCTCAAGCTATTCTCAGGAAGACGTAGTATTGTCATGATAAACTGTAACCTACCACTTGAAGACTTGATAAAGCAGCGCCAAGAGGAAAACTGGTAGCCATCCACAGATTCTTTCAATCATGATTCTTCTTGATCCTTTACAAGGAAATGGAAAATAAAAACAGTAACAACAAGAGGCATATGTTAAATATATACGAGAAAAAAATAGTTGCATTCCAGACCAATATTTTATTTTAATTGTATGCATGGTGAAAAACCCAACCAGTCTTTATGCATGAGTTTTAAATTTGTGTATTTAATCTCTATTTTCTGTATTTTAATATATCTTTTATAAAAATATATTTTAAAATGTATCTTTTATGAAATACATCTTAAGATGTGTATTTGTGGTATTTTTACAATGTATATGTGTTTTAATTATTCTGTAACGCACCTCGAGCCATGAAGAAAGAATGGTAAGAATTATTATTATTATTATTATTATTATTATTATTATTATTATTATTATTATTAATGAGAGGAGAAATTGCAAGTAGGATTTGAATCATCTCACATTTGAAAAAATAAGTAAGATATGATTCCATTGAAGCATATATTTTAGATTTTATTTTGTGAGATACTGTTTTTTTTAAAAAAGGTTTTCTGGTTATTTTCCCCACTATAATTAGAATTATCGTAATTACTTGTTGTTGTTGTTGTTGTTGTTGTTATTGCTGACCTAGATTGAGTACTGGTAAGTATGTAGGGAAGAAATAGCACAGATCATATAAAAGGAAAGAACAGACAAGGGACATCATCACATTAACACTGATAAACACTGTATCAACGTGCACAGGATGTATACTGTAAGGACTGGATGCATACTGTATGTACATGGGATGCGTATATCCAGATTCTACTTTATAGTACTTAGACTCTGTTGTGGTTCAGTCTGATGATGAAGGGGGATTTGGGTTTATGCAGGCTGACCATGGAAATGTTGATGAGGGACATGTTGAAGGCTCTGAATTGTTAGAGAGGCCACAGACTATCATTGAAGCAGAAGCCTGTGATAAACAGACTAGCAGTGAAGCAGAAGCCAGTGATAAGAGTGACCTTTCACAGAATTCAGAACATCAACAGAGTTCAGAACATCAACAAGTCCAAGGTGTCTCTGGCAGGGAGTCAGAGGAGTCTTCCTTAGATAGGGATACAAGGTTAAGGTTAAAAGTTCATCGTCCCAGAGGTTCTCTTAGGATAGCTGGTAAATGTGTGGGAACCCAAGGACAAAGGAATGATTTTTTGACCTGTAAGCATGGCTAAATAAGGGAGAAACAGGGAAAGATTTCAGACGAAGCAACGTTGGTTTTGGAAGCAGAGTTCCTGTCTTGTCTATGCTCATGGAAAAGTATTCTTGCTTTTGTTCATGCTTGGATCTTGGATTTTGGATTGTGTTTTGAAGTTCATGCTGCCTTGTTTTCAGGATTGATTTGCTATATTGGAGACTTTGAACTATATTCTACAGACTACCTTTGCATTTGGATTATTACCCTCTACTGACTGCCTTTGCATTTGGATTGTTGCTTTTTACTTACTGTCTTTGCATTTGGATTATTGCTTTCTTTACTGATTTTTATTCAGACTTTGCTATCTTTTATCAATAAACTGTTTAAACCAAGTCTGCTGTGGTGGAGTGTGTGTTAAGAGCAAGGTGAACCAGCGCTAAGGTGCAACAGACTCATGATACCATGAAATGCTGGCTCCTCCCAATGCATTTGAATGCCCCTCTACATCCCCCCTCCCAATATTGTGTAGTGACATGGCCTGGAAGTCTCAAACTACTGTTCCCATGACATTTTAGAAGATTTTGCATCTGCATGGTAATAGGTTTCCCTGATCACTAGCCTTTGGCGCAATAGCTAATGGAATGCATATTGTTTTTACAATCACAGAGAAAAGCAGTGCCTTAGAAAAGTTTTAAATTAAAAAAAACACACAATTAGAACCCCTTGTGCATTTTTTTTCCATTTCTGAGACCTTTTGCAGACAGATTCCAAAGGGTTACTGATGAAAGAGGACAAATGTGATATGATAGGACCCATAGGGATTTGCATGCCAAGAGACTCAGAAATGGAGTATAATCCAATGTGATAAGGTCCAAGAACTATATTAATCTGATCTATATAAGTTTCGTCTGGCATTAAGCAGCAGATCTTGGAATTAAAAACTCACCTATTATCCAACACACAATTCCAACCCCAACCCTGTTCTGAGTTCAAATTGTTGTTTTATATACTAGTGGTTTTATTTTGTATTGTATTGTGTGTTTGTTTTATGCATTGTTTTAGGTACTTAGTGCCATATGTAAGCTGTCACGAATTCCTTCGAGGAGATGGAGGCGGGGTACAAAATAATGATAATAATAATAATAATAATAATAATAATAATAATAATGTGTTGTCGAAGGCTTTCATGGCCGGGATCACAGGGTTGTTGTATGTCTTTCGGGCTGTGTGGCCATGTTCCAGAAGCATTCTCTCCTGACGTTTCGCCCACATCTATGGCAGGCATCCTCAGAGGTTGTGAGGTATGGAGAAAACTAAGCAAAGAGGTTAATATATATCTGTGGAAAGTCTAGGGTGAGAGAGGTCAGTATGAATGTTGTGTAGTTAATCACTTAAATTAGCATTGAAAAGCTTATCTGCTGTCTTCTTCCTGCCTCTGGGGCATCCTTTGTTTAGAGTCGTTAACTGCCCTTGGTTGATTCATGTCTGGAAATCCTCTGTTTTCAGAGTATTGCTTTTTATTTACTGTTCTGATTTTTGAGTTTTGTAATACTGGTAGCCAGATTTTGTTCATTTTCATGGTTTCTTCCTTTCTGTTGAAGTTGTCCACATGCTTGTGGATTTCAATGGCTTCTCTGTGTAGTCTGACATGATAGTTGTTGGAATGGTCCAGCATTTTTGTGTTCTCAAATAGTATTCTGTGTCCAGGCTGGTTCATCAAATGCTCTGCTATGGCTGATTTCTCTGGTTGAATTAGTCTGGTTGAATTAGTCTGGTTGAATTAGCGAAGGACAAGAGGGATCCTCTCTCTTCTGCAGGAGTCTACCGGATACCATGCAGCTGTGGACAAGTCTACATAGGGACCACCAAACGCAGCGCCCAAACAAGAGTCAAAAAACATGAAAGGCACTGCAGACTAATTCAACCAGAGAAATCAGCCATAGCAGAGCATTTGATGAACCAGCCTGGACACAGAATACTATTTGAGAACACAAAAATGCTGGACCATTCCAACAACTATCATGTCAGACTACATAGAGAAGCCATTGAAATCCACAAGCATGTGGACAACTTCAACAGAAAGGAAGAAACCATGAAAATGAACAAAATCTGGCTACCAGTATTACAAAACTCAAAAATCAGAACAGTAAATAAAAAGCAATACTCTGAAAACAGAGGATTTCCAGACATGAATCAACCAAGGGCAGTTAACGACTCTAAACAAAGGATGCCCCAGAGGCAGGAAGAAGACAGCAGATAAGCTTTTCAATGCTGATTTAAGTGATTAACTACACAACATTCATACTGACCTCTCTCACCCTAGACTTTCCACAGATATATATTAACCTCTTTGCTTAGTTTTCTCCATACCTCACAACCTCTGAGGATGCCTGCCATAGATGTGGGCGAAACGTCAGGAGAGAATGCTTCTGGAACATGGCCACACAGCCCGAAAGACATACAACAACCCAATAATAATAATAATAATAATAATAATAATAATAATAATAATAATAATTATTATTATTATTATTATTATTATTATTATTATTATCCATTCTGGGGAAAATCCTGGAATATTGTGTCCAATTCTTTAAGATGTTGACAAGCTGGAATGTGTCCACAGAAGGGCAACTAAAATGATCAAGGGTCTGGAGAACACTCTATGAAGAGCGGCTTAAAGAGCTTGTTTTCTGCTGCCCTGGATGCTAGGATGCGGAACAATGACTTTAAACTACAGGAAAGGAGTTTTCACCTGAACACCAGGAAGAACTTCCTAACTGTGAGAGCTGTTCGGGGCAGTGGAACTCTCTGCCCCGAACTGTGGTGGAGTCTTCTTCTTTGGAGGCTTTTACGCAGAGGCTGGATGGTCATCTGTCGAGGGTGCTTTGAATGCGATTTCCTGCTTCTTGGCAGAGGTTGGATTGGATGGCCCGTGAGGTTTCTTCCAATGCTATTATTCTATGATTCCTGATGTGACTATGTGGAATCCACATGAACCCAACCATTCTGTGGTATCTGAATTACATGGCAGGTTTCAATAGCCCCTGAGCAAAGCTTTATTTCAAGTGTCTTAAAGGGAACCTTCATAGCAATTGTAGAAATGAATCCTGCCCCAGAACACATTGCCACATCCACCAAGATGTGAAAAAGGCAAGAAATCATTAATTGGGGATATAAAAAATGTGGACAAGTCAGACTAGAGATCTAGTAAAGACAGGGAGGAATGAAACTGAGGGAGGAATTGGATATATGCAAACACTTGCTAAAGTTATATTTTGTGCTGGCTTTTTCAAAGTCAATGACTGAAATAACTTCACTGGAGAAATATATTAATATACATAACAATAATCAGGCTTCCAACCCCATCCAAACCTTCATGCTATCAGTAGGGTTTTCTATCCAAAAATTCATGTTAACAATTCAGAAGAGTACTATTTAAACAGTTTGCATAATTTAGGGGGCGGAGAGAAACTAGTGCAGTAAAGTTAACAAAATACAATAAAATCATTTGTTGTGTATGACAAAAAAGCATGCTGGAAAGAAAGCATTATAGACTAAGATAATTGTGCTAACTTCCTTTTCATTCAGCATGAGGTTGCTGAGGTCTCTCACAACCAAATGTTTACTTGATGTTTTATTTATTTATTGGAGCAAATGCTTTGAATTTAATTTTCTGGCAGGCAGAATTTCAAATCCTGCAAGTCTCATCCATACTACATGAAAGAAAGCCAGAGGGTTGGGTGGCAGCCTCCCTGGGCACTGAGACTTGCAGTATAATAGGTAGGAGACTGCAGTGCCAAGCAGTTCCCCTGTCAACTATAAAGCTTTGAAGTAAATAAAAGAATTTATTCCTCTTTGTGTATGACACTATATGCTCCACTTATCTGCAGTAAGATCTGGCATTATGTAGTAATTCCATTGTCATCACATGAATCAGAGAGAACAGCTTTTCTGCATAGCACACAATAAAATAATTAGAATAGTAATAACTCAACATTTAAGTCTCTATTTAGGGAGAAAGAAGGGATAAAACTAAAGTAAATAAATAAAAAATGTAACGTGGTATGCTTTATGTGTGGATCAACCACTTATTTAATTCAGCAGCATTTTAATAATTTTAATTCAGTTACTTTATATTAAAAAGTTCCATGCCACTAGACAGAGGATGTATTAGAAAGGTGAATTGAAATTCTATAGGATGAAGAGAAATAAAGTTCCCACAATGTATTCAGTCTCAAGAGACACATAGTAAGACAGCTTTGGCTTTGAAGAATGGGCAGATAAAAGGCACAGAAATCTCAATTCACTTTGTAAAGATAGACTGCTGGGCTACTATGGAATTGAGAGCTAACGGACAAGAAATATTTCAACATATGCAATTTCGGCTGCAAAATGGAAGCCCACAGGGGGTTGAATACAGACTTATCCGTACTTATTATAGACCTATGATTATAGATCAGAACCAACAGGACTGTTCTACTTCTGCAACTGCCTCTGTTAGCAGAAGGAAGAGCAAATATATACCAGGGGTTATGTGCCCTTTGGAGTAGGTTTCCAGACAGCATAAGAGTTCGAATGGGAAAGAATCTGGAAATAAAACCTTGCCATGTTAATAGATATCAATTTCTGTAATGTTGGATTTAAGTTAACAGGTATACTGCAGAACTTAGTTTTCAAATCAGAGAGCTATTTTACCTTCAGACTATTCAAGGGGTTTTACTGACACATTCAAAACAGGGTCAAACTGATATTCTTAACATTTAGGTACCCCAAGTGGATAAAACATTTCCTAAAAACAGTTATTTTCTAAAAGAAGAACTTGATGACCTAGTGGTTCATTTGATACTTTAATGTATTTCCTGCAATTAATTAGCAATTTATCTTTCAGATCTTCAATTTTCAGTTGTCGTTTTGCATTGCTATATACTGTGGCAGTGGTTCTCAACCTGTGGGTCCCCAGATGTTTTGGCCTTCAACTCCCAGAAATCCTAACAGCTGGTAAACTGGCTGGGATTTCTGGGAGTTGTAGGCCAAAACACCTGGGGACCCACAGGTTGAGAACTACTGCTATATAGTATAACTTCATATCTGTATTTATTAGTTTTTATAATTATTTTATTTCTGTATTACTTAATGACTTAAGCCTATATCTACCATTTCTCCTGACAAAAGACCCAACAAAGCTTTCAACATATATTAAAACAAACTATAGCTAAATATATGATAAAGTTTTATTTGTTTATTTATTTTATAAAAACTTCCATAATGAGTTATCTATGAGAGAGAGAGCCAAAATCTAAACTGAAATTCATTTATGTTTCATATACATTTTATGTGTGCATATATTTTATACACTTAGCCTGAAGTTAAGTTTATACACAGTATTTTTAATAATGTTGTGCATGAAACAATGTTTGTGTACACTGAACAATTAGGAAAAAAGCCACTATTGTCTTAGCCACCGACATGGACTATTTTGGATTTTGTAATTCCAGATAAGGTATGTTCAAGATGTACTTCAAAATACTGATCTAAAACAGTTTGCCACATACCCTTCTAAAAGACCTTTCTGTCACAACCAGCAAAGGGCCTCTTTAAATAAAAATGACTTTGTACTCCTTGCAGAAAGAAGAAAGGACTACTGAGCCTTCCATGTCAGAGAATGACACAGCCTGAGAAAAGCCATCAAAAAGGCTCTTTTGCATTCCCACACTAAACCTGGCATTTTTCCAGAGTTCTAGTTTCCATAGTAATTCACAGAAAATTGGCACTATGATTTTAACAAAAGTTTCAAATATTAAATATATGAGACAGGGTTTGAGTTCATGGAAGTGATGGCTGAGAGATGGAAGGAAACCATATCTTAACCACCAGAAGAAATGTTCAATCTGATAACCACATATGCAAAGACAGAACAAAAGTAAATATAGACTTTCTATTGCAAAAAGTCACCCCCCCCCCCATTCTAATGCAATCGGGGGGGGGGGGGGTGTCACTCAAAGTTAACGTGGCAAGAACTAAGATACTAGATTCAGACTGTTCTTGAACCTTCCAAGATGGGACAGTGCAATGTACAGTACTTAGAAAACTGTTACTAAGACTGAAATTGTATAAGAAAAATACTGGGAAAGGCAGGACATCATATAGATATTATGGGGGGAGAGATAACTACAGGTATAACTCCTGCCACATCTTGAGATTTTTGATGAGTTTGGGGTGCCAAAGGGCTCACTACAGCACTGTAGGATAAAGATGAGAAATAAGCAAAAATCAGAGAGCAGCACCCAAGATCTGAGAGACTTTGAATGCAGAAATGTCTTTCTTTTGTGAAAGTTTTGGTCCAAATCACTGTTTTAACATAATGCTATTTTAAATGACTCCATCTCATACAACAATTGATGGCATAAGTATGTTAGCTAAAACTACTAATTAACTGTTGAATAGCAAGGAGTAGGACATAAATGCAGCCTAGCAGTAATGGATATGTCATACATGCAGAAGACCCCAGCTTCAGTTCCTGTTAGATTCTTGCTGGAAAATAGCTGTGTAAACAATGCATTACTAAGCTATAGAGAGCAATGGTCCAGTTCAGATTAGCTTTGGTAAGAACTACTTAATTCTTATCCATTTTGAATTTTACCCAGTTCAATACAGCTTTGCTCAGGACCAACCTGGTAAACAATGTCTCACATTTTTCTAATGCTAGCATTCAGCTGGCTCTCCAGGCTAGTTTGCACTAGCTTGTGTGAGTTCAGCTGCCAAGCAGCTCCTTACTATTGGCTTCCTTCCCCGGCACTTCCTCCAAAGTGGCTAATTGAACCCCCAGTGCACCTGCTCCCACAGCTGAATGTCTTGAACTCCAGGATATTGGCTATTTCACAGCATGAGTTGTTAAGGGATGGCAACACCTTGCTTAAAATTGATCTGGCTTAATATGAAGGAAACATTCACCTATGTGAATGACAAATCCGTTATATCCTGGCCCTTACCCACATCGAAATTTGCCCTATCATGTTATAGTTTGATTTCCATCCCATATTTATCTTCCCTACCTGCTTTATCTATTTGATGTATGTTCTATTTTGATATAGACACTCTTTTTATCAGTTTGATTGTTTGCCCATTTATGTCCATATTGGACCTTTTAATACTGTGGATGATTGTTTATATTTTCTGCTCTTAATTATGTTTTTTAAACTATGAACTGTTTAATTTGTTTTTAAATGTGGTGCTTGCTTTTTTTTTAACTGTTTGATTTTATGATGTTATTTGATTTGTATTGGGCTTGTCCCCATGTGAGCCGCTCCGAGTCCCCGTTGGGGAGATGGAGGCGGCATACAAAAATAAAGTTGTTATTGTTGTTGTTGTTGTTGTTGTTGTTATGTTGATATTATCACCCATTATTCTTGGGACTCATTAAGTAGAAAGTAGCACATTAAATGGAGCCAATCGGCATGTACTTCCTCCTTATTGACATACTAAATGCAGTCCTTTCACTGGTCCAAATGAAGTATTCATTTGGTTGATTATTGAAATAAATGATACTAGGAAATTTGGATGGCTACCAATTGAAAACTGCATAGTTCTTGGGATTTGGAACTGGAAAGTTTAATTTACTAATGAGATTATCAAGTGGAGATCCAAGACTTGCAACTCAAGCCAAACTTTGGCTTAATTGAGCATTAGATCTCTTTATGTTATGAAGTTAAAACATTGACCAAGCATTTCATTAGATGACAGTAAGGGAAAAAGTGTTTATGAAGAAATTCATAGTATGCCAATAATGGAGGTACAATTTTCTTTGTCAGTGCAAATCTCACTAACACTCTTCTTCGTTTATTAGTTTTGGCAATAATCAATAATACTTCCAAAGGAATCTTATCAAATAATATTACAGAAAGAAAATGAACATGGTTAAGAGCATCCATTGAGACTCTCAGATTTCAACTATCTCATAAACACGTTGAAGTGCCTGAGGCAACTACAAGATCTAAGCTTTGGCCCTGTCCCATCCGTCTCTACAGAGGAGAATATCATCCTATTTTACAGAGTTGTTGCAAAGTTAACAGAAGTAATGTGTCAAAAAAACTTCTAGAAATTCCAGAAAACTGAATCAAATCAGATATAAAGTTACACTAAGAGATGAAGAAATTCTGGTACATACTAAGGACTCATCTATATGCTTTCATAATGTATATTACAGAAATAAAATCATAGACTACTGGCAACATTTAACATATAGTGTACACTGTATTGTATGCTGTCCACATTCACTGGGTTTAAAAGCACAAGATCTTTGTGAAAGTGAAAAGCCACAAATAAAAAAATACTATTTTTTTACCTGAGAGATTATGTCTCTAGGAATTTTGAGTTCTTCAAGCATGAGTTTATATGGTGAACTTTACTGGAAGCTGAACACAAAATTGCATTGGAGGATTCAGAGGATCCTAAAGAGATGCTCTCTATAGAAATCCGCTGATTCCCCAATAAGACTAGAGAACGTTGACAAGAAAGTCACTCTGGAGGATCTAGATAATTAAATTATAGAATAATCAAATCTGCAAAAAACAAAGCCACAAATGTGGAGGGATGACTGTATATACTAACATTTCAGTGTGAAAAATTGCCTCATCTAAATATTTATAATGTAAATCAAAACTGAACTCTAAATCTCTGGATTAAGCCCTTTTTTTCAGTACTGATCATCCATTTGCCAGTAGATGGTATAAGTATATATGAGTTCAAGCGCTGCAAGGAAATTACCACCCCCTTCTCAGAAATGCTAGGGTCAGAGAGGATCAAAGGGGAGTGGTTCAACTGTATTTTCGTATATGCCAGCTATAAATTCCACAGGGAAATAAACAAATTGCATTATTAGTTGTGAGATCATGGTAAACTCCAACAAAATTGTTTATTTGTTGCTATGCTAACTTTGAAAATAAAGTAATGGATTTCAGGGCTATCATATCTTTACCTGGTGATGTCCATTTATTTATTTATCTATACATTAATTTGATTGATATCCTACCATTTTCCTATTATGGGACCCAAATCAGCTTATACAGTAGGTCCTTGATATCTGTAAAGAGTTTGTTCTAGAACACACACACATGTGGAGATCTAAATCCATAGATACTTAAGTTCAATGATAGCATGGCTCTTATATAAAATGGCAAAACCAAAGTTTTCTTTATGGACATATATAGAGAGACCCGGAGGCGGGGGGGGGGGGGGGGTTTCAAGCTATGAATGGTTGAATCCATGGATGCAGAAACCTAGAAACATAAGACCATTTCTATGTCTTATAAAACAATTGCTAAAATAATATGATATAAACATTAAGCAATTAATCCAATTTAAACAATTGTTTAATTTTAAAAGCATTACAACACATCAACACACCGCACATACTTTAAAAAGAGAACACACAGTGAACACAAGCTGAAGGCCTTTTAAAATAAGGAAGTCGTGTCTGCCAGTGGAAGGGAACAGAGAGAGGGCTAACTCAGCCTCCTCTAAGAAGGACATTACATAGCCTTTTGCTGCCACTTTTAAAAAGTATCTCTCCTGTATTTTTACAAGATCATCTTGAGAAAACCTCTTCTGAGGGATGTAAAATCTGGACAGGTTCATCTGAATGATGTGGGCTTTCAGACAGTCTAAGCCAGTGATTCCCAAAGTGGGTGCTACCGCCCCCTGGTAGGTGCTGCAGCGATCCAGGGGGGGGGGGTAATAGCCACAGGTGCATTTGAATGTTTTAACTTTTTTTTGTATTACCTTTCTATTCTGAGTTCAAAAAATAGTTTCATAATTTCAAACTTCAATATTTCCAAATTACACCTTTCTTTACTATATTTTACAAAAAAGGTAGCAACATTAATACATTAATCTTTCTGTTTAATTGCTATTAAAATAAAAAACATTAATTTCCCAAGGGGGTTGAGTAGTACTTTTTCTGGAAAGGGGCGGTAGGCCAAATAAGTTTGGGAACCACTGGTCTAAGCTGTGTATGCCTTAGGTCAGTGGTTCTCAACCTGTGGGTCCCCAGATGTTTTGGCTTTCAATTCCCAGAAATCCTAACAGCTGGTAAACTGGCTGGGATTTCTGGTCATTTTAGGTCAAAACATCTGGAGACCCACAGGTTGAGAACCACTGTATTAGATCCTAACCAGCACTTTCTTTTTTTATTTAAAAATTAACCTTTCAATTGTGTTCAGAAAAAGCCCAATATCAACAAGACACATGTGCTCACTGTAACTAACTAGCCCAGCCACTTTCAGCCATCCCATGATAAGTACTAATATCTTATCCTCAAAGAACAGAAGTTAATAACGTTGAACAAAGTACTGATTAGAGTGCAATCTTCTCTCGTTTTCCTCTATCCTAACTTCTGAAAATATCTTTCTATCCAAAGAAATTGAAGAATAAACCTTTCTCATTTGCACAAATGAGATACAATACTCAGAGAAACAAGAATGAGGTTTGCCACAGACAAAAATAATAATGACTGATTCATAACTGGGCTAATTGAGAAATTGTTTATCTCACAATTATGTGTACTAACCAAATTTGTCATGCTAAACCTAAGAAAGCACCTCAGTATCCCCAAAAAAGGCAAATCAGAGAGGCTGTGCCGTTTAGAGTAGAAATACCTGATAATTGGTTACTATAATAATATTAATAACTTTATTCTTATAACCCGCCTCCATCTCCCTGAAGGGACTCAGGGTGGCTTACATGGAGACCAAGACCGGCAGAAGTATACAAGATATAAAAATAAAATTCATACAAACAATATGATTAAAAACAATTAAACCACATAATAAAAGCATCAAAATACATCAATAAGCATCAAAGAATCGAAAAGCGGGACAAACAAAATTGCAAGGGAAAGGGTGGGGCTTGTGCAAAATGCAGACAATAGGACCAGGAATGGAAATAAAGTCCTGAACACCAGAAGAATAAACAATTTGGACTGGGCTGTGATAAATTATGATCTGACCTATTGTTCACAGGGACATTGACACCGCTTTCTGGTCATGATGACTAACTTAATGGTTCCTGAAGCCTGCGAAATGTGAAATGTTGGATCTGAAAAATAAACGACCTGTCTACAGCTCTTTGAGCTGAGATTTCAAAGATAGCCCCCATGTAGAGGACATTACAGTAATCCAATCAGAATGCAACAAGGCAGGTGTTACCATGGTCACATCCAAAGTCTCCAAGAATGGGTACAGTTGGTGCACTAGCATTAACTGTAGAAATGAATGACTACTTATTTATTTATTCATTTAGAACATTTTTACCCTGCCTTTTTCACCCAAGGGGACTCAAGGCAGCTTACAAAAATTGGCAAAATTCATTGCCCAAAACAAAATTCACTAAAATCAGACAACACAGTTAAAACAATTAAATACTTAGTTAAAAACAATATACAAAGCTTGCTTACTTATTGCTGAAACCTGGGCCTCTAGGCTCAGGAGTAAATCGAGGAATACCCCCAAACTGCAAACTGGCACTTTTAGGGGAATGTAACTGCATCAAAATAAAGAAACACACTACAGGCAGTCCCTGAGTTTCAAACATTAGACTTACAAACAACTCATAGTTAAGAATAGGAGTAAGATAACAGGAATTGAGAGAAATCTACTCCTTGGAAGGGAAATTTACTCCTGAATGAGTTATTATGGGGAAAAGGTGTCTCCACTGAAGCTTTCACACCAATCCTTGTGTCCACAACAAGCCTTTTTTTGTTTGTCAAAAGCAAATTATCAGACAAAAAGTCAGGTGAAATCTTCTGAACCACAGGGGTGTTAACCCTTCTGTATGCTATCCAAAGATATCTATCTATCTATCTATCTATCTATCTATCTATCTATCTATCTATCTATCTATCTATCAACCTCTGGAGATACATTTAAAATGTACCTGCTCTTACTTACAAACAAATTCAACTTAAGAACCTATCTTGTTCCTAACCTGGGGACTGCTTGTATTCATTTGAAAAACACTGCATTACAATAATGAAGTAGAGTGATCCCCACTGACATCATTTTTGTTAATGTGGGATTTGTGTATTGAAAGTGTTTAAATGCAATTTGTGTCATGCTTGTATTGCAACTGATTGCATCATCCAGAATGTACCATAGTGTGGAAAGAGTTAATTGCCAAGAAGCTATGATGATCTTGATGTGTGGCTGGAACTAGGGAGTATCCAGAAACAAGTGTGTGTGCATACCGATTGCGTCGGTTCAGTTGAGTTCTGTCTGCCTAGAGTTCAAGTCAAGTTCTGTTGGAGAACAAAACAGTCCTGTGTTTGTCTGTCGTCTGCAAGTCTGTTTGTGTTGATTACTGCTGCATACAGTAAAACTTTGTAAATAGTTTTACCAACGTCTCTGAGTGTCTCTTCGTTCTGCGCTCCACTGCTTCCATCCAACTACTGCTGCGCTGCAAATACTCTGACAATTTTAAAATATAGTATTGTTACACCTTTATTAGCAAAAACAAGTAAGTAAGGCATTGATGTAGCTGCACTTTCATTATTTCCAAGCTCTAGTTTCACAGAGGTGTATCTATCAGTACTACTCTACTGAAAATAATCCTAAGTACCACATGTTATATACTAATGTTACAGAAAGTCTACTATAAAACAGGCAAATTTGAGGAGCAAGAAGTATTAGCTTCCTATTTTTGCTTTATATCACTAAGAAATTCCTGTTTCACAGAATACTGAATTTACAAATTGTTGATTCATTTGATAATATATTTTAGAATTAAGAATTATACCTCTAACTCCTGTAGTGCTTCAACATTTGTAGTGCTTTAACATTTTACTCTGGCACTGTATACAATAGATTTTATGAATCCTTGGATTTTGGTATCCAGGGGTGTTCCATTTCTTTTACATCAAAAATTAAGTTTAAGATCCCCAGATGGTTTATGCTGGGGAACCACTGTTTCTAAGTCTGGCTATAAAAGGCATCCCTGGTTGACATACACAGGAAGTCTCTTACTGGAAAGAACACTTGTGAAATTGAGCATTATGGCACAAAACTCTTGGATATTTAAGTTTAATAAACTGAAATGTATATGACTGATCCTAACTTTCAAAAACATGTTGACATTACTTTATACTGAAATGGGAAAAAACAAAAAGTTTTCAGTACATTAGAGCCATAGAAAGATTTCTCCAATATAAAAAGAAATAAGAAAGTAGCACTGTTGCCAGACAAGTTCCATTGATCAAACAAACTCATAAACTGATTTTTCCCTACATTCCTGCAGAGGGGAAACTAACCTGCCATATCAGATGTCAAGTTATGACGAATGAAATGTCCTTCCCTAAGCCAAAGCCTTTCATCAATGACCTGCAGGAGTTACTGATGAGATTCTCTATAACTCTTTTCCAGGAAGTTTGGTGGGAAACTGTCCATTCTCCCATCACAAACCATAGGTGGAGAATGGCATCCTATAAGATTTGAGCTTTTTCTGCAGTACAGTTTTCACATTACAATTGAGGAAGTGAGAAATACAAAGAAAAAAATAGGATACTCATATATGGTGCACACCTGAAAAGAGCATTCCCCATACAAGAAACCTCTGGATTCTGACAAAACTGTAGAACATAAAATATAAAAGAAGAGAAAAGGTCCTGGGTAGTAAGAGATTTCCAACATTGTAATTGTACTAAGAAAATAAAAATTCTACAGCATCTTCTAACACAGAAAGCTGTTTTGGCCAATTTTATTCAGGTAACTGATCAGGATGCAGTCAGGGAACCCCTCAACCTCACTGCCCAGACAAGAGCAAAAAATAGTATGCTAACAAAGGCACCACACAGTTGCCTCTATTGCAAGGCAGCCACCTGTGTAACTTAACAGGCATGGCACAGACTTTCACAGGCTGGAAAAAAGGAAATGCTATTGCCTCCTTTGGCAGTATTGTAGGAGGTTTGGAGACTTTGGGGAGTTGCTGTGACAAATACCGACGCATGCCAACCCTATTTAATGGTTGGCAATGGGACCTGGAAGTTTTTCTGGCAATGAGAAGCAAACCATCTGGTTGTGATCCACTTGTTGGGCTCTAGCTAAAGGACCAGAAATCAACATTTTGACTCTGTCACTCAACCAATAAATAGAATTACGGTTATATATAAATTATTCTATATCTAAAAGGGATTCCGTGATTTATTATTGAGAGCTGCTTGATAGAATCCAACCATTTCTGGCTTCTCCCCAAGAATGGCTAGCCAGATGTTGTCATGCCCTGCTCTCAGGATTCAGACAGAAAAGAGGGAGAACAAACAGAAGTGCCAGGTGCTGAGTCTAAGAGAGGCAACTCTCATCAGTCACCCAACTTAGAGCTGGAAGTTCCAGAGGCTGAACCAGAGAGTGGCTGCTCCCAGGAACCTCAAGAGGAAAACACAGAGATGACTGCCTCGCAGAAATGTACGCAAGAAAGAGAGGGCCTTAAAAGGTCCCAACATGTTTATCACAAATGCTTAGAGTAATAGAATCATCGAGTTGGAAAAGACTATATTGGCCATCCAGTCCAACCCTTTGCCATGCAGGAAAAGCACAGACAAAGTACAATTAAGAAACAGCTAAGAGATTAGTCTGGGCTATTACTCTATCTTTGTTGCTAACAACTGACTGACAACACTCTGATTTGTACCTCTAGATCATGTGCTCTATTTAATCTGACCTTGGCTTTAATATCAATATTCTCTTGGATTACCCAAATGGACATCTTGATTTATCTCCTAGTGTGGATCTCAGACTGGCTGTCTACATTAAAGCTCTCACTGCTTCTGCTCTGCTGGTAACTTTTGGCTTGGACTTTTCAGGGAAAGGGGGAAACCAGATTTCTGATAATGTTTGCTGGATATTTTTAGGAACAACCTTGAATTGCCTTTCAAAATTGGACAGAGGCTTTGATGAAGTGTATGGTTGAGATTACCATTCCTTGTTTATTCAAGAAAGGCATGGCATTTGTATAAAGATCCTCAGTTAAGACAAGGCCTCAAAGGTGTATGAGTCTCCATATGCAGTTGGGATATAACTCCCATCTGCCTCAATCAGAATATAAAGTGGTGTGGCAGTTCTAGCACAACAATATGTTGGCCACATGTACTTTGTCTTCAAATTAAACTATTATTGCAAAGCAATGAAGCCTGCCCAATGTTTTTTTTTTCTAAAGAAAAAAATTAATTGTCTAATTTATAAATCTGTTTACGCTAACAACAATCTGAGTAGCCCATTCGGTTGTTAGCATAAACAGATTTATAAATTGCTGCTGCTCAGTCGTTTATTTATTTATTTCCAACATTTATATCCTGCCCTTCTCACCCAAAGGGACTCAGGGCGGCGAACAAAATTTGCAACAATTCGATGCCTACACATAATTAAAACAGCAATGAAAATCCAATTAAAACAATTAAAACAGTATAATAAATATAAAACATATGATTAAAATCCATTCATCCAGTTTAGTCATCACGAAGAGTCGGAGACGACTAAACGACTAAGCAGCAGCAATTTATAAATCTGTTTACGCTAACAACTGAATGGGCTACTCAGATTGTATCATTTGGTTGTATAAAGTATAATACATAATCAAATCTATTTTCATTGCATTCAATCAAAGAACCACTATCATAATACACACTACCTTTACCAGTGGAGCAGAAAACAGAGTTCACATATTAACTCAGATTTGTGGATTATTCTCCATTTAACCTTTGGTTTTTAAAATCAGTTTTCTACACATAAGAGGAGCATATATGTGTAATTAGGCAGTCCTAAAACAATGGAGAATCAACAGAACCACTCCATTTGATGTGCAGAAAGTAGGAAAGCAAAACTTTGTGCAGGCTAGAAAGACTGAGCAGGCTGAAGGCAAATACATGATTAAACAGTGTCATGTGGCAACAAAAAAGCCAGTGCCTTTCTAGGCTGCATCAATAAAAGTATAGTGCCTAGATCAAGGGAAGCCATAGTCCCACAGTATTCAACTTTGGTCAAATTTCACCTGGAACACTATGTCCAGTTCTGGGCATCACATTCAAGAAGGATATTGAGAAGGATATAATGATGGTGAAGGAACACCATTACCCCTTTATCACAAACCTACCACGCCCCTATACTAGACTCATAGGAAACCAAATGACAGTGTCCACATACTATACAAAAACACAGGAGGGTGGGTGTGGAGCAAGGGAACTTTCTGCCCATTTGCCACCAGCTCACTATGTTTCTGTTATGATGCTCTACTAGCACAGACATATACTTTTGCACATAGACGAGACTGTACAATTCCAAAATTATGAAATAGTAAGTTATTTTGTTCCTGTTCACGAGGACAGTAGAGAATGATAACATCACGATGTGAAACTGAGACTTTGCAATGACACTTGTCAAATACAGAATGATCCATCCATGTCCTCATACACTCTCAAAACAAAAAGCGACTTTACACTGTTTGTGTAGTTTATATATCCTTCATTATATAACAGTTTTTTTCATACCAAATACTGCACTGAACACTAAGGTTTGATCATGAAAAAACACCAACATCTAATCACTTGGGAACAGTCCATAGTAAAGGAAAATTCCAATTTAAACTAAATAGGCTCAGGAAAAAATGATAGGAAAATGTTGCATTGGCAATGTGAGCCCAGCCACAGAAGCCAAAACAACATAAATGCTGTTATGCTTTGCTATAATCTAGACACAATAGTCATGGCAAAGGACAGTGAGGACTGGCAGTCCCCAGGAACTTAATGAAATGCTGATAATTGCCAGGAAACATTCCTGTTGCTGAGGGAGAAGAGTCAGTTATGCGGTGCTGGAGCCTGTGAACTGCTGAGTAACAAGAATAACATCTGTTGGTTTCATAAAGCTAAACCTCTCCTAATGCCTACTAATGGAAGAGATTTTGCATTCAGATGGGGCTGAGAAATGTAAAAGCAAACTAACTGCCTAATTGCAAAAATATGCTCCAAAAGACTTAGAGGGTAGTGAGGGTAAAGAAAAGCCAGAAAGGAAAAACCAAAAAAGTCTGCATTGAAGAGACCTGATATGACTAAATGGAGAGTGGTGAAACTGGGTTCACTGGAGTCATTATTATAAAATGTATGGATAACCCACTTCTTCTGTCCAAAAGGACAAAGCAGCTAGTTATTTTAAAATTGTGAGGAGCATATCTAGAAGAGTTTGAATTTCACACAGTGACTGAAAAACATTTTTTGTTTGGATATTTTTTTTTGCGCATTAGAGAGATACACCAAGCACCCGCGGTACTCATTCTCTGAAAGTATGGAACAGATGTATGAAGCAATCCCTCTAGACCAAGTTCATCTGGGAAACAAAAGAAAGTCAAATCCAGAGTAAAAAAAAACAAGGTACAACCTATCTGACATTTTCCATTTTTTCTATACGCATGCCTTATTATTTTATTGTTTATAACAATAATTATAAAATATAACTGCATTTACAAATAAATATTTGTTGTTTTATTTTTTCTCCTGATAAATATACCTGTTGGCAGAAAATGCTTGTTAGAAAAAATATTTTAAAAACTGAAATTAATTTTGTTACCTCATGAATACAAATGTAGAAACTGTTAAGATGCATCGTTACATATAATTTGATTTTCACTTTCTTCTCAACTACTGAACATATTATTTTGATCCACTAAAACACAGATTTTACTTAAATTCAAACAAAACCCCAAGCTTTAGCACTACTGTATTAAATAAGGAATTTAAACATATGCCTCTTTCTTTTTAATCAGACTTTTGTAATCAATTTATATATTACACTTCAGGTTCTTTTCTAGTTCCTTCATAGCTATCCTTCCAAATCCTAGTCTTCATCTGATTTCTTGACTGGGCTCTCCATTCTAAATAATGATTGAATCAAGATTATTCCAATGTCCATCATCTACATTAAAATTCTTCTGTTGCCATTATTTTTGTTTTCTTCATATTCTACCATAAACCTGCCATATTGTTGCTATTAGAAATAGGGTAGGTTCTGTCACTGTACACTGAAGTAGTTTAATGTACGGTTTCATTATTTTATTTCTTGAGCCTACAGTGTGTTCCTCAGCTAATCATAGAATATCCCTACTCCCGTGTTTACATTTCTCTTTGATTTCATGGATCTTGTGAAAGAAGGCTCCTGTTCTTTCTTTTTTGTCATTATCTTCTCTTTCTCTGTATTGATTATTACAGTAATTTTACTTGTCTCTGTGCAGAAGTTGCTAAATAGCTGCATTTAGGGTTCTGATTATTTATGCCCCTTTGACTTTTGCTTCTCATTTGTCTGAATTTGGTTAAATTCCCTTTGCATTTGTTTTACTCAAACCTTTTGCCTCCTTCTTACCTGTTAAGCTTGCAGCCATTATTGTGACTGAACCTTCATGGATGCTCCTTTACCAGGCAAAGGGAATTAACAGACTAACTAACCTCAGATACAATATGTGAAAATAACTGTGAGACAAGATTGAGCTAAACACTTTCTCCTCCCATAAAGGATTGTCAATGCGCAATTTGTGAACATACACTCAAACTCCTCGAAACTACTTTTGATTTTCAAGATGGAAAGTATTCATTGTGAAGAAATATTACAGATCCCACATCTCTACTAGAAGAGGTTTTTAGCAATACAACTTATCTGGCACAAAGTGTTTCATACTTTTCTGGCAGTTATCTTGTCTTTCAGAATATTGTGTGGAACATCTATCTTTTTCTTATTCCCAGTGATCCTGGAAATGTACATTCAGTAACAATCCATTTTCAGGTTAGCAGAAAGGTTAGTATCTGATACTGAGCAGAACACAATGAGAAAGAAGCAGAGCAAAACAAATACTTTGATGGACTTTGTATTCTGTTTTTGACTGGTTATCAGCTAATGGAGTTAGGAAAACTATCCGAATTCTCCTCATATTAACCCAGAAGAAGACCCAACTTTTCTTATAAAAAGAAGACAGATTGAGATCATTTCCCCAAGCAGATGCATAACAACTTCCATAAAACATTAAGCAATACTGTTGTTGCTGTTTCCTCGTGAATTTTCCATTTTGTTTCTTGTTTGTTCTCTTATTTAAGCTCTGTTGTCTAAATAAGCTACTGTACTTAGACAAACCCTGTTGTTTAAATAAAATATGTACTACAACAATTATACCACGATGTGAAACTTAAGATACCTCCATAATTCCAAACTATATTCCTTTTACAAGTGCATTCATTTTTTAGACTCTAAGTAAATTTTAATCAAACTTCATCCTTGACTACAGATACACACAAATGCAAATTCATATTAACTTTTCTAACTTTTGTTAAGATTGTGTTTTTTCCCTAAAGAACATAATTTTTCCTCTTCTTACTAAGATATTGTCTGTGCTTTTAATTACAGAGCACACAGTGAGATTGGTCATGGGCCCTGGAGGGTTAAAATGTCATACCCATCTATCTTTCATTTAATTTTCTGTTCCAACACAGACCACGGAATTTCTCAGAAGGGTTCTGGTTATTTGCTTACTGAAAGAGATGTGGTTCCCAATGCATTCAAGGCCAGTTCCGCCCATCCATCCCAGTCAGTTTGCTAGAAGTTTTCATCAGTTTTACAATTAACAGGAAATTAGCTACCAGTGGAACAATTTTATTTAAGCTTTCCATGTATCTTTCTCCATGAATAATGGTGCTACCTACAAATCATAGATAACAACCAATTGAACTTGGATAACAACCAATTGAACACGTGAGGGTTTAAAGGCAGGAAATGTGGCACTGAATGGGAGCACTAGCTGATTTAGTCAGATTTTTACTGCCTTGAAGTAAAAATCCACTGACAATACCTCCTCCATCACAATCAAAGAAGCATATCCATAAAAACAATAGTCTAAAAACTGCCTTCTTCATGTTGTCTCTTTTAGCCAAATTAGTAGAACTATAGTTAATGAAAACAAAACCATACAAAAAAACCCCAGAGAAATTAATATATATTTCAGGTTCTCCTATAAAAAAGGCATCAATATTGCCTTTTAAAAAATGAATAGCCTTATATTCACAGCTTTAAAAGTTCATTTCAAGTTCCCAGGTTCAGATAATGCCAACATTTGAAATTCATATTTACCTGAAAATGCCAACAAATTACGTATCTGTATGTGATTGTCAGCATTGTCTAGGGAATGCTAGTGTTCTGTTCTAGACTTTCATTGCAGTGCATGTCATATTTTATTGGATGTCTGTTCATTGCATTTCTCTTGGTAACTGCTTCTTAATCAGTACTATTTAGATGACAAAACAGTTGGTTTTAGTGGCTATAGTACTACTTCTATATCATTCCTGAACTTATCGTGGAAACAGGAAACTGTTGGTAATAGTGAGCACTAATGAAATAAATGACTTCTGCCTGAAGTAGTACAGAGTTACCAGAAGTTACAATTGTCATGCGGGAGGAACCAGCAATTTTCAAGAGAAGGTGACTAGAGATTCTCTAGCAATTTTCTAATTTCTCCAAGGTGATTATATAGTAACAATCTGATGGAAATATATCATACAATCTGAAGGACCTAAAAAATTCCACATGAGGATATATTTCTCAGGTGCAAGTAGGTGAAACTGGGTACTGACTCCAAATGTACCAGGGTTGTACTGTGGAAAAATGTCTCTATTACCAACTACCGTTTTTGCTGTGTCTCTTGTAAATTCATAGAAACGTCATGCAAGCATGTTGTAGACACTGACACATGAGTTCTTGAACTCTTTAAATTCAACAGCAAGAATCCCAAGTAATATTCATTTCAATATAAATAAAACTGTCTGCATCATCAGAGGACATTTTCAATGTGTGTGTACAAGGACCACACTGATAATGTGTGTGTAATGAGAGTAGAACTTCACAGGATGTGAATTATTATTATTATTATTATTATTATTATTATTATTATTATTATTATGTTTATCCCACCTTTTCTCTCCATAAGGAGACTCAAAGCGGCTAACAATAAAAGCATTACAATACAATTTAAAAGTCCATAACACATATAAAAGAACAGAGAAATCCTGTTTACACTGTTAAAGTATTTAGGTAAGATAAAGGCAAAGATTATCCCCTGACATTGAGTCTAGTTGCGTCCTTCTCTCCAGATTTCTAATGGCCATATTAGCAACAGCAGCACTCTAGTACCCAACATCTGCCCAGAAAAGAGTTTGGGACAGGGCACAAAAGGATACTCCAGGCACAAAAAGCTCAACATGTAAAACCAAGATATGTAAGCTACACACTTTCATGTTACCAGCAGGATTTAAGCCAATAGTTGTATCCCTACCAAATTGGTCTGATGTGTTGTTAGTTTCAACACCTAAAGAAGGATGCAAGATTAAAATTGTCTAGTTGCACTGTTAGTGAGTGCCAGAAGCATTTGGTTAGCCGTTTTTCCAGACAGAGTTTGGGAGAGTTCATTTTTTGAGGCCATGTCTCCCAGAATCCTACAGCCAACATCCTAAAGAAGTCCTAAAAATGGCCTGAATGTGCCTCACTTCTGTTTTAGGGGTGAAATGTGTTCATGGACTCAGATACCTTTCCAGGCGCATGTTCCCTGTTGACCAGGCAAGGAAGTGGAGGCTGTGTTGGTGCTCATCTCCATTTCTAAGCTGAAAGCAGGCATTGTCCATAGACACCTCCAAGGTCATGAGGCCGACATGATTGCATGGAGCGCCATTACCTTCCCGCCAAATCAGTAACTATTGATCTACTAACATTTGCATGTTTTCGAACTGCTAGGTTGACAGAAGCTAGGGCTACCAGAGGGAGTTCACTCCGCTCTCTGGATTCGAAACACCAACCTTTCAGTCAGCAAGTTCAGCAGCTCAGTGGTTTAATCTGCTGCACCACTTGGGGCTCCTAGGTAAAGATGCAGCTAAAAATGAGTATCAGAGCTGAACAGCTCATCTATTGCTTGAAACTGTTTAACATACATTTATGTGTGATAGCTTTTCTGAGATAGCTTTTTTTTCAAATTTATCACAAAGGCTATATTCTCCAAGGGAAGGAGTATATAAAATAAATTTGTTTAAACCCAAGCATACAGAAACATAAGTACTCAAGTTGTCGACCAATTATGCATGTTACAGATGATGAAATGTATGGCATTCATCCAAGTTAACTGATTGAATTTAAGTATATGTGCATATTATAGTACCTAATATTTCATGAATGCACAGACACAGGAAACATTCATATGAAATTATATTAATGAGGAAATGTACAGGGTCTTGCATTATTACTTAAGAATTAGTTAATTGCAGCATGTGAATTAATCATATTGAACCAATATTACTGTCTTTTTAAAAAGAGGCATTTATTCATTATCCCTAACCTGTTTTTGTTCATCATTATCAAGCTGAGAATTAACCGTAGATATGGGAAGGCCAAAACATTTGTTGCTACTGGGACAACAAATAAATTCCTATTTTAATGACCACCTCTCCCACAGCTGCATTGCTTTTTGTGATACAGATATCACGTAGGTGTTGTTCCCTATTCTCAAAAGAGGTTCAGCACTTGAAAAGCTCCTCTACAACCCAGGATACCTGCAGAAGTATCTGAAAAAGAGGAGTAGATCTGCCATTTTCATAGCAATGGATCTTGATACCATTTGGTTTGCAGATGGAGGGGCTAATGACATAGCTTTATTTCAGTATCAATCCTTTACATGGCAAAGGGCAATTTATGGCTATTTTATTTCCTCTTCAAGATGCAAGTGAAGTGTTGTTCCCTGTCACACTCCAGGGCAGAAACTCTTTGACTGTAAACAGCACACCAGGTTGATAAAATCAGCAAAAAGTTTCCTGTAGAATATATAAAGGCAAAGCAATAAAAATAGTAAAAGATATAATCCAAAAATCCAACATTATTCAAGAATATCTTTAGAGATCTGTAGTAATTCCATGGAGCAAGGCATAAGAAACCAGGAACAAAATAGCACAGTCCCATAGGCAAATTTGATCTAAGTAATCCAGAAAACAGAACAGCAAAGTCCCATAGGCAAACTTGAACTAGGTAATTACTGGAAACATGAAGCACTTCGAAACAAGACTGACATGGTTAAGCGAAGCTGACTCAACTGGAAACCAAAAGCTACATGAATCATTATAAACAAATTCCAAAATCCAGGACTGTGAGAAACACATTTTTCCCTTTCCCACTGGATAATTTACTGTTATCTCTTCTGTTGTAAATGAGCAGAACACCTGACGTTCTAGTGTCTTGCTTATACTATTGAAAACTTGCTTTCTGATCAAGTTTTCACTGTTTAGCCATCTGGCAAAATAAACTCAGAATCACTACTTGGCTGTTGCTCTAAAGAAAGCAGTGAAAGGTCTTCCTCTGGCATCTGACCTGGCTCAAGCCTTTCATCTGGACCTAGCTCAGGCCTCTCATATGAACTTAACTCCTCAGGCCCAAACCCATCGGTAAGAGCATTATTTCCATCATGAACATCAGACAGTCTGCACAGGGACATTAGACATAATCACAGGCTAAACAGGTTGAACAGGCTGACATACAACATTCCCAAATACTGAATCTCAAAAGTGGCCCAACCATAGTTTCTTACTTGTCTGTTTATATGGCCATAAAGCCAAATATTTTGTATGACATATAACACAGCAGTCTTCAGATGACTTTTGGGGACTGCAATAATCAATTATTCTAGTTGAATGTTTTTTAAAACAAGGTATGTAAATTATAGCTTCAAAACATGAGATTAGATCAGCAAACTAGTTACATGACAGTATAGAAGTTAGATATTGCTATACATCATTCAATAAGTTTTAATATGTTGAATACGTTTCAACTGTCTACCTATCTGAAGTGCCATCAATGCTATCTTGTGTGTCCTGCTTTACATGAATAGAAATTGCTTCATCTCTGACAAGACTTTGCAAAACTTCTAAGCTTTCTCCCACCCTGGACATTTCATAAATATATAAACCTCACTTGCCTAGTTTCCAACAGATCTCATGTGCGTGAAACATCAGGAGGGAATGCTTCTGGAACATGACCATACAGCCCGGAAAACTCACAGCAACTCAGTGATTCTGGCCATGAAAGCCTTTGACAACACATCTAAGCTTTGATTAGCCCTTTGCTTTTGGTTAACTTGATGCTTTACTGGCTTTATTCTAGCCTTAACAAGCTTTCAATATTACAAGTTTGATGTTTCTTAGTCCATCAAGTTCACAGGCTTGATATAAAACATGAAAAAAGAGTTTTGAGAGGAAAATCTGAAGGATGAAATGTGATGCATTTAACAGAGTCGGAATTTAATCACAATGACCAAGCTGAAAGTTGCATTCATTTGGGAAAAAAACTGACAATGAGATATTAAGGGAATAAGACAAAAGAGTATATAGAGTCTCAAAAGACCACAAATAAAAGGGTGGTCATACAAAGCAATAAGATTTAAGAATATGAATGTTCTACTAAATGAGTCAGAAGGTCAAAGGATTAATTCACCCTGCTGCTTTCTGGCACAACTACATTTTTTCACTGAAATAAAATGATATATAGACAGCAAATAGATGTGAGGAAATGTAAACTAGGTATCAGCAACAGATAAGTAATTTTAGATATATGTGCTTTTGATTAATTTAAAAGTAGAATTAAAGCTGTATGTGTCATTTAAGAGAATTCATTGGACTAGAATATAAATGATACACATTGTATTCAACATGAATGGCATCCTGCTCAGTAGTTACAAGATTGTAATTTGAACTTGAAATCTTCACATTTACAGCAATACATGACAATACATGACTCTCAAATCCTATATTTTCAGCCTGGCATCACCCCAAGCAAAGGGCTTCTGGGTCAGTGGGAAATGGTGACTTGAAATGGGAGACTTGAGAAAAGCACTTGTAGTGGGATGCCAAGGGATCTCTCCTTCCTTCTGTCCTCAGTGCCCCCATAATGCGGAGAGAACTGCAAATGTCATTTCTGATTTCAAGCCTGGCTGAAAAGCTAAGCTTTGGGAGAGGAGTTGTCAGATATAGCTGCAATGATGAAGCTATGTCACCATATTAGTATCTGATAATGCAGGATCTCAGCGAGAGTTTCACTTCATTGAAAATGTTTTCTGACCATGGGTAAATTCTTCCATCTTTTGCACCTCTAGAAACCCCTTGACTCTAAACTCTTCTCCCCTATCCACCATATTTTGCTTAGGATTTTAATTTCAAAATTAATAACAACCACAACTCATCCTTAATTTGGCAATGAGAACACTAAATAGGTTATTTATAGGCACTTGGCATGTTGTGTGACTTCCACAAAAGCACATTTTGCACATATGGTCAGGAATGTATATTTTATTTGTTTGACCCTTATGAAAATTAGTTCTCTCGATTAAGGATGTAGTGTGAGAATGAATACTTGTGATAGTTTTTGTCATATAGCAGGAGAAAAAAAATGTATTTTCTCACAGTAGTCTTCCACATTTGAATATCCTGAAGTGTTGCAAAACAGTTATTCTGCAGAATTCTTTTAAATAACATTTCTATTTACTACATAGAAAATAGAGTTTTGACACAGAAGATCCTCATTATTGTTCTTTTTTCTGCAACGTATTGTGATGTTTGAATACCAGGAGAAAGCTGAGCAAAATCCTTATTTGTCTATTATGCTTCCCAATGGGATTTAGGTGGAAGATGTTATAAAATTATTTTTAAAAACCCCTGGGAATGCATAATTACAAATATTGCTTCCACCCTTACCTTTCATAGCTGATATTGTCTAGAAAGAGAAATATACTTTTGCAAGTATGTGTGTATTGGGAGGGGCATTTTGTTTCAATAAAATCCATCTCATTTACCCACACTTTACAACACTAAATTACAAAGCTATAAGTATACTAGCTGTGCCCGGCCACGCGTTGCTGTGGCAAAGTGGTGGTGGTATTGGTTAAAAATTGTTGTGTAATTTTTATTTGACGTTATTTGCAATTTTTTATTAATTTTATTGTAAGTTATATTTTTATTTATTATATTTTATTATTTTCTTGTATTATTTTTAGTTACTTTCTGTTATTATAATATTTTATTGTATTCATTTTTAGTGTTTTTTATTATTTTTATTGGATTGCTAGGAGACCAAGTTGGAGGAGCTTAGCCTTCTAATTGGCAGCAATTGGATAAAAGCAATTATTGCTCTCTCTCTAATTAGGACTTTATTTTTCTTTTCTTTTTGTTGTATCAACCTAGAGGCGTGGATGCTAGGTTGTGTTGTCAAATTTCGAGGTTGGGGGGGCTGTAGTTTTGTTGTTTTGTGGGTTGCCGTGATGCCATCACTCTTTTATATATATAGATGCTCTTAAAACCAAGCAGTAAAGGATTTTAAAGTATTTTCCTGGTTTCTCTTTGATTTTTTTAAAACCATCTAAAGCAAGCACTTAATTTGTATCTCAAAAACATAGGAGCACCAAACAAAGTTTTCAAACTTACTTCTCCCATTCTCTTTTATCATAAGGCTACAAAGAGCTCCAAAGCTTTTGTTTCTTTTTCACTGAATGTAACTTTTAATCTAATCTAAACCCAACAAAGTATCATTTTTCTTGTGTGTATCATCTATTTGAAACAAGCTAATTATCCTGTTCTAAACAAACTATAGTTAAACTCTAACAATGACTTCATTTTTCTTCCTTTTTCTTCAGCAGACATCAGTATTCTAGCAGAGAATTTCCTTACACTTGGGACCAGCATTTAAATTTTGACTGTCATGCAGAAATATTCCCCCATGTTCTTGTACAGAGGGTTGTCTTGGGCAAAGGAGACAATAATAAGCTTCTTCATTCAAATTTACTTGGAAAAATTTGCATTTTTCCAGAGGCATAATTCTAGAGATGTAGAAATTATTTTTTGTTGCTGTCAGTTTTCAGTATGTTATTTCCTATAGTCATTTCAGAGCCCCCGGTGGTGCAGTGGATTAAACCGCTGAGCTGCTGAACTTGTTGACTGAAATGTCAGCAGTTCCAATCCAGAAAACATGGTGAGCTCCTGCTGTTAGCCCCAGCTTCTGCCAACCTAGCAGTTCAAAATCATGCAAATGTGAGTAGATTAATGTGTACCGCTCTGGCGGGAAGGCAAGAGCACTCCATGTAGTCATGCCGGCCACATGACCTTGGAGGTGTCTACGGACAACGCTAGCTTTCCGGCTTAGAAACTGTCAGGACCCAGGCTGCAGAGCACCAATAACCATGCGCAGAGACCAGAATCTATCTAATATCTTTATTAAAGGAATATATAAAGTCAATAAAAACAAGTGTAGAATATAGTTCAGGAGTAGACCTTTCAGGAAAGGTCAAATATAGTCCAGGAAAACAATGTCCAATGTGTGATATTAAAGTCCAAAGTTATAATCCACTTCACCGAAACACACACTATTTGGCAAGCAATAGTGTGGGGAACTGTCCATAGTCTTTGAGGCTTAAGGTAAATCCGAAGGAAACTGGGGAACAAGGCTTGAATCCGAGAAGCAAGGTCCGTGGTTTAAAACGCAAGACAAGGCTAGACTTGAGTCTTGGCAAGATCAAACTTAAAGCAAGGCAAACATGAATCAAGAACTGAGTCCATAGAAGTCCATGGTACAAGGCTGGGCTGGAAACTTGGTCCGGGATCTGGGAACTGGAGTACGTAGTCTGCACACGATCTCACTCCTCAAGCCGACGAATTGACTCCGCAAGGACCCCCTTGCGGGCAAACACCTATATAGGATCTTGTTTTCCCGCCAAGGAACACTTTCTCTGGGGAACAAGAAACGAAACCTATACTGTGTCCAGATGCATTGACTCCTTAAAGTTTCCCAAGGGAAACAGACTTAATCAGCTAATTGTCTGGCAGCTATCCTGGCGCTCCTGCGAGTCGACTCCCGAGCGCTTCTATCTTGATTATAATAATCCCGGCGAGAAAATGGGGGAGATTTCTGCTCAAGGCTTGTTTGGCTGACTTCTTGTGGGCAAACATCTTGCAGGTGCAAGGGCTCCAAATCTGGCAGAAACGGTGGGAAACCCAAGTTTTCCTCTTCATCTGCCACAATAGTACTAGGAACGGGACTACATGGCCCATGAGTCATCACACTATCCCCCTCCTCAAGGCCCCCCTCAAAAATGGGCCCCCTCCCCGAGGTGCGGGGCCGCGGCTTGGCAGGGTAGGCCTGATGGAAGCGGCGGACTAAATCGGGGGCATGGACTGTGGAAGCATCTTCCCAAGAGCGTTCTTCGGGGCCATAACCCACCCAGTCAATGAGATACTGAAGACGGCGGCGGTGGAAGCGAGAATCCAAAATGTCCTGAACCTCAAATTCCTCCTCCCCATCCACCAAAACAGGAGTGGGGGCCGGCTGGTCTGCATCAGGGCGCACACCATCCGCCGGAAGGAGCAGGGAGCGATGAAACACTGGATGAATGCGCATAGAGCGCGGAAGTTGAAGTTTGAAAGTCACGGGGTTAAGTTGCGCCACCACTGGATAAGGACCAATGAAACGGGCATCTAGCTTCCGGCAGGGACGGTGGGAGGGCAAAAAGCGAGTGGACAGAAGAACCCGATCTCCTACCTTGATTTCGGGGCCCGGCTGGCGATGACTGTCAGCGTGGCGTTTATAGTCCTCCTTGGCTTGGTCCAGTTGCTGGAGCAATAGTTGTTGCAGCCAGTCCTCCGCTGCGGGGACTTCTGAGGTTTCAATGACAGGAGGAAAAAAACGTGGGTGGAAGCCGTAGTTTGCAAAGAACGGGGTTTCCTTGGTTGAAGCCTGGACACCGTTGTTGTAGGCAAACTCTGACAGAGGTAACAGGGATGCCCAATTGTCCTGCTGGTAGTTTACATAACAGTGAAGGTATTGTTCCAAAGTGGCATTGGTGCGCTCAGTTTGCCCATCCGTTTGGGGATGGTGAGCTGAAGATAAACGAGAGTCTATGCCCAATAGTTTTTGTAGTGCCTTCCAGAAACGAGAGGTGAATTGAGATCCACGGTCTGTGACTAAACTCTTGGGCAATCCATGTAGTCTGAAAACATGCTGAAGGAATAAATCTGCAGTCTCTTTGGCCGTGGGGAGGCCATCGCAGGGAATGAAATGGGCCAATTTGGTAAAAAGGTCCACCACCACTAGGATCGTGGTGAATCCAAGGGAAGGTGGTAGGTCAGTGATGAAATCCGCAGAAATTATTTCCCATGGACGAGATGGAGTAGGAAGGGGATGCAGTAGCCCTGAGGGCTTCTCCCTTCTTGTCTTGGAACGCTGGCATACCGGGCAGGTATTGACATATTTCTCTACATCCTTGCAGATCTTGGGCCACCAGAAATCTCGTAGGATCAAATGCATGGTTTTAAATAGTCCAAAATGCCCTGCTGGCTTGCAGTCATGACACAGACGAAGTGCCTTTTCTCTACCTGGTCCTGGAGGGATGTAGATGTGATTTCTGTAGCAAAGTAACCCATCCTTAAGTGAGAAAGGAAAACGTAGTCCTTGGCGAATTTGGTCCTGAGCCCAGGCATCCGCCTGTTGACTGGCTCTGATTTCTTGAGCACAAAGGGGTCCTGGAGTAGTGGGAGTTGGTTCAACTGCAGTGGATTTGGTGTTTCCCACTGTGAGCGTGGAAAAGTTCTCGGGCTGCAGCAATTGGGATTCGAAAGTCTCTTTGCGCCCTGCAGCATACTCCGGTTTCCGTGATAGAGCATCTGCTTGCTTGGTCTGAGCTGGGGTTACATAATGGATCTGGAAGTCAAAGCGCTCAAAAAATAAAGCCCAGCGCTGCTGCCTCTGATTTAACTTGCGGGCAGTTCTTAGATGTTCCAAATTACGATGGTCAGTATGGACCTCAATGGGAAATTTGGCCCCTTCTAACCAATGTCTCCAATTTTCAAAGGCTGCCTTTATGGCCAAAAGTTCCTTCTCCCAAATAGTGTAATTTCTCTCTGGGGCTGTTAGTTGACGGGAGTAAAAGGCACAAGGATGAAGATGTTCTCCCACTGGTTGCATGAGTACAGCCCCAATTGCCACATCAGAGGCGTCAGCCTGCACAACAAAAGGGGTCTTAGGATCAGGGTGCTGTAGAATTGGCTGGGACGTGAATAACTTCTTTAGTTGCTGGAACCCTTTCTCTGCTTGCTCCGTCCAGCGGAAAGGCTGTTTTCCACGGATGCAGCTGGTGATTGGGTCAGACCAGCGGGCAAAGTCTGGAATGAACTTGTGGTAGTAGTTTGCGAACCCAAAGAAACGTTGCACTTCTTTCTTGTTGGTTGGCGCCCGCCATTCCAATACTGCTGAAACCTTTGCCGGGTCCATGGAGAGCCCTAGTGGCGAGACACGGTATCCCAGGAAATCTACCTCTTGTAGATCAAAAGCGCATTTTTCCAACTTGGCATATAGTCCATGATCCCGCAATCGTTGTAACACCATTCTGACGTGTTTCTCATGCTCCGATTGTGATCTAGAAAACACCAAAAAATCGTCCAAGTATATGATCAAGAACCGATCTAGATAATCCTGGAAAATATCATTGACAAAGTGCTGGAACGTTGCGGGAGCAACGGACAAACCGAAATTCATGACTAGGGACTCGAATAATCCGAATTTAGTCTGAAAGGCAGTTTTCCACTCGTCCCCCTCCCTGATGTGAACTAGATTGTAAGCCCCCCGAAGATCCAGCTTGGTGTAAACCTTGGCCCCTCGAAGCCGTCTAATAGGTCCGAGATCAAAGGCAGGGGGTAGCGGTTCCGTTTAGTGATATTGTTCAATGCTCTATATTCCACAACCAAGCGTAGGTCCCCTGACTTCTTTTTTACAAACATCACTGGTGAAGCGGCTGGGGATTGAGAGGGTCTGATGAACCCCTTGCGGAGGTTTGACTCTATGAACTCCCTGAGAGCTTCTTGCTCTGGTTCAGTCAGGGAGTAGAGGTGTCCTCGTGGGATCGGGGCCCCCTCCACCAAGTCAATGGCACAATCATAGGGCCTGTGCGGGGGTAGTTTCTCGGCTTCCTTTTCATTGAAAACATCCCAAAAGTCTGAGTATTTCTTGGGCAAGGTGATGATGGGTTCAGCGTCTGTGGCATGGCAGACCTTGGCTACAAGACAATGGTTTTGGCAATATTTAGAAGCAAACTGTAGTTCTCTGTTGGTCCAAGAGATGCTGGGGTCATGGAGTGTCAGCCATGGAATTCCCAAAATCACAGGGAAGTGAGGAACCTCGGTAACAAAAAAGGAAATCTCTTCCATGTGTTCCCTTATCCACATTCTAGTGGGTTCAGTCCATTGGCTTACTGGACCTGTCTTTAGGGGGCGGCCATCTATGGCTTGCACCACCCGGGCGTTCTTGAAATCGTGATATTGTAATCCCAGAGAGTCGGCATACTCTCTATTGATGAAATTGTTTGTTGCTCCTGAGTCTATCATGGCATGGATCATGACGGGTCCTTTTTTCGTTGACCACAAGGTGACCACTAGGAGAAATAGGACCCCGGTTGGCGGCTCTTGAGTGGGGTTTCTGACCGGGTTGGCGAGCCTCTCTACGCCCGGTCGCTGGCTTCCCCCGCCGGCTTTGTGCCAGCCGCCTCGGCCGTCTCCGTCTCCATGGAGGACGCCGCCGCCAAACGAGCGGCGGGCTTTCTTTTGGCTGGACATTCTCTGGCAAAGTGGCCCCCGTTTCCGCAGTACCAACAGAGGTTTAAACGTTGGCGGCGGGCCTTCTCGGCAACATCTAATCTGGGACGCACATTGCCCAACTGCATTGGCACCTCCTCGCTTTCTCTGGGGTATGGGGCTGGTGGCGAGGGTCTCCACATTGGACGTGGCTGGATGCCGGCGGGAGCGGGAGGTTTTGCTCCTGCTCTTCCACTCTGGCCTCGGAGCCACTGTTTTCTGTTGGCAAGCATTACTTCAGCTCGTAAACATTGGTCAATAAGTCTCTCAAGAGAGTTTGGAGGATCCACCTTGGAGATTTCTTCCAACATCTCGATGTTGAGACCCTCCCGAAACTGTCCTCTGAGGGCTACGTCATTCCAACCGGTGTTTTGGGCCAGCACTCGGAACTCGGCTATGTACTGGGACAAGGGCCTGTCCCCTTGGAAGAGGCGCCGGAGTTTGTGGCCGGCCGCCTCTAAATTGTCCTCGATCCCCCAAGTCGCCTTAAGGTGGTTCAGGAAGTTTTGCGCGGAACTTAGGTGTGGGGAGGCTTCATCAAACAGTGCCGTCGCCCAATTTGCCGCTGGCCCGTCTAGGAGACTGTAAATCCACGCCACCTTGATGTCTTCTTGAGGAAACTCGGCATGACGGGCTTCTAGGTATGCCTGGCATTGGCGACGGAAAACGTGAACCTTGGAAGCTTCTCCAGAAAACTTGGTTGGTAACGCCAGGGCAGGGAGACGGGTTCCGCGTTCCTTCAAGCCCCGTATTTCTCCCTCCTGCGTATGGAGCATATCACGGATTCTGTCCACTTCATCCTTGGAGAAAGTATAGCTGAGTGGTTGGGCTTCCGCCCCGGTTCCAGTAGACATTCTGGCCTAGGTTAATTGGTGCTTAAGGTGGCGGAGTCACACACTATTTGGCAAGCAATAGTGTGGGGAACTGTCCATAGTCTTTGAGGCTTAAGGTAAATCCGAAGGAAACTGGGGAACAAGGCTTGAATCCGAGAAGCAAGGTCCGTGGTTTAAAACGCAAGACAAGGCTAGACTTGAGTCTTGGCAAGATCAAACTTAAAGCAAGGCAAACATGAATCAAGAACTGAGTCCATAGAAGTCCATGGTACAAGGCTGGGCTGGAAACTTGGTCCGGGATCTGGGAACTGGAGTACGTAGTCTGCACACGATCTCACTCCTCAAGCCGACGAATTGACTCCGCAAGGACCCCCTTGCGGGCAAACACCTATATAGGATCTTGTTTTCCCGCCAAGGAACACTTTCTCTGGGGAACAAGAAACGAAACCTATACTGTGTCCAGATGCATTGACTCCTTAAAGTTTCCCAAGGGAAACAGACTTAATCAGCTAATTGTCTGGCAGCTATCCTGGCGCTCCTGCGAGTCGACTCCCGAGCGCTTCTATCTTGATTATAATAATCCCGGCGAGAAAATGGGGGAGATTTCTGCTCAAGGCTTGTTTGGCTGACTTCTTGTGGGCAAACATCTTGCAGGTGCAAGGGCTCCAAATCTGGCAGAAACGGTGGGAAACCCAAGTTTTCCTCTTCATCTGCCACAATAGTACTAGGAACGGGACTACATGGCCCATGAGTCATCACAGAAACAGAGATGAGCACCAACCCCCAGAATCGGACATGACTAGACATAATGTCAGGGGAAAACCTTTACCTCTTATAATCATCTCAGTATTGCAGATCACTGGAATATATTAAGCAATATAGGAATGGCTGGATGGATAAAACCAATAAAGAAATGATATAAAATTGCATCAGTGGAAGCAACACTGACAGCATATATCACAAACCCATCCTTAACTTTGCAATGAGAGTGTTAAATAGGTTACAATTTGTCTAATTTGAGGTCTGTTCCACAACAGTGGCTGAGAAAAACACAGCAGATTTAGAATTACCAAGGAAACTGAACTGTGCTGACCTAAACTATCCGATTCAAATTTGGCCATATGTTGTAGGAGCTCAGGTGTGAGCTAAAGAATGAACTAAATACATGAGTGACCTGAACATACTCAATAATAGGATCAACAACCTAAGTCCTAAGAACTCTGCTTACCTTTTTAACTTGTCACTTCAGATATCATTAAAAAAAAGCTCTGGACAAAAGAATTAGCCCAAAGGGTACTTATTTTTGTATTAATCAAAAGGTGAGAATACTTCTGCTTCTTGAGATCACATTAACAGTACCTGATCATGTCTAGACTGTTCAGATAACTGTTATTGCCTTCCCAAAAGTTCTTGAAGTTCATCATTGGGTTGCATGCATTTAGTATTTTTGGTTCATCGCAGTCATAAAGATATACTGTGTCTTCTCAGTATCCACTGGGGTATCCCAGTGGATACCAAAATCCATGGATGTCCAAATCCCATCATACAGAATGGTGTAGTAAAATGGCATCCCATATATAAATATAAATCCCATCTTTTATTTTCAGATGCCAGGATGTGGGTGTGAAGGATTAACTAAACTTACCTGCTCAAAAGTCTCCCTGAATCTTTTGTGATGCTGTTTATCTTTCTAATGATCCACATAACAGTAAGAGAAATGCATCAAAAAATTCAAATAGGCACTCTTTTAAAGGATCTTGGTAATATTTATTTATTTAGATTAGTTTTGCTTTTTCTCAAAGAGTATTCAAGATGATGTAAAACCAAAACAAGAATGTTAATGCTATCATTCACAAAAAATCTTGGAAAACATAATTAATGGAATGAAATCAATTCTCACTGAACAGAAAACCAACTGATTTGTAACTCACCAGATACTTGCATTGATGAAAACAGAAGAAAAGCTAGTTCCAAATTAGAAGAGCGACATTGGTGATACTCTACTGCCAATCCCAGGAAGTTAAACTCCACTTGCTGGCACTCAAGAAAATATATGGCAATTATTTGCCACTGTGGAAATAAAGAAGAAAAATAAAGTCAGATTTCTGAAGAGTTCCATTGACTTCAATCATACATAGGAGAAAAGCCTAAGGAGAAAAGTTGAACAAAATATTGTCATAGAGAAATACCATTCCCCCATACTGATCAGTACTTTTTTTTAAAAAAAGGGACATAGCATTTGTAAGGAAATGCTAGAAAATTTCCATTCCTTCAGAATTGGCATCATTAGAAGCACACTGTAGCAAATACTTTGAAAATGGAGCACTCAAACAAGACAATTTCTGCCAAGAAATATCTTTAACATAAACTGCTAGGAGAAAGGAATTCACAGCACAGAGGTCAGGAGAATTTTTCAAACTTTAAATGTTTCTTTGGGAGTACTGTCTTACACATTTTACTCAGAAGTGAACCTGACTGAGAACACTGGGTTTTTAAAGGAGTCTCTATACTCATGTATCTGGAAGAACCAAAAGGACCTTGTCACATGGCCGGCGGTTGGGCACTCTTCTTCAGGACAAAGCAATAGAGCCCTTGCCTCGCCAGCCGGCAGGTCAATTACATGGAGGGAAGAATGACTTCCTGGCATGGACCTGGCAACATGAGAAGTCTGACATGTTGCCAGCTCTATGGGGAGAAGCCGTGCACACTATGTGTGCTCCCCGTTTCCCTCCATGGGATTGCTCGGCCAGCTGGTGAGACTAGGGCTCCATGCCTTGCCCTTAAGAGGAGCACCACCATTGCCGCCGGCCATATGATGAAGTCCTAAGTATTGCATTGGTAAAATATGACAATTTCTCCTTGAGAAATTAGATGTTCTCTGACTAAGAAAGAAGCAGTGTGATCTGAATAGGGCGGGGGCAGCTGAATCTCAAGAAAAATAACTTTTCTTTTGCTAATGGAGCTGACATTGTTTTGCTTTTTGTCTCTAGTCAATGGGCAATGAGGCTTTTGCCTGCATTGAAATCCCTCAATATCATCTTAACTGACAATATCTCATACAGAACGTGTATGCCTAATGACTCTAACATTATTACTATGTATGATTTCTAACATTTAACCCAACATCAATGCTTGTGGATTTTCAATTTTGTTTGCATGGTCAACATGGTTTCCTCTAAATATTTCTTCCTGGATTTTAGGCACAGTATACATGGATGATAGGTTTCTGGCTGCAGATATAACTAGATGTCATAAAATACATGATTTCTGGCCTGGCATGCCATAGAGCTATGTTGGAAGACTTCACAATACAATAGTATTTTCCCTTCGTGAAGTCACTTGTGTATTTTCTCTATAATACTTGTTTAGCTGATGGTAAAAACACGTTGTTAAAGTTTTCTACCAGACCTGACACAGAGCTGATTTCACTTTAATGAATACGCCTAACAAACATTTCACCCGACCTTAGCCAGGTGGCCTCACCATCTGAAAATACCTTCAATTTAAAATGAATGCACAAATCATGGTATGTACAACGTTTCAACTTTTCCTTCAGTTTTTTAAATGTTAAAATAAAGGATGCAATACATAATGTGTGAAAGAAATGATTTTCACTAATGAAAAACTTTCCACAGAATTCACAAAGCATTCCTTTTGTGGCATTTCTGTAGCCCACTATTTGGTATTACTTTGATGAACAAATATCTAAGAGAATGGCTCCCAAATGTAACATTAGTTCTCTATACTCAACCCCATGATGTGGCAGCTATGAAAAGACAACATGTTTTAATGGGCACCATTAAGTAAAGAACTGAAAACACACCAGTATCATAACACCTTTACATATATGTACTGCTCATCCACATTTAAAATACTCTGTATAGAATACTATGTCTTATCACAGTGCACCAAACCGCCATTGAAATTTAATTGCACATCTACTTCAGGCCTGTACAACCTGTGGCCCTCCAGCTGTTTTGGCCTGCAACTCCAGCCGCTTCTACACTGCCTTATAATCCAGATTATCAAAGCAAAAAATCCAGATTATCTACTTTGAATTGAATTATATGAGTCTACACTGCAATATAATCCAGTTCAAAGCAGATAATCTGGATTTTATATGGCAGTGCAGAAGGGGCCTCTCAGAATTCCTGGCCATTGGACAAACTGGCTAGGGCTTCTGGCCATTGGAGGCCAAAACATCTAGAGGGCCACAGATTGTGTAGACCTGATCTACTCTAAAGGTTTTTTTTTTTAAAGGACTTTAATTGATTTTTGGCTCGAACACTTTTTTTCTGAAGAAAGGTCATGACAATTGTGACTTCTGGAATTGATTGGGAAGATATTCACAACAAGTAAAGGGAAGTATTTACACCTCACAACTGGTTTACGGATTTTTTGGTCAAGAGATTAGAATTTGCTGCCACAAGGCATTAAAACAGAATCAGGCATATTCATTTAAGAGAAGTCAGCTACATGTTACTGGTCGAAACGGTGGCATGCAACCTCCAGCTTTGGGACAAGATCCAAGGGGAATATTTTGACAAAATAAATTATTCTGTCAACAGCACTGGAAGTGGAGTATTCTATTTCTGTTGTCTTTATGTCTTGCCTATAGGCTTCTAAAAAGCATATAGCAGCCTACTTTTGTTCCATAATATGAAATTATGTAGTACAAGGATTTTGCAACCATGCTCATGAAATAAGCAAGGTGGAGAAAGAGTACAGGGAAACTAAAAAAAATTAATACATTCAGTGCAACATGCTGCATATTTTCAAAGGTGGAGTACTAACAGTGCTTTCAAAAGGTTACTGTTTTGGAGTATGTGTCCCATGGACTTCATGTAAGGATGTAGGGGAGGGGAAGAGGAGAAAAACAGCATTGCTTCCTAAATAAGAATTATTTTCTCGATCACATTTTCTTCAGTCCTCCTCACATTTGTAGCATGGCAAAGAGACATTGAAAAAATGGTTCACATTTAGAACTCGGATTTTCCTTGTTGACATTCCCATAGTAATATCTCTGCCTCCTTTTCCTGGATGTTTAAACTGTATTTGAAATGTCTGGCTGAAATTTAAATCACTTGATTGCTAAAAATGTAAGGATTGAAGGCAAATTTAATCCGGAAACAGAATTCTTATCTAGAAAAAAAAAATAGCTGTATATTTGATCTCATGGCAAATCTCTGGATACAAATGTATCAAAGTAAAAAAGCAAAATTATTTATAAATTACTATGAACATGAAAATAAACTGAATACTGCAATGACCAATACACTACAATGTAAGTCTTTAGTTTAGGTTATCTTGACCATGGTTGCCATGGATTCTATTAGATAAATTCAGAAGGTATCTCCAATGGTTAACTATACCAACAGAGCTACTACAAATGAGAAACATTAGTGTAAAGATGCAGTATGGCAAATCTTTTGAAAAGCATTGTGCATCAGCTTAATAGTGCCTTGTGGAATCAACTAAATCACAAGAATCCTTATAGATATCTCTTTATCTCACAGCCTCTATATGCTTCCTCAGAAATAAAACCAATTGATTTGAGTGGGATGCATTCTGCAAAAAAACCCAAAAAAACCCCATGTATTGGACTCCAATCTCAAGAGAGCTATACAAAGATTCTCCCAAGCTTTAGAAAGAGAATAATAAAGGCTGAGTCATTTATTACTAATTGAATAATCTCATTTAAATTCCTTCAGGACATCAAGTACAACAAAAAACACTTGAAGCAGTATAGGTTTCAAACAGGGACAGCATTCAATCCCACCATATATTTCCATGAAGAAATAGAGAGACAGTATAGCAAATAAAGTAAATTAATAATTGATTCTGCTATTTCAAAGGGTAAGATTTCTCTTCCTTTGTAGACAAAGAAATGTTGCTGCACCACACTCCACCATTTCTAGGATGGAATATCAGCAGGGATTAAAAACATCATAGACCAAGGGTAGGGAACACATATCCAATCAGGTTTCTTGGGACTATAACTCTATTCTCTTCAAAGCCTATGCTGGCTAGAAATGACTGGTGCTACAGTGCAAAAACATCTAGAGGGTAATATACTCCTTATACCTGTCACAAACCCATACTATAATTTGAGGACTTGGGGCCAGGCTACCTAGTACCAGAATTGTTTCCTGGCATATTTCATGGCAAATCAATTGTATTTTAAATATCAACATCAACGTTGTATATATTGGAGAAGCTTCTACTTGCAAACTTTTTGAATGGGAGAATACACAGTCCATAGCAATTTATTTTAAAATGCCCTGCTCCCTTGCTACATAAAAGAGGTTGAGTGGCTGCAAAGGAAGTGACCTGATCTTTTTCAATCTTTGTTCTCCTGATCCTCCCTCACTTAACCTCCTATGTTAGACATGCTGCTGGCAGGGCTCTTCCAGGAGTTACAAAAATGGATTTTTGTGTATATCTGATGCCCTTACTAATGTTAGGTACCCTGAAGACTTGGAAGAGAATCATGACAACATACAAGGTGTTACAGAGTTAGTGGATTTTAATGTTTATGCCATAGTTGCATATCTTCCTTCATGATTTGTCAGAGAGAATCCTGACTACTACATATATTCCTGTATAAGACTAGACATTTTAGTCAAAAAGGCAACCTCACAAAAAGCTATCAACTTACCCATGGCTCAGTGTAAGTGCTGTGCCTTAACTCTTATCAAAAAAGGAACCTCTCTTCTCTGGGTAGAAAAGCAAGAGATTAGTCTCTACTGGGAAAATCTTTAAAAAGGATCACCTCCAGTTTTTTTGAATGGATAAAAATTTGGGGTGGATAAAATGATAGAAGCAGTCAGGACCAACTGGCCATCTGGGACGGTGCTGGCACTTTGCCTTCTCCGGAGAATGACCCAGAATTTATTCATGGGTCAAATCAAAATCCTTAATTTTGGCCCCCAAACCTGTCCTCAGCTTATACATGAGTATATACAGTATCTTCCCCTTGAGGCCTAGGAGCATTTCTCAGAAGGTGGTGGAATTGGCATAAAAGCCCATTGCCTCTCCCCCTCCCCAAAATGTTCTCAAAACCCATCAGCCTCAAAGTAGAGAACTTGGCCCTTCAGGTCATGTGAACCCACATTAAAAGGCTTTTCAAATTAAAAATGGTATTGTCCACCTGACAACAGACTAATTAAAATCAAAGTCATCACAATAATAATTGTCTCCTGCTTCTTGGCAGGGGGTTGGACTGGATGGCCCATGAGGTCTCTTCCAACTCTACTATTCTACTATTCTATGAGTCTCCAAAATTGTTTTGTGAATACAGCATTTAGTGGCCAGACTGGTTGGACTTTGCATTACTGGAGATGTTATTCAGATAAGTCGTCTCAAGGGACAGATTTTATTCTAGAGTAGATATTATTGCAAGTTCTATATCTATGAGAAATCTGACGTGGGATTTAGCAATAAAACTTTGTTTGTGGTGAGGTCATATCTATTTGCCCTGTAAGATTTTATCAAATGTGTCAGGTGGCTAGAGATAGAGCTAAAAATTTACTAATTTAACAGTTTTGAACAAAGTGGTGCCAAAGGAACTTAAAGCAGATGCTAGGCAATATTTTAAGGGTGATGACAACTGTGAAATCCCTGGTGGAACAGTTTGGGATGTCTTCAGGTGTGTGTTAATTAAATTTACAAGGGAGCTTGAGGAACAAAATAAAATTACTGGAAAGAAAGCATGAGCTAGTAGCAAAACTGCATAAAATGATTGGGGAAAAGAGGTACACTTGAATTATTAGGAACTAACAAAATTTAAAGAGCTCTCTGTGAGACAGGTAGAAAATAATAGAAGCCTTGAAGGATGAGCCATAAAAATTCTGGAACTGCAACAGTGATTAAGGAGCAGGGACATGTATTTATTATAGAGATTGTATTTTATCCCTTTACATGCTATTACTTATTTGCAAAAAAGCAAAAGCTATCCTCCTATGGATGCCATTCTCCGTTATATGACTTTTAAAATGCAAATATGTTTAAATTCATCTCAGAAGAAGATGCATAAAACTTTGATAGAAAAGTTACAAGCAGGGAAGTTCTAGATGTGATTAAAAGAAAAAAGGACCCAGTTTTTGCCAACTTTTCCCAAGTGTACAACCACTAGCCAACATAGTCATTAACACTGTCCTTGAAGAAATTATTCACAGAGAGAGGCCAGAATAGCAATTGCAATAAATTCAGTCAGGATAACTGCCTTTCTTAACCTGGGTATAGTCACATCTCTGCTGGCAGAAATATCAGTATTATTTAAAAGATCATACTTTGTAGCAAAATTTGAAACTTCATTTTTTGTGGCTGCCACAAATTATGCTTAATTGGTTGAGATTCTATTGACTTCTTCAAACGGCCTTTTCAAGCTGTGCCGTTTTGCTGGCTGTCACTGGTGAAAGGGAAGATGTGTGGGGCGGCTCATGGCACCCCGCACACACTTCCTTCTTACCCCATCACATGGTGGGGATGGTACAAAGTGTGTTGGCACCCTATCCCTATCAGATGGAAGAAAGGGCAGCAACGCCTGTTGCCGTTTCACAATGGAGACGAAAGAGTCCCATCATACAATAGCCTCTATAACTCCAAGGACAATAGACAGTTGCAGACCCTGAAATACCTAGACAACACAAGGAATAAAACCATAATGGTAACATTTACTGCAGTACAGGTAGCATAGATTCGTATAATTAAATGACTTTTTAAAATCAGCAAGACCCAGTCTTACCCATTTAAACAAGTCACTCCAAAATACTTTTTTTCACAAGGGGAGCTCATACAATCACTGTTACCGGGGAAACCCTTCTTCTCTCACTAATATGGTGATTGTAGGGGGAAATCACACAATATATTCAGAATAATGGAGTCTAATGGGGATGGCAGATCTTGTCATGATCTCTATTCTATACGTCTTAGGCTTCACACCTGTGAGTCTTCATCAGTATTACTAGTATGGAATATATTCAACCATAGTCCACGCAGCAGTGATGTCATAATACAGCAAGTATGAGAGTACAGCGAAATCTTCAAAGAAAGAGTTGAGGAAGTATTTCCTGTCCCTGCATCAAGGCCTTCATTTCTTCATCTTCCATCCTATCTATCTATCCCTACATTTCTACAGATAGGGTTTGTAATATAAAAATAATATTAATAGATGCCACCTAGTTCAAACAGCTTCCCACTGTTTTTGAGTTTACCACCTTTAATCGGTGTCAAAGCTCATTGCTTCACTGCAGAATGTGCTCATAGTATTGAGCTATAGCAGCTATTATCTGCAATACATGCATCATTCATGAATGATCTTTTTATATTCCAGTTGCATAAATAGAACACCCATCCTTTCGGAGGTTTTCTGCATCAAAGGGGTTTGGTGCGTGAGTGAGTGTGTGTATAAAATCCCCTAATTAGTTTTCATCTCTCGGGTGAGTTACATCCCAAAATCCCTTTTGGCCTTCAATACAACTCTGCCAACACTTAATTCTGTCTGCCAGTAGCGATGGCTCACATTTCACCTTGGGTCAACTGCTGTCACTACAGTGAAAGACAAAAAGTGCAGCTTGTGATCTCTAATCTGCTTCCATTATGGCATATTCATTGCCTGACAATATTATTTCACTGCTGGGAAACTAGGCTGCTCCAGAAGGGACAAACATGAGAATGAATATCTATTCTTCCTTTGCTCACAAGTGGGAATAGGAAAGTGGGAAAGTCTGCCAATAAAAGCTGAGAGATTATTCAGCATTGCTATCTATCTGGTTATATGGTCATCTAGTGACTGGGTGCAAGGTGAAATAAGAACAGGATTCCTGTTCCTTTAATAGTTCTGTAGAAATGTTAGCAGGTACTGTTTATATGGCAACCTGATTTTCGACCTCATCACACAAAGTCTTGGCTACATCCTAGGATGGAAACCTGAGAATATAGGAGACTTTCTGTGTCCTCACTGATTAGAATGGGGTGAGAGTGGGAGGAAGCTGGCCGGAGACATTTTCCCCTATATGATGGCAAAAGCAACCATGTAGTGATGCAGGACACAGAGTGACAATTTCCCCAGATTGCGTAGTGAATCCCCCCCCCCCCCCCCCCCACTGTCGCCTGCTTTTTTGACCTCAATGAAATGAGGATTTGAGTACTTTGGAAAAGAAAATAGGTATTCTCAAAATCTAACAGATAAGAATTATCTATAATCTATATATATATAAAAGAGTGATGGCATCACGGCAATTCACAAAACAACAAAAGTACAGGCCCCCCAACCTCAAAATTTGACAACACAACCCATCATTCACGCCTCAAGGTTGATACAACAAAAAGAAAAGAAAAATAAAGTCCTAATTAGAGGGAGAGCAATAATTTTTTTATCCAATTGCTGCCAGTTTAGAGGGCTAATCTCTGCCCACTTGGTTGCCTAGCAACCAAGGGACAGCCAGGTTTCAGTTAGGGGACAGGACGATTTAGGCCTCACTTAGACTTCTTCCACAGATTATCGAATTTGCACTGGATTATATGGCAGTGTAGACTCAAGGCCCTTCCACACAGCTATATAACCCATTTATAATCTTATATTATCTGCTTTGCACTAGATTATCTTGACTCCACACTACCATATAATCCACTTCAGTGTGCATTTTATACAGCTGTGAAGAAGGAGCCTCATATAATCCAGTTCTGAGCAGATAATATAAGATTAGAAATATACAGTAGAGTCTCACTTATCCAACGTAAACAGGCCGGCAGGATAAGTGAATATGTTGGATAATAAGGAGGGATTCAGGAAAAGCCAATTAAACATCAAATTAGGTAATCGTTATACAAATTAAGCACCAAAACATCATATTATACAACAAATTTGACAGAAAAAGTAGTTCCATGTGCAGTAATGCTATGTAGCATTTACAGTAGAGTCTCACTTATCCAACACTCGCTTATCCAACATTCTGGATTATCCAACGCATTTTTGTAGTCAATGCTTTCAATATATCGTGATATTTTGGTGCTAAATTCATAAATACAGTAATTACTATATAGCATTACTGTGTACTGAACTACTTTTTCTGACAAATTTGTTGTCTAACATGATGTTTTGGTGCTTAATTTGTAAAATCATAACTTAATTTGATGTTTAATAGGGTTATCCTTAATTCCTCATTATCCAACATATTCGCTTATCCAACGTTCTGCCGGCCCGTTTATGTTGGATAAGTGAGACTCTACTGTACTGTATTTACAAATTTACCACTAAAATATCACAATGAATTTAAAACACTGACTACAAAAACATTGATTATGAAAAGGCAGACTGCATTGGATAATCCAGAACATTGTATAAGCGAATGTTGGATAAGTGAGATTCTTCTTTAATATGAAATAATTACTGGGATAGAATAATGCAGAACAATATAATCTCTAAAACCAGAACAGTAAATAAACAGGGGAATTCCACACAGGAAACAATCAGGGCCAGCTAACACCTCCCAACAAAGTATTCCCATCATCAAAGTCTGGCAAATCCTGTTTTCTCAGGGCCACAGACAGTAGAAGCACATAAAATATCGCAAACAACACCACTCTGAAAACAAGGGAATTCCAAACAGGAAAGAATCAGGGCCAGCTAACACCTCCCGACAAAGTATTCCCACCATCAAAGTCTGGAAAATCCTCTGTTTTCTCAGGGCCACAGACAGTAGAAGCACATAAAATATCGCAAACAACACCACTCTGAAAACAAGGGAATTCCAGACAGGAAACAATCAGGGCCAGCTAACACCTCCCAACAAAAAATTCACTCAGGGAGGAAACAGCCAGGCTTTAAAGCTGCAAGGCCATTACATCCTAATCATTTTTCCTAATTGCAGCATTCATGCTTGCCTCTAACAAACAAAAAAAACCAGTCAGAAATATTGTATATTCACAACCTTTAGGAAATAATATCCCCTGATGGCGCAGCGTGTTAAAGCGCTGAGCTGCTGAACTTCTGGACCGAAAGGCCACAGGTTTGAATTGGGGGAGCGGAGAGAGCCCCCACTGTTAACCCCAGCTTCTGCCAACCCAGAAGTTCGAAAACATGCAAATGTGAGTGCATCAATAGGTACTGCTCCGGCGGGAAGGTAACGCCGCTCCATGTAGTCATCCCACATGACCTTGGAGGAGTCTACGGACAACGCCGGCTCTTCGGCTTAGAAATGGAGATGAGCACCAACCTCCAGAGTAAGACACGACTAGACTTAATGTCAGGGGAAAACCTTTACCCTTGACCTTAACTACCACCAATTCCTCAATACTTTATTTCCCATACCACCATACTTCGCCACAGCAACGCGTGGCCGGGCACAGCTAGTCTATATATATAAAAGAGTGATGGCATCAGGGCAGCAGACAAAACAACAAAACTACAGGCCCCCCAACCTCGAAATTTGACAATACAACCCATCATCCACGGCTCTAGGTTGATACAACAAAAAGAAAAGAAAAATAAAGTCCTAATTAGAGGGAGAGGAATAATTGTTTTTATCCAATTGCTGCCTGTTAGAAGGCTAAGCTCCGCCCACTTGGTCTCCTAGCAACCGACTCAGCCCAGGGGACAGGCAGAGTTAGGCTTCACTTAGGCCTCTTCCACAGATTATCTAATTTGCACTGGATTATATGGCAGTGTAGACTCAAGGCCCTTCCACACAGCTATATACCCCATTTAGAATCTTATATTATCTGCTTTGAACTGGATAGATGAGCACCAACCCCCAGAGTCAGACACAACTGGACTTAATGTCAGGGGAAAACATTTACCCTTTCCCTTAACTACCACCAATTCCTCAATACTTTATTTCCCATACCACCATACTTCGCCACAGCAACGCGTGGCCGGGCACAGCTAGTGCTTATATATAAAGATTTTCAAAAAAAGCAGTATGAAAAATATCCTAAAGTTTGTTTCTGGACATTGCATAGTTAGGGGTGGTAAACATATAGCCCTCCAGATGTGTTTGGATTACAATTTCCATAATCTCTAATAGACAATGTGAAAAATACCTGCAGCTGTAGTCCAGCAACTTCTGGAGTGGCACAAATTTCTATCGCTATTGTTGTTTCTTACAGATATAAACTGAACCAAAGCACTCCAGGCTGTACAAAATATTTCAGAAACTACTTTATTTTAAAAGCTAGAACAGAAATATCATAATTTGACTCAGAACATGTCATAATAGAATATATACATAGAAAACAATAACAATTCTCAATTATTTCATTTGTCTCTCCTCTATCTTTATCTAACTTATCTTGCTGCATCCCTATAGCTTTTATTTGTTAAACTGTATTTACAGAAACACACATGTAACAAAAGGTAGTTGTGCTATGATGCTTGCAGCTAAAACAGTCTGTTAGTAAATAAGAGCCAAGCGTTGTGTCTTATTTATTGGGAGCAATTTCCACCTCTTGCCCGTATCAGTTAATGCTCAGTAAATCTGCTACATTTTAAGCTTCCGCACAACTAGAACCTACTATATAGCATCCTGACACAGATTTTACTCTTTTTCAACTCTTTATTGCTTCTTCATCTGTCAATTATATCTCTTTTACAACACAATACACAATATATCTGTAAAATGGAAAGAAAAGAAAATGTGGAAACAAATGGTCATCACATGTACTCAACTTCTGTGTGTTCTATCCTACCCAACTATTTCTATGTGCCCAGTGGGTTGTCATCTCTGTTTTCAACACTAAAACATATCACACTGTTAGAAAAGTATCTTCCGGTTGATATTATAAATGTATGTTGACAGAGAAAACAACAAAACATTGTGCATTTGGCCACGGTCCTGCGGCAACCCAAAACAGCAGTAGTCAGAGAGGCATGAGCAGGAATGATATTTAGGAAGGACTTGTGGTCATTGTTTATTAAACAGCTACCATCTGCTAGCATCTCCTTACATGTTTTCTGGCACATTTTGTTGTCTTAATCAGCTCTACATCCCATCAATAGGGACAGTTGCAGCAAAGGGAAGATTGTTGATTTCATTTCACACAAAAGGTCCTCGAATTTGCATTTGGCTTTGGCAAATGCACGCACAACTGAGTTCTGGCACTCCACTTCGCACTGTTAGCCTTATTTTGCAGTTGGGGATGCCTCCATCCAGTCCTACTGTGAACAAAACTCATTTGTTGAATGGATTAATGAAATTTATTTTTACAAGGCAGTGTAATATTTGCTACACAACTGAGGCAACGGTGAGAATGTGAGTTGGAGGGAATTTTCCTTTTTCAAGGAACATAAAAATATTAAATCAATTATCAGGCCATGTTTCATCAAGCTATTGACCTTTTTGTTAATCTGGTTGGTAAATTCAGTCATTTTGGAAGTATACCTTCAAGAGATACAATGACCACAGGATATGTTGTCTTTTGGGTTTGGCTGCAACCATTGGATATTTGTTCTTGTTCCCTAAAATCACTATTTGCCAAAATATCAGTTGATTTTGATTCTTCAAAATGTAATTTGGGGTTTTTCTTGACAATGTGATATATATTGGATTACGTGACTTTTTTCACCCTGTGAACCACTGGTGATATAATAGTAATTCAGAATATAGTTTTTGAGATGCCTTATGTAAACCCCGGATCACTAAATCAAAGGGATACCCCAAAACAAAACCAAGATAGATCAGAATCCATCTGTCTCAATTGCATTCTCACTGTATACATGAAACATACTTTCAAAATGACCGCATTTACAAACTCTATTAACAAATAGAGGTATATATTGTCCCGTTTATTTACAGTACAACCACCTTATCTATGGATTCGATATCCATGATTTCACTTTTAAATTCCAGAAATTTCTGCAATTTGATTTCATATTGATATACGTAGGCCTTAAGCACTATATAAAGATTTTTAAAAAATATGTATGAAAATATCATGTATGCATTATTATATAATTATGTGCTGTCCTTTCAATTCTAAACTTATAATTTTTATGTGTCTATGTATCCCACAAAGAGGGCTATTGAAATATATATAAGCTGAAACACCCCGGGGCGGGGGGGGGGGGGGGGGGTTCAACAAACAACAAATAAAAAATATACCCTGAGTACTAGGAGAGACTTTTTTTGTGTGTAGCAATAAATGCCACCCCAAGGATGGAAACTGTACTATTACTTTTTAAAAAGTAACTAGGTATTCAATGCTAATCAAGGTGGCCAGCTGCAACATTCACACTTGCCTCAAAGAGTTCTTTCTCCCACCCTGGACATTCCACAAATATATAAATCTCACTTGCCTAGTTTCCAACAGACCTCACAACCTCTGAGGATGCCTGCCATAGATGTGGGTGAAACATCAGGAGAGAATGCTTCTGAAACTTGGCCATACAGCCCGGATAACTCACAGCAACCCAACTAGTTACATCACTTATTAGTCTTATTATACAACAGGCTTGTTAGTGTTACTACTCTCTCCAGACTGGAAATGGAGAGTTACTAATTATTAAAAAGTTAATGTCCATTCTAGCTAAAGTATCATGCTTTTCTGTGTGAAAGCACAAGAAAATCAGTTTAAACCTCGCTCAAAAAAGAAAAAAAACCAAATAATGTGTTTAGGTTTCTTGTTAAAATAAAGCCTCCCAAATAGTTCTTGGCATCCTTTTGTATTTTGTTCCTGGTTTTGTTAGGAATATATTACAGTTATAGACTGCTCCTGTGTTGAAAAATGAAGCTGCTATAACTATAGAACAAACCTGAATTTTAAAATATAGAGTGACTATAGGACATATAATGTATTAATGTGCAAAAGCATTTTATTTTGCTTTTATTACCAACAAAAGGGATCTTAGAAGGTGCCTTGGAAGATCGTGAACTATCTTGGAGATTTCTAAGCAGAAATTAGATGGCCATCTCTTAGGGCCCATCCAGACAGGGCCCAAAACGCGCGAGTTAGCACACTTTTACCTAAGGCATCCAAATGCCGCCACCAGTAAAATCGAATTAATTTAAGACAAAGAGGAAAACCCTACATTGTCCTGAATTAATTTTATACCCAGTAAGACTCAGAGCTTTTATAAGATCCAGGTCTTTTTAGGTATGGACCCAGTGTGGATTGGGCCCGGGGACCGCATCACACAATTCCCGGGTCCAATCCACAAAGCTCTTTCGGGTTTTTCAGGCTCCATGAGCCCGGAAAACGAAGAGGGCACCAAAATGATAATCCAGTTCAAAGATTATCTGCTTTGAACTGGATTCATTATATAACAGTGTAGACTCATATAATCCAGTTCAACATAGACAATCTGTGACCAGATGCTGGATTATATGACAGTGTAGCTCCAGCCTTACAAATCCATGTAGCTAACCCCCACACAGATGTGCATAGGATAGATGGCATGCAATTCTTGTTATTCCTGGGGAAGCTCAACTACAATAAATTGTTCTCTCTCTTTCTCTGAGCCCCTTCAGGAGTATATATAGTGTAAATAGGTGTATTATATTAGTCCAGGACTACTTATTTTTTTCATTCATGACCCCAATCAGCATTTAAAAAAATGATGTGGCTTGGGTTACATTTGGGTACATATTTATGTACCTGTTCCAACCTACACACAAATTCATCTTAAGGACAAACCTATAGAATCTATCTTGCCCGTAACCTGGAGACTACCTTTATATAATCAGGACACTAAAATATCCATATAAAATTACATTTGGACAACAAGCAAGAATAACAGCAGTACAAAAGTTCAATACCAGCCTCAGGGAAACAGATACAATACTCATCACAACTCATATTAGATGTGAAAAGCTTGGGTAAACACAAGTATTTTCCCAGCATCAGAATCTCATTACAGCTGGTGCCTGGTGACTCTCTCTTGAGAAGGCATTCAGTATGTATCCATTGGCATTAAAATTGCAGTTTGTGTCACTGACATCAGGTAGCAAGGAAACATAAGACAGTTATCCTTCTCTACATAAAATTGTCTTTTTAAATATGCATACTTTTCCCAAAGCAGTTTCTCAGGTTTTCTTCCATATGTTAAGAGTAGCATTAGACAGATACATTATTTTGAAAAGTACAGAGTGTGGAACATTCCTTTCTTGGAAATATCACTCTCAAAATCCAAAGAATTCTAGAATATGCAGCGCTAAAAAAGTGTAGTACTAATGTGTAGACCTCATAGGCCCTGATACTGGCTGTTAATAACAAGATGCCTTGAAGGTTTCTCATTCATAGGATTGCAATAAGTCAAGGTTGACTTGATAGCAATCAATAACATCATAACCTTTGCAGCCATTTCTGCTGCTCTAGGTCTACAACATTACTTGCGTAAAAGTAATATTTGTGTTTTTATGTCTCTTCAAGTCATCTATCAACTTATGGCAGCCCCATGAATTTCATAGCATTTTCTTAGGCAAGGTATACTCAGGTTCCTTCTACACTGCCCTATTTTCCAGGATCTGATCCTAGATAGTCTGCTTTAAACTGGATTATATGAGTGTCCACTGCCAGATAATCTGGGATAAGAAGATAATCTGGGATCAGATCCTGGTATATAGGGGAAGTGTGGAAGGGGTCTCAGAGGTAGTTTTGCCAGTTCCTTCCTCTGAAATATGGCTTAAACTACAGTAGAGTCTCACTTATCCAAGCTAAACGGGCCAGCAGAAGCTTGGATAAGCGAATATCTTGAATAATAAGGAGGAATTAAGGAAAAGCCTATTAAACATCAAATTAGGTTATGATTTTACAAATTAAGCACCAAAACATCATGTTTTACAACAAATTTGACAGAAAAAGCAGTTCAATACGCAGTAATGTTATGTTGTAATTACTGTATTTACGAATTTAGCACCAAAATATCACGATATATTGAAAACATTGACTACAAAAATGACTTGGATAATCCAGAAACTTGGATAAGCGAGGTTTGGATAAGTGAGACTCTACTGTACCTAGTATTTGTTGACAGTCATCCATTTAAGTACTAACCAGAGCTGCTTGGCTTAGATGTCAAGATCAAACAGGATCTGGTGTCTCTGGGGTATTGAGGCAAGTAAAAGAAATATACTAAAAACTGTGCACAGACTACACCATGACCAGACAATTTATCTGTATGGTAAAAATAATATACTATGGGGATAATACATCTTGGTCATACTGTAGTCATAGTCAATGCTTCATTATTGCTTTTTTGGTGGAAATGCCTTTGATTCACAGGCCACATTTTCCCCAACCCATTTACATATATTTGGGACCTCCTAACATTGCGGTTCAAGAAGCAGGCAATAGCAGTCGGGGGATTCACAGGTAGCATAACCAATCTGGTGGGCAATGGTGGAAACTGTCGCCCTACATCACTCACATCAATGCTTTCCCCATCTCCCAGGGGAAAGCATTGCCACCCAGCTTACCTCCCCACTGGCCCTGTTCTTGTCAATGAGACCACGTGAAGTTTCCCGTGTTCTATGGGCAGTGTCCTAGGATGCTGCTACGACACTGGGAGAACTGAACCCTGCCAGACGTAGCTAGCTATGCGTTTTCTAATGGGATCAGGCAGACTCCATTCTCTCAGCATCCTGGAAGCATCCTAGAACACTGAAATTGTCAAATGTCATGAGTTCCTTACTGTCTTTCCTGGGTCATATCCAAACCTGGATAAATGCAAAAGTAATCCTAACCCCAACTTTCCAATAAGTGATATGGATGAAATATTTCCACAGAATTTTTTGTCAATATGAGTATACACTGTTCTTGGAGAAGACCCACAGTTAACAGGGATCTATCTCTATGATGTGGGGCCCCGGGTGGAGCAGTGGGTTAAACCTCTGACCTTCTGAACTTGCTGACCAAAAGGTCAGCAGTTCAAATTTGGGGAGCAGCATGAGCTCCCACTGTTAGCCCTAGATTCTGCCAAAGGGAGTTGGCTTGCAGGTCCTTTATGTACATGAAATTTGTTATGTAAATCTTTGCAATTTCAGTAATTTCTACCAGGAGGTATTGAATGCAATTCAAAATTATAGCATCAAATCTTTAAAAATGAAACAAACTTTATTCCCGTTGACTGTTATCACTATAAAGCACATAATCACATAATGCAGGAGAATTCAGGACATGAAAGCAAGCAAATAGAAATATACACAAGTATGTTTTTAACAACCAATTCCATTTGTATTTCCCCCTTTCACAGTGCAGCATGAAGTTCCTTCAACTTAAGCCTCAAATAAATGCACAAGTACTTTCAGTCCAATGTAATTTTCTGCTCTTGTAGCACTTAACGTTTATAGCCCTGAACCGATAAATCCCATTCACTGAGACAAGCAGAAAGCCCATGAAAGTACACAAAGGAAAACCAAAGAACTATGTGCTCCTCCCCTAGATGGGAAAACAATGAACCAAATGGATTTTGTCTTTTTGAAACAAAAAGAAAAACACAGAAAGCAAACTCAGATGGCAGTGATGATTTGCCAAACAGATTGTGAATTCACATGCATTCAATGTCATTATTCCCCAATATAAGGGGGGGGGGGGGGAAGCAGATTAAGTGAAGAGGACCATACATGGATTTTAGATGGACCAGAAACACAGATAGAATCTCTACTGGCATGTTAGAACGTGTGAGATTGCTGTGAAAAAAATCATGGGGTGAATGGGAGAGTTATACAACTCACTTTCTGTAGTCAGATGATTCAAATGAAGAGGGGGCATATTGCCAGGAATTTAGATGACAGCAATGGTCTCTCTGAGGACCCATCTAGACAGACCCATCTCCCAGGAACCATATCCCAGGTTTCCCTGGTTTATTCCAAATTAATAAAATACCTGGTAAAATCCTTATCTTAAGGTAAGATCCGGGTCTTACCAGGTGTGGGCCCTGTGGGGATTGGACCCGGAGACTGCATCACATGATTCCCAAAACCAATCCACATGGCCTTCTTCGTTTTTCAGGCCCCTGGAGTCCAAAAGACCAAGAGGGCACCCACCTCTCCCCCCAAACCCCAAATTTTCCCCTAAAAATAAAGTAAAACTTACCTGGCCATCATAATATTCCTCCTCGTGCCCTCCTGACATGAGGAAATGATGCACAAGGAGATGGGGGAGTGAGGAGTGACTTTCCTCCTTGATCTCCTGCCCCGTCTCCTTGCGTGTCGTTTCCTCATGCCAGGAGGGCACAAGGAGGAACATTATAGTGGGCAGGTAAGTTTTGCTTTTTTTAAGGGGGAAATTTGGGGTGGCTGAATGCCATCCCAACTGTAATAGAGATGGCACATAAGCACACACCCTCCCTCCCAGGAAAGTTCAGGGTTTTTTGGGGGGAGGAGGGTAGGGATGGGAATCTGTGCTGGATTTAGCACTGTCTGGAAGCCCCAAGTCTGAAGAGCCGAAGATTGATGCAGAAGGACACTACTCACCAGTAGAATACTGAAACACACTGAAGATCCATTACCATCATCATAGAGTGATAAAGGAGCAAGAAGAGATTGCTTTACTCTCCATGGTCACTAAGTAGAAGACACTGACCTGATTAGGAAACTAGAGTTCATAAATATTAGCTGGCCTCTGACAGCTATGTTGCTTTCAACATTCCTCCTTGGTAACTAGTAGTACTTTTCCCCATTCATATTTTCTGACCTTGGTTGATTTATGTCTCTGTTTTATTTCTTGCTAAATTGGTTTATCTGGACTACTAACCTGGTGGCTGATGAACCCCCTGTGATGTCTTGCTAGACACCCTATGACCTTACCCAGACTGAATTAATCACTCAACCACTTTTATTCTAACTACCCAAATCTTAAGGTATTTCTTAACTGAAATATAGACAGAGAGTTGCATTAAATAAGTGCTGCTATATTGAGGGTAGAAATCTTTGTAAAGTTTATTTTCAAAAGCAAGAGTGAATGAATTTAACATTTTCTCCAACGAAAGAAGGACAATTCAGAGTTTGAAACTGTTTCTCTTTTAGGGGGCAGGGGGGGCAGAGGAGGCTGTTGTTTTTTTTACAAACAAAATTGCTCTCTTACTTTCTTTTGCACATACAGTAGAGTTCCGGTTATCCGAGTTAAGTGGGCGGGCCGTGTCTCAGATAGCCGGATCTGTTGGATAATAGGGAGGCCCGGCTCAGCGCCTTTACTGAAGGGAAGGGGAAAGCCTTTCCTTCAGTAAAGGCCTGACAGGGATTGGGGAAACTCGGCACCCGCTGCTAAACCGCAATGGGCTCATCATTTCCCCAAAGTCCTGCACCTTTACTGAAGGGAAGGGGAAACCTTTCCCTTCAGTAAAGGCCTGACGGGGATTGGGGAAATGCGGCACCTGCTGCTAAACCGCAACGGGTTCTTTGTTTCCCCAAAGTCCAGCGCCTTTACTGAAGGGAAGGGAAAACCCTTCCCTTCAGTAAAGGCCTGAAGGGGATTGGGGAAACGTGACGCCCACTGCTAAACTGCAACAGGCTCCTCGTTTCCCCAAAGTCCAGCACCTTTACTGAAGGGAAGGGGAAACTCTTCCCTTCAGTAAAGGCCTGACGAGGGCTCGCCCCTTGGGAACACCCCGTGAGCGTTGCTAGGCAGCAGCGATCACGGGGCGCTTCCTCCTCCCTCTCCCTCTCCTCTCAAACTCCAGCGGTGCCACAGATAATACGGACGCTCGGTTAACTGGAGCTCAGTTAACCAGGGCTCTACTGTAATCATTTTTTCTGTTCAAAAAACTTGCTTTCTGCACAGACATTACACTTTTGCGCATAAAGAAAAAATGTGCATTTTTTGCAGAATTTAGTCTCGGACTGTTAAGATTTTTGTTAATCAGTGGTTCCTTTTTATCCATTAGCTCAATATATATATATTAAATATTCTGTCCATCATAGACCATGTCTGGACAGAAATTTGCCATTGCACAGACAAGATTTCAAACAAAGATGTTCCTTAGCCTCAGGAAAACTTGAGAACTGAAGATTGTCAAAGAGCTTAGGACAACGGAAATTGCATTAGTCATGCACAAACTTCAGCCCTCCAGTTGTTTTGAACTTCAACTCCCACAATTTCTAAAAGCTAGTATTTCTGAGAGTTGAAGTCCAAAACACCTGGAGGGCCAAAGTTTGGCCCAGATGCCTAGATAGTTTTCCCTAAGCTGTTTGAGTATCACTGTTGGTAAAAGGGAAATGAATATACAAGGTTTTTTTTCTTTTTTATGTAGGTTTCTCTTTTTTCCCCTCCTAATTTTCCTAATTTCCTTCTCTTTCCAAGTACAGTCTTCTTCTCAGAAATTACATTTAACAGTTATCTGTACTTGAAATACAAGCAAATGAACATGAAAGACTCAGCTGGCAAAAGAAGATAAGTAACTTTGCCATTTCTTAAATTATTGAACTAGAGGCTGATATATGATTTAACAAGATTAATATGGAAAGAGTTTTGAGCAGTACTTTAATGCTGTATTCTATTGAAAGATGAATGTTGCACACTTGAAAAATGTCAACATAGTTAACAAGAAGGTTTTCTAATACTTTAAATATATGCATGGGAAGTTATAATCAGGTTTCTTTCAGGATATTTTGTTCTGTTGAATCATTATATTTTGATTCAGTTTCAGATAAGAATAAGTAAAATCTAGTTTTTTCCTTACCTCATTTTATAAATAGTTATAGATAGTTATTGTCTACTATTAGATGTATTCCATAACTATACACTAAAAAAGAGTAAATACATTGCCTCCACCACCAACAACAAGGAAAAGAAAGATCACAAAAAACAAACAATTATTCTAATATCTTCATATATGTCAATTTGGATGGAATTATTGTCTTCTATGTAGAATCCCAATACATTTCACCATGGAATGGGGACCAGGTGACCCATGTGTTGGTCAGTCTGTTGTCCAAGTATAAGCTGTTGACAAACTTATCAAAAAGTTGTATGCTATTCTATTTTTACTAATTTCAAATGCACAATCTTCTAAGACTAGATTCCGTCAAAGAGAGAACTGTCCTCTGCAAAGTGATATGTGACCACCTCCTGTAGCTAGTTATGTAAATATTTTACATACATTCTTAAAATCTAGCACACTGCTGAGATAGGTTAGTAAGACTCACTGGACAACTGAGTTATCCAATGGTATAGGATTTTTGGGGGAGGGGGTCAACATCTGCTGCAGCAATAGCCAGTGTAAAAGCAATACAGTAGAGTCTCACTTATCCAACACTCACTTATCTAATGTCCTGGATTATCCAACACATTTTTATAGTCAATGTTTTCAATACATCATGATATTTTGGTGCTAAATTCATAAATACAGTAATTACTACTTAGCATTACTGCATATTGAACTACCTTTTCTGTCAAATTTGTTGTATAACATGATGTTTTGGTGCTTAATTTGTAAAATCATAACCTAATTTGATGTTTAATAGGCTTTTCCTTAATCCCTCCTTATTATCCAACATATTCGCTTATCCAATGTTCTGCTGGCCCGTTTATGTTGAATAAGTGAGACTCTACTGTGTCTTATTTTAATAAGTCAAGATATGAAACTCTAGCCCATGAACACAGCCTCTCCACTACTCCTTTAATGGAAATCACTATTAGCCAGGAAATCTCTAATTAACCACAGTTTTTACAAATCAGGGTGGCATAGTTACCACCTTCACTACAATCCAGGACATTGTTTCTTTTGTTGTCTGTGCCCTTATTCATAAGATAGGAGCTCACTTTTTGTCCTTGTGATTTTGAAAAATTTGACTTGTGGACACAACGACTGCTGATAAAATTCAGTGGGCACACCTTTTTCCCATAACTCTTTCAGGAATGAATTTCCCTTCCTGGGGGTAGAATACTCTCACTTCCTGTTTCCACACCTTAACGTTCTTAACAATGAGTTGTTTGTAAGTCACATGTTTTAACTCAGTGACTGCCTGTACACAAACTTCAAGTTGCAGTTGTGATCTCAAAGCACTAGTGACGCATAATTTTTGGAATGAGAGAAGACACAACAGTCTCACCTGCCAGACACAATGTTCCAGGAAGGTCTCCCTGAGAATCTGTTTCTCTCTTCAAATGCAAACAAAAAGCAGAAGACAGAAAGTTGGCTCAGTGCATTTCCCTTCTTCTTTGTTATCATTGGCCCTGAAACAATTCAGAACAAAATACAGGCCTTCTATGTTCCCTTTGTACCAACCTTTCTTAATCCTAGTAACAAGAGCCAAAAGTTGTCTTTGTACTAGCACATATTATTTCTAAGGATTAAGGATTTCTGTTTGTTCTGTCTCCCATTTCAATCAAAAACCAAACACAGAAACTGAAGAGCTCTTTCATCTGCTCCCCTTTCAAAAGCATTGTTTATCCAAGGTTACCAAAATCGGTACAATTGTCTCATCATGTTGATGTCTAGGCCATATGAGCACTCTAGTACTTCCCAAGCCATCTGACATAAAGGACCAGCAATTATTTTTTTCCACAAAGAACCAGGGACTGGTACCATGTTTGTGCCCATTGGCTAAAATTGTTATTTTTTTCCAACAAACTAATACACGTATCTCTTCCTAATTCCAGCATTCATGTAATTGGATTTAGATTCTTGGTAGGATTTATTCAAATCAGAGCGCATTGGCTTTGGTAATTCAAAAACTAAGAATGGGCAGATTTCCCCATTCTCTTCCTTTATTGAAGTAGGGTCATTTTGCACATAGTTTTACTTTAAGAACTGCTGTATTAGTTTCTGAAGTAAGTGTATATTTACTGCCATTTTAACTTTGCATCTCTTGTTCCTTTCAGTTAACTGATATATAGTGATTAAATAGCTGTGTAAAAAATAATTTTAATGCAAATGTGTCATCTCAATAGGGTCATGAAAAATATTACAGTTAGTGAGAGCGGAGGTAACACATCAACTATAGGGAATTCTCTAAGCCTCAAGAGAGTTCTGGCCTCATCAAGCACTTTCTCTCCCCTAAGGTGTTTCCTGTAATTTAAACAATAATATTTCTGCACCAACTATCAACATCTCCCTTTGTGAAGCTAAGCATACACACATACACCAAGCATAAAATGAATTTAATCTAACTAGAGACAACCTTTCCAATGACTCTACTTTTAATAGTCAATGCAGCAGGACAACAGCTATCATACATCTACATTCAGCACATTTATAGTAAAAGTTAAGGTTTCCCCTGACGTTAAGTCCAGTCGTGACCGACTCTGGGGGTTGGTGCTCATCTCCATTTCTAAGCCGAAGAGCCGGTGTTGTCCATAGACATCTCCAGGTCATGTGGCCGGCATGACTGCATGGAGTGTCGTTACCTTCCTGCCAGAGCAGTACCTATTGATCTACTCACATCTGCATGTTTTCGAACTGCTAGGTTGGCAGGAGCTGGGGCTAACAGTGGGCAATCATTCCGCTCCCAGGATTTGAACCTGGGAGCTTTTGGTCCACAAGCTCAGCAGCTCAGCGCTTTAACACACTGTGCCACCAGGGGCCCCCAAGCACATTTATAGAAATGCACAAAAATCACTTACAGAGATGTTCAGTATCTCAGAGGGACTGACAGAAATAATTCACCATCTTACAGCAAGGAGAAAAACACCCCAGGTTCTCTTGTTAAATATGCAAAAACAAACCAGATCAGGATTTACATCCTAAAATCTTATCAAGATTCCCCTTTGCACTATGATTTAATCAACTTTATGGTACACAAAAATGCATTGTTAAATTATGAGAAAAGGGAGACATAAGCAACAATTTGAACAAAGAGCAACACATTTTAAAGAAGGTTAAACAAAGGGCCCAATCACTAAAGTATCAGTGTTGTTCAAAGAAAATAAGATAATTCAGAACAACAAATATATAAGCACTCCCAGGGCGATTCCAAACAGGGCAAAATCACAAAAGGAACCAGGATTTAAAATCCTGATTCTTTTCGAGATTTAGGCCACACAGAAGACCCAAATTCCAGGTTTTTCCTAGGGGGGGGTGGCTACATGCATCAGAGGGCAACTCAGCAGGGCATCTAGCCAGGCCCCACCCCCCCCCCCCATTTCCCCTCTAAATTTACGAGAGGGGGCTGGCTGCATCCTCAGCCCCCTCAGAGTAAGCTCTGATGCATCTAAAAGACAGAAGCTTTGGAGAGGGGAGGGAGGATGTCTTCTCTCCAAAGCTTTTGATGCATCAACTCCAAGGGGCCTCGTGATGCAGCCAGGCCCCTCTGGTAAGTTTAAGAGGGGGATGGGGGTATGAGAGGGGAGGTTGGAGATAGCATCCTTCTCCATCAAGCTCTTAGAACCCGAAGAACTGAGATGGCACTGGGGATTGGCCCTCGGGACTGGAAGGTGTTCTCAAGAGTCAATCACCACAGGCTTAACACTTCAAAAGATCTGAACCTTTCAGTAAGGTCTGGATTTTAAGGTGTTTTTTTTTAATGGAGTAAATTGGTGAATCCCAGATTACTCTGGATTAATCCAGATTAACCTGAGGCTTCGTTTGGAGGCCTCAGGTTAATCTGGAACCCATTCTAGGTTTTGAGTCTGTCTGGACAAGCCCCCAGAAAGTAGAAAGAGAAACTCGAGTACAAAATGGATTTACCCACAACTTACTGCCTGCAAATGTTTGAAATCAATACTAGACCATTCCAGTGCAAACATGCGAGGTTTCAGAAGCTGCATAATGCTTAATAGAGTGCAATAAGGTTGGGGCACAGTCAAGCCTCTATGTTTGCATTTTTTATTTTTTGGGATTTGATTATTCCTGGATTAGATTTGAAATGTTCTCTCTAGGAATCTCTAGTCTCTCCAGTGTGACTCCCCAGTCAACTTCCTGCGGTCATGCTGGAGGACCTAAAATTTCTACAGAGAATATCTCTTGAGAAAACTATAGCTTCTTCAATGTGATTTTAGGTTATGCTTCCAGTGGAAGGTGACCATAACATCATGATGGAAGACCTAGCAATTCTAAGAGTTTTCTCTCAGGTAAAAAAAAAAAATTACAATTTTCTCTCTTTGTGGTTTTTCACTTTGTGGCTTTGCCCCTAAAAGCCATGAATGCAGAGAGCTGACTATTTAGTTAAATTGAACTTTTAAAGATATCTAGACATGGATCATGATGCTTATACCTTAACAGTGTTATCAACTATGTCTCACTCAAATTTATAATGAAAGAATGAGTTATCATCCTACTGTTCTTGACTTTTAGTATTATGTATGGAAAAATCAACTTGATTTCAACCTGGTAGTTTCATTAACTAAATGATGATTGTTGTTTTGCTGATAAGTTTAGTTTCTAGATACACATTAGCTTCTCCATAATCCCAGTTCCTGGGTGCTCAGATTCACTGATCTTTAAAGCAGAAACACATTCTCTTCATGTATCTTGCCCTTGGCCTAGTGAAGTCTTCAAAGTGAAATCAGTGTTTATGTCAATTCACTCCTGATCAGTCACTGTAAATCAGGATGTACACACTCCCTGAACTAGATACTGGAACTGGATGGAAACTCTATAAATCTCCAAAACCTCTGACTGATAACAGTTTATTTCTACTCATGCAAGATATTACACTGTCAAGAGGACCGAAATATCTACCATGAAAGTGTTTCTCCATAGAGCATCAATCTTGCTCAGTCTACACACTGATATCTTGAAACGCTCAGCTGCATTCCCAATGGTAAGTAATATCAAGAGTTGCAGTCCAACAAGGGATTATACCCATCACTGTTGTACAAGAACTGTTCTGATTACAGAGCTGACCACTCTTACTCCAAATAGGTCAGCAGATGGCATAATCCAGTAGTCCCATTTAAACATTGAGTCAAGTAGAATAATAGAGTTGGAAGAGACCACATGGGTCATCTTGTCCAACCCCCTGCCATGCAGGAAAGTATGTGAAAGGCTGTTTATTACAGTGGACTATACTGTCAGTCCTTAGCATCTGTGTTGGATTCATTCCAATATCGTCCCACAAAATCAAAATCCATGGATGTTCCAGTTCCTACCTTGACATCCAGTGGCAAAGGAAATGTCTGTCTGCCTGCCTTTTGTGTCAGCCACTATAGGAAGAGATTCTAGGACAGCTCCTTGTCCTTACCATGCATCAGTTTACCATAAACCTACTGGGAATCCCCTCCAAATGGTCTCATTTCTTATTCCCTCTTGCTTTCTCCTAAATAGAATAAAATAGCTGTATTGTCATTGTAGTGTTGCACAATGAATTTAAATATTTTCACTAGCACACACCACAAAACAACACACCCATCCCTCCTCACCCCAACCACCACTGCACATCCCCCACTGCCACATCAATGTGAAATGATGAAGTTCAACATAGCAACAGCTCGAGGATAAACACTATCTCTCAGTCTGTTTGTCCTTGTCTTTGTCACCCTGCACCATTTGCCAGATGGCAATAATAATAATAAAAATGCTGGGTGAAATGGATCCCCAAGAATGCTCTGAGATTTCTTAAGGCTGCTGGACTTATAAAGTTCTTTTAAAGATGGAAGAGAGCAACCAATGATTCTCTGTGCCATAGTGGTGACCCTTTCGAGTACCTTCCTATCTGCCATTGTGCAGTTACCAAACCATGTGCACATGCAGTAGGTTACAACACTCTCTACAGCACAACGGTAGAAATTTGCTAGCAGTTTTTCATTCAGTTGTTGGTTCCTAAGATGTCTCTGGTAGCAAAGTCTCTGCTGGGCCCTCTTAATCAACGCTGTCATATGGGTGCCCAAAGTCAGATCGTCCTTATCAGTGATACCCAGGAACTTAAAACTGGCCACCCACTTCACTTGGTCTCTATTTATAAGTGCTGGATTTCTGGTCTGTTCTTTTTGTAGTCAATTATGAGCTCCTTGGTCTTATTGATGTTAAGAACCAGATTATTGTCCCTGCATCACAAGAGCAGCTAATCCACCTAATCCCAATAGGCAGACTCATCCCGTTCAGAGATAAGCCCCACCACAATTGTATCATCTGCAAATTTGGTAATGATATTGCTATGGTGGACAGGGGTCCAATCATATGTGTACAAAGTGTAAAGCAGAGGGCTCAACATGCAAGTGTTGAGAGTGAGAGCTGATGAAGTATGATTATAACCTAATCCAGTCGTTTTCAAACTGTGCTCCCTCTAGGTGTTTTGAACTTCAGCTCCCAGAAATCCCAGCTGTTAGGAATTATGGGAGCTGACATCCAAAACATCTGAAGGAGCACAGTTTGAGAATCAATGACCTAATCTAACCCTCTGGGAACATCCAGACAAGAAGTCCATAATCCAGGAACAAATTGAATATGAGAATTCAAGATCCATAATTTAGACACCAGTCTATGTGGAAGGATTGTGTTAAACGTGGAATTAAAATATGCAAAAAGCATGCTCACATAGTTCCCTTGTTTTTCTAGGAGGGTCAGAACAATGTGGAGTATGATGGCTATGACGTCTTCTGCTGATCTGTTATACAAACTGATATTTATCCAATGGATTTGGAAAGCAAGAAGTATATGCCTGCAGACCAGTTTTTCAAGGCACTTCATGATGATGGAAGTGAGTGCCACGTACCAGTAGGGAACTTCTTTGGCACTGGAACAATGATGGAGGCCTTCAAACCACACCTCAATGGCTTCTCTACCTCAGCAAACAACCCTTGTATGCTTCTTTGTGAATATTTTATGTAATCTATAAGTTTATGTTCATTTAAGTTTAATAGTAGCAGGTCAAAATTCCTGTCTCACCAGGAACTCATAACTCTAAACTCACAATCCTCTGAATCACTAAGAAAACAAAATAGACAACATAAAAGAGTTGAGAGAAATCGAAAAATGATCAATAGTTTCTAGGTCAGTTGAAATTGCAGAAGACCTTTAAAAGGCAAAGAACACTTTGTGTCAGAAATTTCAGCTCTAATATACCACGAAGTATTTTGACGCAAATAAATGTTTCAGATTGGATAGACAAACTATTTCTACTGGCTTTTGCAAGTAATATTCAGTTCACATCTGTGGACCTGCAAGTTCATTTTCTCTGTGGAGTCTGATGCATGAAATACATAATGAATACTGCCATAATTTTCCTGGCTGTTTCTACAAAGTTACACAGCAACATATTTGGGTATTTCAACAAGTGGTATTGTACAGTAGAAACCTCAGGCTTCTACGAACTATCATGTCTGCACATTCCATTCCCTATTCTGACAAACTAGATACTATATCACTGGCCAATTAGCAAGAAAATTATACTTGTGTTACTTCTTCACTTCAAATAGGTCTTGGGAACTGAGGTGATCATACTTTAGAATCATCCTGGAGTTGAAGACCTAGATCCAACCAAGGAATAGTACAGTAAAACACCCTACCTATGCAGCCAAACTAGATTGACCATCACCTCTAATGTGCTCTCCTATAGCTCCACATTGCTTGGTTGGTCCCTTTTCAAGTGGCAGTTCTCCTTGAAAACATGCCTGCTGCTTGAAGTGACCGAAACTTTTGCAAAGGCAAAAACCAACCAGGCAGTGTTGATGGATGACAACAAGATGCAAATGTAGAAGGTTTACCTAAAACTCAAAAGGGACCCAGGGTGTGTGCACTTTTATCCAGCAAAGTAACACATCCCCTTCCTTCTCCATCCTCCAAAATGGCATCTGCTGGAGACAAGACCTTTCTCAGTGATAGAAGGAACAGTAGTCATAGGGCTTGCCATTGCAACCATCTCCCTTTTTGTTAGTTTCAGGGTTTTCTTACATTGTCAAAAAGTATCAGAGGCAAAGCTGATGGGAAATTTGGAAGTGATGATAACACAATGTCTACATAAAATAAAATCATTGTGAATTCCCACTGAGGATCCCCATTTTCAGTTAATTTCCCCCACTATGCAAAAACAAATAAATAAAAGTATTTAATTGTAACTGAAGTTGTTTTGTGCACTTTTTAGTTTCTAGGAAATTTGCAGATACAATCCATTTCCACCTCCTGCACAGCTAGCAGTGGGCAAACTCTCCATTCAATGTGAAATCCGGTAGACAATTACAAATACATTCAGATTGGTGATTGCATGACCCTACACCTGCAGTTGCCATGGTTTTTCACATAAATTGGAGAATATAAATTAAAAGGGAAGAAAACAGAATGAAAATTGTTTAAAGTAAACCCTGACAATGCTACAAATATATCTTGACATTTATTATTCACATTCTAGAAACACAAATAGCAGCCAATGAGAGTGGAGGGGCATTATGAGAAGCACTTTCACTGCCCTCAATGGAAGCTTTCCCATAATTGGAAATAGGAGCTTTGGAAGAATAATTTTGAGCTGTACGGGAAAGGGTAAACTCACAGCCTGCCACTATTACCACAGTAATTGCAATGCATACTTGACCTCTTATGAGGGTTGCAATTTTAATTTTTGTAATATTCACTTGAAATGTATATATAGAATTATTATGAATTTATTTCCTGCCCTTTCCCCAATAACAAGATACAAGACACCCTACAAATTATTAAACCCATGAAAGTTTTTAAAAATACAAAAATGTTTTTCATATACACATAAATGTAAAACACACACAGTTACTTTTGCAAAAAAAAATGTATAGCACGAATGCCTTTTAAAATTAATTAAAACATTGTGAAAAGCCCATTACTGTCCATTTAAAATCATACCTATTTTGCCATTCTTCTATATCCCAGAACATATGGCAAAAAAATAAGAAATGAAGGGGTGTGCAACTGGTTAGGATTTAGTTTGCATTCTAAACAGGAATTTGGACGGAATGCTGAAGACCAAAGTCTGTATTGGAATTTTCTATAAGAGTTGCAAATTACAGCAGATGAAAAATTAATCCCAGAGCACTCCCAAACAAGGGGGGGGGGGAATCTTCAGATATGCTTAACCTCAGAAGAGCCACAGTAAAATCATCATCTGACATGATAAACACAAGCTAAGGACTTCGAAATCAGACACAAAAAATAAAAGTTAAAAATTTAGAAATCACTGGAGCTAAATACATGAGTTATGTTATTATGCTTACTACTTACTATCCAATTCTTTGCAGATACCCATGATGTTCAGGGATTTTTCAAAGCCACAAAGATCATCTATGGACCAAGAACCCATGGCATACACCCTCTATGCTCATCAAATGGAACCAAAATTCTGAAGAACAAAAGATCAATTGCACTACGTTGGAAAGAGCACTACCAGAACCGCCTGAATCGCAGCTCAAATGTGGCTGAAGAGGCCCTCTCACAAATCTCGCAACAGCAAACCAGGGATGAGCTTGCAGCACTACCTAGTTTGGAAGAAGTCAGCAATGCCATTAACCAACAAAAAAATAACAAAGCCAGCGGACCTGATGGGATCCCTGCTGAAATTTTCAAAGAGGGCGGACCTGAGCTGATACAAAAACTCCGCCAGATCATTGAAAAAGTGTGGGTGACCGAGAAAATCCCAGCAGACTCCAAGGATGCCACCATCATCACCCTTTTCAAGAAAGGGGATAGAACAGATTGCAGAAACTATCGCAATATCTCCCTTCTAACCTCTGCTGGGAAAATCCTCACAAGAATCCTTGCAAACTGCCTTCTACCTGTCTCTGAAGACACCCTCCCAGAATCCCAGAATGGCTTCCGCCCCTCCAGAGGAACAGCGGACATGATCTTCACTGCACAACAGCTCCAAGAAAAATGCAGGGAACAAAATCAACCTCTGTACATGGTATTCATTGACCTTGCAAAGGCATTTGTGTCAGGACCCAGGCTGCAGAGCACCAATAACCATGCGCAGAGACCAGAATCTATCTAATATCTTTATTAAAGGAATATATAAAGTCAGTAAAAACAAGTGTAGAATATAGTTCAGGAGTAGACCTTTCAGGAAAGGTCAAATATAGTCCAGGAAAACAATGTCCAATATGTGATATTAAAGTCCAAAGTTATAATCCACTTCACCGAAACACACACTATTTGGCAAGCAATAGTGTGGGGAACTGTCCATAGTCTTTGAGGCTTAAGGTAAATCCGAAGGAAACTGGAAAACAAGGCTTGATTCTGAGAAGCAGGGTCCGTGGTTTAAAACACAAGGCAAAGCAAGACTTGAGACTTGGCAAGATCAAACTTGAAGCAAGGCAAACATGAATCAAGAACTGAGTCCATAGAAGTCCATGGTACAAGGCTGGGCTGGAAACTTGATCCGGGATCTGGGAACTGGAGTACGAAGTCTACACACGATCTCACTCCTCAAGCCGACGAATTGACTCCGCAAGGATTTCTGTGCGGGCAAACACCTATATAGGATCTTGTTTTCCCGCCAAAGAACACTTTCTCTGGAGAACAAGAACCAAAACCTATACTGTGTCCAGATGCATGACTCCTTAAAGTTTCCCAAGGGAAACAGACTTAATCAGCTAATTGTCTGGCAGCTATCCTGACGCTCCGGCGAGTCGCCTCTCGAGCGCCCCTATCTTGATTATAATAATCCCGGCGAGAAAATGGGGGAGATTTCTGCTCAAGGCTTGTTTGGCTGACTTCTTGTGGGCAAACATCTTGCAGGTGCAAGGGCTCCAAATCTGGCAGAAATGGTGGGAAACCCAAGTTTTCCTCTTCATCTGCCTCAATAGTACTAGGAGCGGGACTACATGGCCCATGAGTCATCACAATTTGACACAGTGAATCGCAGTGCTCTCTGGACTATCCTCCAAAAAATCGGGTACATTGACAAATTTGTGAGCATCCTGCGGTTTCTCCACGATGACATGATGGCAACGGTCTTGGACAGCAATGGTTCCAAAAGTGACCCATTTAAGGTGGAATCAGGTGTCAAACAGTGATGTGTCATTACCCCAACCTTATTTTCCATCTTCATCGCTATGATACTTCATCTTGTTGATGGGAAGCTTCCCACCAGAGTGTAAGCCATCTATCAGACAGCTGGCAAGCTATTCAGCAGACTGAAAGCCAAAACCAAGGTCACAACAACATCTGTTATAAAACTCCAATATGCCGATGACAATGTATTCTGTGCACATTCAGAAGAAGACCTACAAGCCACTCCAAACACCTTTACAGAAATATACGAGAAGCTCACCCTTTTACTGAACATCAAGAAAGCCAAAGTGTTCTTCCAGCAGGCATCAGCCAATCCCTCTGTAAGGCCAGAAATACAGATTAATGGTGTAACAATAGAAAATATCGACCATTTCCGCTGCCTTGGCACAAAAGTCAACATTGACACTGAAATACAACATCGCCTGAGTTCTGCGAGTGCAGCATTTTTCCAAATGAAGCAGAGAATGTTTGAAGATGGGGACATTGTAGAGATACCAAGGTGCTCATTTATAAAGCCATTGTCCTCCCAACCCTGCTACATGTCTGCAAAACGTGGACTGTCTACAGATGTCACACTCAACTCCTGGAGCAATTCCATCAGTGTTGCCTCCGAAAAATCCTGCAAATCTTTTGGGAAGACAGATGGATAAATGTCAGTGTGCTGGAAGAAGCAAAGACCATCAGCATTGAAGCGATGCTCCTATACCTTCAACTCCACTGGACTGGCCACATTGTCCGACTGCCCGATCACTGTCTCCCAAAGCAGTTACTATACTCCCAACTCAAGAACGGAAAACAGAATGTTGGTGGACAGGAAAAGAGATTTAAAGATGGGTTTAAAGCCAGCCTTAAAAACTGTGGCATAGACACTGAAAACTGGGAAGCCCTGGCCCTTGAGCACTCTAGCTGGAGGTCAGTTGTGACCAGCAGTGCTGCAGAATTCGAAGAGGCATGAATGGAGGGCTTAAGGGAGAAACGCACCAAGAGCAATGCGCGTCAAGCCAAATCTGACCGGGACCATCTTCCACTTGGAAACCGATGTCTCCACTGCGAGAGAATATGCGGATCAAGAATAGGTCTCTTCAGCCACCTACGGACCCACCCCCAAGACCCCAAAATTGGAGGGCCATCATCAATCTATGAGGGATTGCCTAACAACACTACTTACTATTCAAAATCATGTTACTATAAAAAAAATTAAATCATGTTACTGCAGCCATAAGAATGCAACACAGACTGATGTTGTAAAGAAGTGTGTGTTTTTGTTTTGATTTATGGATGACATGTTTGTTTGATTTTGGTTTAGAAGTCATGGTCGGCTAAGTTTAAAATGGGTAAGTATTGGAGTTATCAATACATGGGGGAAGGTAACCAGCTCAGCATTCTGAGGCAGGTTACCATAGCAACGGGGGCGGAGCCAACTGCCGTTTGGAGAGAGAAAGAGGGAATGTTTAAAAAGACAGCTTAGTCTGTGATTTTTAGTCACAGGAGACAGACTGGTTTCAGGTTTAAAGAAACCAGGGAAGCAGACCTCTAATAGGGCCAGACTAAGCAAGTTGGGTGACTTGTTTAGGGTTAATTATAGAGGCTGAGAAGTAAGGGGAATTAATCCCAGTAGATCCAAGTGATCGGTTAATAGTATTTGAAGGGAGAGGAGAAAGTATTTTGGAAGTTAGAACACCTCAACATCTATCTGTAACAGTTATTTAAGTGCCTTTAAGAAGTTATTGAACCACTAAGCTCTGTACCTGAATAAACTTGTTTTGCTTTTTTTAAACCATCTAAGTCTCTGTCACAATCATATTCAACTTAAGTCACAATACCATCTAAAGTAAATAAGAAGATTAAAAAGAATAAATTATCCTCTGCCTGACATCTCCATAATTGGTGGCAGCGGTTATAAAAAATCATCATCCAGACATCTGTACATTTTGGTGGCAGCAGATATAGTTAAATATATAATAATTAAAAAAGATTCCTCCCTGCCTCACATCTGTACAAATTGGTGGCAGCGGTGGGATCTAAAGGATTCCCCCCTTACCTCACATCATCGCAGATGTGTTGCTTGAAAGAGTGGAAACAAAATACCACAACTACCAGCAAACTACAAAATACATACACTGGACAATGCAGTTCCATTAAAAGATGTTTTGGCTGTAGGAGATTAGAATGAGGCCCAAATGTCTTCTGCCATAACTGATGGTGGCAACAACAACAGCAGCAAAAGTTCAGAAATGTAAAAATTATTAAGATGAACGTGTGCCCTTTGTAAAATATCAAGACATGCCCAGACACCTTTTTGCAGGGTTACTTTTGCAATGTTTGAGGTTGTTTTAACTTCATACTTTGTTGCTACAAATTGTTTTATTTTGTTCTATATTTTATGTAGCTGGTTTTTTTTCAAACAGCTCTGTTTTTATACATGATTGTGATTCTTTGTATGTGTTTTAATCTCTATTGTAAGCTGCTTTACAAGCTCCTGCCAAAAGGCAGAATTTTTTCCAAATAAGTAGTAAATAAATGCTAATATATGCATATTGTATACACACTATTAAAACCCAGTGTTTGTTTACGCCTACACCTCTCTTACATAGCAATGAATATATAATTAAGATCATAAATAAATAATAGTTTCTACAACAAAACCAGAAAAATCAATGAATGAAGGCTCCAACGTCTTAATGTGATTTGCATGTGTTACCTCAAAGTGACAATGTATTTTCTTAGCTTTCTAACCTTGGATTAGTAGTGTCAGATATGTCAGAACCAAGAATACCCACCAAAGGAATTCCATCTTTACTATGCTCTGCAACTGTTCTCAATAAGGGAGTGAGCATGCTGTCTTCAATAAGATATAGGCCCGTTTACAAGTTCATATAAACATTTTATGACAAGCTCCATAACATCACTGACATTAATGAGGAACAAATAACTCAAAGAAATTTGCATTAGAATTTTTAAAGTTCCAAAAACAGACTAAAACAGATTGTCACTAATTCTGCATTTAGATTTTATGTCTAAATTTGCTTCACAAAGATTTAAAACTATCAAGAGACAGGAACCTTTTGTAAGGCAAAGAAAGGACTTCTGGCATCTCTTAATCTTTCTTGCAGCACAATACATGCAAACACTAATTTAGGAGGCCACTGCCTATTAATTGAAGATTTAAACACTACTATGAAGAAGCATAAAAAGGCTGTACTGTGCTTCCTCATTAGTGATAACTCTTCCACAAATCAGAAAATAAATTGCATTCCTCAGTGGCTCAGGCTATAAAATTTCTAACTCTTTAAAGTTTTATCACCCAAATCCAGAATCAGGCACTTATATATATAATGTAGCTGCTTACTTAAATTCACATACGAGTAACCAATCACAATTGATTACATTTATTTCATTCTTTCCAATAGTCCACATATATAAACTGAGACACACATGTCCAAACCACATCAGTGTGTGTTCAAAAGATAAGAAAAGCACACTATTTTGGTGGGATCACAAACCTACCATCAGGAAGTTGCCCAATAATTTCAGGGAGCCAAATTAATACTTTTCATTAGTGATAAGAGCAGGGATCCCTACTCAAATTTCCTTCACTACTCCTGATCACTGTGAGTTATTTCAAAAGTCAAGAAGCACGCATCTCAGGATACTGTTTAAATAAGGTTGTCAAAACCCTCTGATAACAAATCCAGGAACAATATCACAACATGGATAAGCTTTTTTAAAAAGTGACAAGAAAAAATGTACAATTGAGAAAAATTAATCCGTGTACTATGGTATTCTCCTTGAGTTCAAATTGTAATGTTCTCTGGGGCACAATTTAATCGCTTTTAAGCAAGAACTACCAAAAGAGTTCAAAAAGTTCATACTGCTCATAATGTGAAAAAGTACAAACCAGGCACTGTTTTCAATGAGATGAGCATTTCTGTAAACTGACTTACATGGTACAAGCAATTCAATTTCATTTCATTTCTCAGAATCCCACAGCACTCTTGCTTTGTCCCTGGTCTAGATTGGTTTTTGAGACAATTTTCCGGTCACAGAAACTGGGCTTCATCTGGCAGAGAGGAAAATAGAAAATAAACTATAAAACAAATTCATCCTTATTATTTTGCAGATATGCCCCTATATTTATTTATATGGTGTTCATGACCTTTATGTAAGCCTCTACTTTAGAGGAAATGTGGGAACCATGAAAGTCTCCCAATCCTCACATAGATGGAGGTAGCCACTGTGATTGATTGAAGTCTTGTCTTGTCCCATTACTCAGGAAGCAGCTGACTTATGTTCCCATCCCACTTATGCAACAGATCTCTAGAATATGAGGGAATTGTAACAAGGACTCTTTTTATCTGCAACAATGGAGATTGCTCACAGGAAGGAGTGGAAACAGCAGGGAAACGGGATCCCATTTATTACAGATGCTGTTCCTTTGAAAGAGGGGATGGAGTGGTTCAACTGGAATTCACTGCATAGCTCCACAACTAAACTGATTAACAATTCATAACCGCCCATACAATTCTGGTGATTGTTAGCTTTTATGTGGTAAAAGCTCCCTATTACCGAAGGCTGATTTACTCCCTGAAATGCTTGTTTGGTAACCCATTCTTGGATATCTTATCACATTGTGAACCCTAGTTGAATGTGTGAATCGCTTCTACTTTTCATTGGAATAATATGGAAAATATCATATGAGAGATTAATCTCAGATCGCTGTTCAAGACACAGCATCAATACAGAGCACACATGTGTGATCTCACCCCAGTTTATTTGTTTTTGGCAAGTGTTACAGGTATCTTTGTTTTCCACTGTTGATACTAAGAGAACTGCTACAGTGAATGTGGCATAATCAGTACCGTCACTAAACTCGTAGCCGGGGGAGGGGGTGTGTCTGCCCCCCTGAAAAATTTTCAGGTTACAAAAATGTGGTTTACTCATGAATTTTAACTAGTTAACCAAATCCCCATGTGAAGGCTATGAGAAGCAAAAAGTTGATTTCTTCCAGAAATGCAAGCACACTATCATCATTACCTAACTTGCTGCCAATTTACACTGCAATACTATCAATAGCCTACAGTGGAAATTCCCAAGTTTTGACGTTGAGGATGTTTAATCAATGTTTGTGAGGTGAAGATGATGTAATCAACTGGAACTGACATAAGAATTGGATTCCTCCGATTAAACTTCATTTAAAAAAAGTTAAGTTTAAATAGAATTTAAGATGTTTCCGGGTATATAAAAACTATAATAATTTGTGCTTGCATTAAAAGTTTTTATTTTATTTTCTCCTAAACTATCAATAATTTTTTGAATTAGGTACCTGAGTAAAAGTATTTTATGTAGTTTTAAAAATGTAATAATATCTGTAGTTCACAGATCTTGATTTTTAGATATTCAAATTTAAAGTGAAAATATATGTATAAGAAATCTACAAAATATTGTATCTCTGATTCTAATCAACATTTTTTTAAATAAAATTTATAAAAATATTATAGATTTTTATTATGTAGTCTTATTTTTTACTCCAAGTAATTACCTTTAATAGTTTTTGAAATAATATTTTAAAAACACCTGAAAGTAATCACATCATTGCTCTCTTACTCTTCCCTCTTTCAGAGCTCTCTCTTATGTCCACACCTTCTTGCTCCTCCCACTGGGGTATAAAAGGAAGACATGAAAGCAGCTGTGGGTTATTCCAAATGCAGTTGTTTTACTGTGCAATTGTCTGCTAGCTTGCTGTTCTGAGGCCTAAAGCCCTGTTAGTTGATACTAATGTTTCCTTTCATCCGCTTGACTCCAGAACTGAATGTTTTTGATTTCATGTCAAAAAAGAAAAGGCCAAATACTGAAGACCAAGAAGGCAGCTAGTTGTGAACCACTATAGCAGCTTGTACTGGTGAACATGCACACCTGGATTGCAGGTTGAAACTGGAAACGGAGGTGTCTACCACTGGTTCATCCAATTCAAGCTCTGCTAAAGAAACCATGGAACAGGAGCAAAAACAAGAAGCTGTGTCATTCGACCCTATTTAAACAGTTTAAGGAGAAAAGTGAGACAGATTCTTGTATCAACATGATTCCTTGAGGAAAACTACTAACCAGCACCACCTGGGGGAATTTCTTGGGACCTTCTGATATCTTTGTGGAATTAGGCTAGGACAAACTAAGGATCTATACATTCAATGTTTAGCCTGGGAGTCTGGTAAGGAGACCTTGCTTCACCAGATTCCTACAGACAAAGTCATGTCTAAATTTCCCATTGATTCCCATAATGTCAATTCCTGAAATTAATAAAGTGGTAGTCTTCTTTTATCAACTCTTATCTCTTGGATTATGGAGCCCCCAGGTCAGGACTGCTGACCTGAAGGCTGGGTTGCTGACCTGAAGGTTGCTGGTTCAAATCCAGGAAAAGCGTGGATGAGCTCCCTCTGTCAGCTCCAACTTCCTATGCTGGGACATGAGAGAAGCCTCCCACAAGGATGGTAAAACATCAAAACACCCAGGCATAACCTGGGCAACAACCCTGCAGGTGGCCAATTCTCTCACACCAAAAGCAACTTGCGGTTTCTCAAGTCGCTTCTGACACGAAAAAAAGAATCTCTTGGATTGGCACTTGGGTGGGAGGGAAATTACTATCTGAAAGGCAGGCATTGCAATGATACAAGCTGATTACCTGTGGTTCAAAATATACTCTTCTCCTTTACCTCACTGTTCACTTACTATTTGGCTAACTGATTCAGTGTTACTTATATATCAACACCTGGTAGAGTTTGGAAACTTAGTTTCAGTTAGTTCTCATTAAACAGATCATGACGAATCAGCTCAAAGTACTTTACACTCAGCTTTTTATTTCATGTTAAATTGGGCTGCTAGTTTTTATCATTATTCCAAGTTCTTTTTGTTTTAACTCTGTATTCTTATCAAGTTGAAGGGGTATGAAGACTATTGATATGAAATGTAAAAAATGTTCAGTTATAGTATTTTTATTTGAAAAGAATTCTCATCAAAGCTATAATTAACATTTTTGAGAAGACTATTCCATGGAAGCACACATCTTTATAAGCACAGCTGTCTAGATATACTAATATAATTAATATATAACAAATTAATTTTTAATCTTGTCTTTTTTATAGGCAAGGAAAGTACATTCTGTTATGCTTTCATCTTTCAAATATTTCTGAGTATTGCAATAAAAATAATTTTAAGTAAAGTTTTGAATAACATTTAAACTACTTTAAGAACTTGATTGCATGAGACAGGCAAATTGGCACAGCACCATGAACATCCTGCTGCCGGTCTGCCTTTTCCCCATGATTATCCCTTTTTATTGATGGGGAAAATCCACCAAAAGATCCCAGTTCTGCAGTGTTCCTGTCACCTATCTTGATGCAATGAGTCCCTTTCATTTCTGTGTTGAAATGCAAACAACAGAGTCTCGATACTTCTTTCTCCTGTTGTGAAGTTTGCATAAAAATCCCTCAGCCTTAACTACATTTACATGGGAATAAGTTGCTTTGGTTTTTTGGCAATTTCCTGTGTGTATAATTCAAATAATATGACCAGAGAATTTTAAACAAATATGCTGGCTAATGTAATTCTACCATTATCTCTATGACAAAATTCTAATCATATCAGCTTCTTGCCTCACCTCATATTTTTGTAATAATTGCATGCAATGTAGCATCATTGTTTGAATGATTAATTTGTTCCTAAAACCACCGAGAACTGCACATTTCATTCTGAATTGGCAAACATTCCTATTACATTGCTAAACACAAGGAAGATACAGATGCTCCTATTTTAAACTAGATCAACAAAAAAGAAGGTGGAAGATAACCACTTTCCATTATTTGCAACTGTTGAACCCCAACTCAGTAAACTAGAAGCAGATGACATCTGTATTGAGTGTTCACTCAAATGCACATTTAAGAGTCACAATCACATACATTGACTATACGGGCAGATCAGGTTTTCAAAAATATCTGATTGGATCCAGCTATGTCATCTTTGTTTCTTAACAGTTTTGTCAGTGAAACTGGAAGGGGACCATTTTCTTCCTGCAATGTTTCTCCTCTCTACAGAAGGCTGTAAAACCTGCTTCTTGTGGTCTCCCAAACCTCTGGAGAAAAATAATGTAGTACTGTTAAGGAGAAAAAGATTGTCTGTTTAACTATTGCTAAATAATACCCTGACAGACTACCAATGACATTATCTCACTTCTACTCTATGGAATTGAGATATGATAGGCAAAAGTATGTATCCTATTAATCATCGCCATTATTATATACATTTAAGATCTTCAGATTGTCATTTTCTATTCATTCTGCAATTGACATTTCAAGTTGGTAAAAGAATGGCATTATTACATGCTTACTTTCAATGCACATTTAAAGAGTAAAATAAGGCTATGCACAATCTACATAATAAGCACTACTTGCAGAATAAGTTTATATAAATTATTCTGAGCAAAGTAGCAAGTATAAAGGTATTTCTAAGAATTCAGCAAGAAAGTATTTGTTCTCAGTCAACAAGTACATCAAACAGATACCTTAAACTTCTTTTGCCATTTTCTTATATGCTGTTAGTGCAACGTGAATAATGATGAGGAACTGAATTTATAGTTCAAGGCATTCAAACAGAATATTTAAAAAACCATATAGTGCTTATGCATTTAATATTTTTGATATGAAAGGACAGTTTGCTGAACAAACAATAAAACTGAAGCATTCAATTGTTTCAAATGTGATCAAAGAAATTCTGTATTTATGGCTAATATGAAAGTTTTATATAGGTCATACAAGCAGGGCCGGCCCAAGGTAATTTTCAAGTGTAAGCAAACAGAATTTTGGCGCCCCCCCCCCCCAAACCAATCACTGAAAAATAAAAGCGTTGGATAAGCGAAAATGATGGATAATAAGGAGGGATTAAGGAAAAGCCTATTAAACATCCAATTACATTATGATTTTACAAATTAAACACCAAAATATCATGTTTTACAAAAAAAATCAACAGAAAAAGCAGTTCAATACATGGTAATGTTATGCAGAAATTACTATATTTGAAAATTTAGAACCAAACATTGAACTGGGATATAGGGCAGTGTGGACTCAGATAACCCAGTTCAAAGCAGATATTGTGGGTTATTCTGCTTTGATATTCTGGGTTATATGGCTGTGTGGAAGAGCCCCAAGAGTCCTTAGGAATCCATAGAAATTAAAAGGCCACTGAAAGGGAATCTGGCCCCCGGTATTTTTTATTTTAAAAACTCTAAAATCAGGACAGTAAATAAAGAACAACACTCTGAAAACAGGGGAAATCCAGACAGGAAACAATCAGGGCCAGCTAACACTTCCCAACCAAGAATGCCCCCAGGGAGGAAGCAACCAGGCTTTGAAGCTGCAAGGCCATTACTTGCTAATCAAGGTGGCCAATGGCAAAATCCACACCTGTCTCCAGCAAACAAGAGTTCTTCCTTTCTCCCACCCTGGACATAATAATAATAATAATAATAATAATAATAATAATAATAATAATAATAATAATAAAAATAATAATAACACTTTATATACTGCCCTCAAGGGACTCAAGGTGGTTTCCAATCATAAAAACAAGTACATTACATAACAACATAATGAGCATAATATTAAAACAAGGTAAAAAAACTATACAATTAGATAAGCAATAAATAAAACTTACAACAACTTTGATCCAGTGAGAGGCCACGGAGGCCGGCGAGAGGCTGCAGAGGCTGGTGAGAGGCCGCGGGCCTTGGAGGAGGAGGCGGGGGTGTGCAGGCCAGCGGCACCAGCTTCCTGTTCTCACTGTGCCCGCGCCTCTCTCCTTCTCACACCAAGGGAAGAGGGAGGCGAGGCGCAAACACGGTGAGAACAGAAAGTTGATGCTGCTGGTGCTCGCGTCCCTCGCCTCCCTCTTCCCTTTGCAAGTCCCTCGCCTCCCTCTTCCCTTTGGCTTTAGGGCACTTGGAGGCGCCTCAAGAGGCGCCTCAACTGTCCCCCCCAGACGATGGCACCTTCAGCAACTGCCTAAATTGCCTTACGGTTGAACCGCCCCTGCATACAAGCTGAGTCAAAACTCCCAAAGCAACTCACAAAGTTTTTTTTAATGTTCTTGATATTTTTCAGAGGCAGAGAAAGTCTGAATTGCCCAAAGTTTCCATGACTAAGCCAAGCTCAAACTCTGATCTACAGAGTCATAGTCCAATGCTCCAACCATTACATCACACTGACTCCCTTGGCACCATTGAAGAGACTTAAAAAATGAATTGCTATTTTAAATACAACAGAATGAGCTATGTAAACAATGCAAAATGGACAGTCATAATTTTAGTTAGGTCACAAATTAACTAAAGAGTTAATATAATTTGCCAATATCATGCTGGCCAAAAGCTGCTTTTCTTTTTCATTTGTTGAAAGGTTAGGTCCATTTTGTCTGGCTTCTTTTATTAGTGTGGGATCAACAGAACAATATAGAGTGTCTTCCAATTTTAATTACATTTCTAATTAAAATTCAAGATACTGTTTACTTCGTTTGCCTACCCAAGATAACAAAGAGAAGATGATTCACACATTATTGTGAATCTGATATTATTGAACATAGCATTCTCTTATGAGTGAAGACATGCCAATTCTAGAGTTTTATTATCCCAATCATAATCAATAACCTCTCACCATCATATATTGCTTTATCAATCACCGTAGATTAAGACAGAGTCTGTTATTAATTGGATAACAGAAAAATCCATTTGGACCTTCTGTTTCAGATTCAGTGAGTTTAAATCTTCCTGTTTTATATTATATAGTCCCATGGATTCCATAAAAAACCTAACAGCAGTTCAGATTTTCCAGATAGCTTCTTTTACCAATCTTCACATTCAGCTTTCTTATCTACTAACAGACACATCCCTGATAACTGATCACTGTCATCAGTACTACATAGCCAGGCACATGTTTCAAATGGATGAATTTACTCCATTCATTAAACGTATTTGGTTATCCTTATTGGGAGTAAATTCCATTTACAATGAAAACTTCAACCATCAAAATCAAAGAACTTCTTAGGTGCTATCTTCTATGCAAGTGCGTTAAACCAAAAAGGGATATTATTTTGCATTTATAAACTTACTAGCTGTGCCCGGCCACACGTTGCTGTGGCGTTGTCTGGTGGTGTTGGTGAGAACTTGTTGAGGTAGTGGTGGTATTGAATGTCTGTTGTATGGTTGTCTTTATGTTTAGTGTGCATTTGGTTATTTGTGTACTGTGAAAGTGGTGAGGATAGAGGGGGTCTATGTCCCTGTGTAGTATTGTATAAGGAGCCCCGGTGGCGAAGTGCGTTAAAGCACTGAGCTGGAGACCAAAAGGTCCCTGGTTCAAACCCCGGGAGCGGCGTGAGCGGCTGCTGTTAGCTCCAGCTCCTGCCAACCTAACAGTTCAAAAACATGCAAATGTGAGTAGATTAATAGGTACCGCTCCGGCGGGAAAGGGCGCTCCATGCAGTCATGCCGGCCACATGACCTTAGAGGTGTCTACGGACAACGCCGGCTCTTCGGCTTAGAAATGGAGATGAGCACCAGGCCCCAGAGTCAGACATGACTGGATTTAACGTCAGGGGGAAACCTTTACCTTTACCTTTAGTATTGTATAGTATTTATACGTTGTCCATGTGTTGTGAAAGCTTGGGTTGTGTCCAGCTGCATAGTAGAAAGGGTTGGGCTGGATGGCCCCTAGGAGTCTCTCCAAACTCTTGGATTCTATGCTTCTATTATTATTATTATTATTATTATTATTATTATTATTATTATTATCTTCTTCATCATCATTATTATGTAGAGGCTGGATGGCCATCTGTCAGGAGCGCTTGGATTGTGTCCTCCTGCATGGTAGAAGGAAGTTGATCTGGATGACCCTTAGGGGTAACTCCAAACCTTAGGATTGTATGATGTTGTTGTTATTATTATTAGTAGTAGTATTAGTATTGAGAGGCTGGGTGGCCATCTGTTGGGAGTGCTTGGATTGTGTCCTCCATGGCATAGTTGAGTTGGAGTGGATGGCCTTTAGGTGTGTCTCCTAACTGTCTGATGCTATGATTCGATGTGTGTTATTATTGTGCAGAGATTGGATGGCCATCTGTCAGGAGTGGTTGGATTGTGTCCTCCTGCATGATATAAGGAAGTTGAACTGGATGATCCTTAGGGGTATCTGCTAACCTTAGGATTGTACAATATTCTTATTCTTATTCTTATTATTATTGAGAGGCTGGGTGGCCATGTGTTGGGCGTGCTTGGATTGTGTCCTCCATGGCAGAATTGGGTTGTTCTGGATTACCACAGTAATTATTTCATATTACAGTAGAATCTCATTTATCCAACATTCGCTTATCCAAAGTTCTGGATTATCCAACGCAGTCTGCCTTTTAGTAGTCAATGTTTTGTAGTCAGTTTTTAAATTCATTGTGATATTTTGGTGCTAAATTTGTAAATACAGTAATTACAACATAACATTACTGAGTATTGAACTACATTTTCTGTCAGATTTGTTGTATAACATGATATTTGGTGCTTAATTTGTATAACCATTACCTAATTTGATGTTTAATAGGCTTTTTCTGAATCTCTTCTTATTATCCAACATATTCACTTATCCAACGTTCTGCCGGCCTGTTTATGTTGGATAAGTGAGACTCTACTGTATATTTATAATCTTATATCTGCTTAGAACTGGATTATATGAGGCCCCTTCTACACAGCTGTATAAAATGCACACTGAAGTGAATTATCTGGCAGTGTGGACTCAAGATAATCCAGTTCAAAGCAGATAATATAAGATTATAAATGGGTAATATAGCTGTGTGGAAGGGCCTTGAGTCTACACCGCCATTTAATCCAGTTAAAATCAGATAATCTATGGAAAATGCCTAAGTGAGGCCTAACTGTGCCTGTCCCGTGAGCTGAGTAGGTTGCTAGGAAACCAAGTGGGCGGAGCTTAGCACTCTAACTGGCAGCAATTGGATAAAAACAATTATTACTCTCTCTCTAATTAGGACTTTATTTTTCTTTTCTTTTTGTTGTATCAACCTAGTGCCGTGGATGATGGGTTGTGTTGTCAAATTTTGAGGTTGGGGGGCCTGTACTTTTGTTGTTTTGTCCACTGCCCTGATGCCATTACTCTTTTATATATATAGATAACATCTTGGCAAAATACCATATTGTCATGGAACCCAGTTACAGGGCTTTGGTAATTCAGCCCTGTAACTGGGAGTCATAACATAAACAATCCCAGGAGCACCTGGCAGAAGAAGATAGAATATGCCTGGGAACTTGGGGCCGAAAGTATAAACAATTATAATTGGTCTAGTGTGTGAAAATGGTAGTAATGTGATATTGGGGGTGGGACTTGATGATGATATTTACGTGTGGTGTTACGTAGCATCAAAAGTTATAAAAATAGTTGTATGTAAACATTGGGTCATTCCTGACTTTTCCAAAGTCATGTGTTCTTCAATAAAGATTGGATTTGAGAGCAGCCATCTCTGATCTGCGTTCAGACTGATCCTTTGAAGTGAGCAGGACAATTAAGTCAGGAATCCAGTTCTCACCCTCCTGCAAATTTGCAGTGAAGTGATAATGAGCAGGGAAGGAGATCAAAGCCATGACGGAGCAAAGGGGCCTCCGCTGGGAGCTCTGCCGTTGGCAGAAGAGACATTGCAAGCCATAGCTTCCTCTACGGGGTACCCCAAGCCGGACGGCGTGACCCAGAGGATTCCCAGAGGGGGAAGAGGCGTTCCGGCGGCGGCAGAAACCAGTTGGGGATCTGGAGGAAGCATGCCGGAGACCGTGGCCCTGCGGTTATCCATCCTGGAAACTCACTTATCCAGGCTGTCGGATACCGTGGGGAGAATAGTGCCAATATTGGAAGAGAATCTCCAAAAAGAGCACATCCGATATGGCGCCGAGAGAGAGCCAAGCAAAGGAGGCGATTGGAGCCAGAGGGGACAGCGAGCTTCAACGCAGAGTCCCGCGGCGGCAAGGGACGAGGGAGACGAGGAATACTGGCAGGAGCTGGAGTTCCGAGACAGAATGGCGCGCGAAGTGGAGCGCCAGCGAGCTCTGGGAACTCTGAGGCCGCCATCTCCAACAGAGCTCCCAACCCCCCGAATGGGCGTCGGGGTGGAAAGGCCACTGGGGCCAGGGATCGGGTCCAGTGGATTTGCAGACGAAGGCGGAGAGGAGCGGGGGATCCAGGAAGAGGAGGAGGATGTGCCGTACGACGAGGAAAGGCGAGATGAGGGGGCTACAGCGAGGCCAGTATGCGGATGGGCGGAAGGGCCGACAGCGGCGGCAGACTTTCGGGAGCCGCGCAGAATGACCACCGGAGTGGGGCGCGGCGTGTTCCAAGGAGCCGCCCGAGGAAACCTGATGCAACCCTTCCCCATGCCTCCCAGACAGCATCAACGGGCCGCAGAATGGATGCCAAGAAGAGAAGATCTCAAACTGGAATACGGAGGGGAATCAGATGAACTGAACTTTTTTCTAATTAGCATCAGAGGATACATGGAAGACAATGCACACACATTCCCCTCCGAAGCAAGCAGAGTTCGAGCCATCGGCAACACACTAAAGCGAGGAGCAGCCAGCTGGTACGTGCAACTCCATGCCAGACACGACCCATGCCTGAGGTCAGTGCCCCGCTTCCTCGCCGCACTGGAAAACCGATTCAGAGACTGGCTAGAGCAATTGAGAGCTCGAGACCAGCTGAAAGGAATAAAGCAGAGGGACAAAACAGTGCCCGAGTACGCAGAGGAATTCCTACACCTCGCGGAAAGGGTACCAGAGTGGTCTGAAGTGACCAAAGTGGAGTTATTTAAAGAGGGACTACGCCCCGAGATTTTCAGCTGGGCAGCGCACAGAGATGACCCCGAAACGCTCCAGGGATGGATTCAACTAGCGGGGCGCGTTGAATCCACCCTGGCCCAAGTAAAGCGCTTCAGGAGCAGCGGCGGCCAGCAAAGACCGGTGGCGAGAGGTCGAGGAGAAACGAGGAAGCAGGAAAGACCTGGAGGGAGGCCGGGGATTCCCTCCAGAGGAGACGACAACAAACCTAAACCGGGATGCTTTGTATGTGGGAAGACGGGCCATCGAGCAGCAGAATGCTGGGCACGGAAGGGGGAGCCGCCAAAACCCTCAAAGCCCAAGCCAGCAACCGGGAGGCGTGCGGAGGAGGAGGTGCAAGCCCCAGAATCTTCAGAAAAATTGGTGAGTCGGGACAAACGCATGATAGTAGTGCCAATCTGCCTCTCGGGGCTAGAGAATCGGGCCACCTGCAAGGCATTTGTGGATTGTGGTTGTTCCAGGAATATTATAACTCCAGAGTTAGCAGGAGCGTTGAAATGCCAGCAGATGGCGCTTGACTCCCCAATTGCATTTTCGCAGCTAGACGGATCAGTTGCTACTGGGGAAGTATCTACAAAGGAAATACGGGAGGTCCCATGTAAAATAGGCAAATGGGAAGGAAGAATATCCTTTGTGATAGCCCCTATTGCCACATACCACGTAATATTAGGGATACCATGGCTCGAACAGGCAAATCCCGAAGTAGATTGGAGAGGAAAGAGCCTAGCATTTAAAGAACAGCAGACGCAATGGGAGATAAGCAAGATTGCAGAAGAGGAGGACGAGGGAGATGAAGAAGGTGAAATAGACCCACTGCTATTGCCACCTGAATACAGAGACTTTGTGGATGTGTTCAATCAGAAAGAGGCAAGTAAATTACCTCCCAAAAGGAATATAGAAGTAGAAATTGAAATAACCCCCGGAGCAAACTTACCAAAACCAAAAGTGTATCCCATGTCTGTGCAGGAGAAGGAGGAATTGAGGAAATACATTGATAAAAATCTGGCGCGGGGCTTCATTAAGCCATCCAATTCTCCTCTCGGGGCCCCAGTGTTATTCAGGAGAAAGAAAGACAACTCCCTAAGATTGTGCATTGATTATCGAAATTTGAATGCAATTACTAAGGACAATAAATACCCTATGCCCTTAGTAAAGGATTTAATTACCGTATTGAAAAAAGGGAGCATATTTACTAAACTTGATTTAATTGAAGCATATCATAAATTAAGGATCAAACCGGAAGATACTTGGAAAACTGCATTTTCCTGCGCATTCGGCCATTTTGAATATAGAATTTTACCTTTCGGTTTAAAAAATGGAGGCGGGTGCTTTATGCAGCTTATAAATGAAATACTGCACCCATTGTTGTACAGAGGGGTATTCATATTTCTTGATGATATCTTGATTGTGACTGAAGATAAGGAAAAGCACGTGAAATTGGTCCGGGAAGTTTTGCAGAGACTAAGAGAAGCAAAGCTGTACGCAAAACTGTCCAAATGTGAATTTAATAAAACTCAAATTGACTTTCTGGGGTATCGGATATCTCCAGAAGGGTTAGCTATGGATCCAGCTAAAGTATCAGATGTAAAAGAATGGGGAGTGCCTCAAACAAGGAGGCAATTGCAATCGTTTCTGGGGTTTGCAAATTTTTATAGATCCTTCATAAAAGGCTTCGCGCAAATAACTGCACCCCTTACTGAACTTTTAAAAACAAAAGGGAAAGGAGAGAGCAAAAGTAAAAGCTCCTGGCGCCAAACTAAGTTGGACGCCAGAATGCCAAAAGGCATTTGAAACCCTAAAAGAATGCTTCACAGAAGGACCCATTCTAAAACACCCCGATATCAGGAGCCCTTTCATAATCCATTGCGATGCCTCAGACTGTGCGTATGGGGCAGTACTATTGCAAAAGGATCAAAATGGGAACTTAAAACCCTGTGGATATTTGTCCCGGAAGTTCAGCGAAACTGAAAAATGTTGGCCGATATGGGAAAAAGAGGCACTAGCCATATTAAAAGCCTTAGAATGCTGGCGACACTTTCTCGAAGGAAGCGGAATCCCATTTGAAATTTGGTCTGACCATAAGAACCTCCAGTATTTAAAGTCCCCTCGAAAATTGTCCCCCAAACAGATTAGATGGGCACAATACTTCAGCAGGTTCGATTTCCAATTAAAGTTTTTTCAGGGGAAGCAGAATGTCTTGGCAGATGCTCTTTCACGCATGCCTCAACACGAAGGAATACCCACAGCAAAAGAGGGAACAATATTCTCTGACAAACAATGGGGTTTAGCTGTCAGAACAAGAGCACAAACCCAAAAGGAGAACACTGCTATGGTTGAACTCGACGGAAAAGATAATTGGGGAAACGAGCTGAAACAGTCTTATGAAGGAGACCAGTGGATCGCATCCAATGCAGAACAGGGGGAGCAGAAGGGGGGATTTTGGTTTGTGAACAAGAAACTGTATATCCCAGCAACATTAAGGATCAAGATTTTGCATCGTTTTCACAACAACCAGAGCGCTGGTCATACAGGAATTACAAAAACAACAAAAGCAATAGCAAAACATTGCTGGTGGCCAGGGATGAGGAAGGACATAAAAAATTATGTTGTTCAATGTGATGATTGTGCCAGAAATAAATCGAGAGGAGGGAAGCCAATGGGATTATTACAAACAGTAGCAGAACCTACCAGACCTTGGGAATGTGTAGCTATGGACTTTGTGGGGGAACTACCGGTTAGCAAAGGACATCGTTATATTTGGACAGTATTGGACCTGTTTTCTAAACAGGCCCACTTCATAGCACTGACGAAACTACCATCAGCCGAGAAACTAGCTGAATTGTACATAAACCACATCTACAAACTGCATGGATGTCCCAGTAGAGTGGTCAGTGACAGAGGAGTACAATTCACAGCAAAATTTTGGGGAAAATTCCTGGAAATGCTAGGAGCAGAAAGGAGTTTAAGTTCTGCTTTTCACCCCATGACAAATGGGGCGGTAGAACGTACTCAGCAGACACTTGGGCAGTTCCTTCGAATGTACTCTAACATGAGACAAAATGACTGGTCTCGGTGGTTGGCTTTTGCAGAACTAGCTTTTAATTCGACTATACATTCAGCAACAAATAAAACCCCCTTTGAAGTAGTTTACGGGTATGAACTACAGCCTCTGCCCCAGCTGCCGAGATGGACAGAGAATGAGGGAACAGAGGCAGGGAAATGGAAAGCGCAAATGATGGAATGCTGGAGTCAAGTGACTGCATCCTTAAAAGAAGCACATAAAAAGTATAAAGTATTCGCAGACAGAAAGAGGGTGGAAGGTGATAAATTGGAGAAAGGAGATTTAGTGTGGCTAAGTACCCAAAACATCAAACTGGGGCTACCTTCGAAAAAATTGGGCCCTAAATATATTGGACCATTTAGAATACAGGGTGTTATCAACGAGGTGACTTTCCAGTTGGCATTGCCAAAAAGCTTAGGGAAAATACACCCTGTATTCCATCGTAGCTTACTGAAAAAATACATGGGTACTTTGGACAAAATGGACACATAGAATTATTGTTTTGTTTCAGGCTTGTGATGAAAGAAGAACCGAAGAGGAGGACGAAGAAAAGGAGGGCACCATGTCATGGAACCCAGTTACAGGGCTTTGGTAATTCAGCCCTGTAACTGGGAGTCATAACATAAACAATCCCAGGAGCACCTGGCAGAAGAAGATAGAATATGCCTGGGAACTTGGGGCCGAAAGTATAAACAATTATAATTGGTCTAGTGTGTGAAAATGGTAGTAATGTGATATTGGGGGTGGGACTTGATGATGATATTTACGTGTGGTGTTACGTAGCATCAAAAGTTATAAAAATAGTTGTATGTAAACATTGGGTCATTCCTGACTTTTCCAAAGTCATGTGTTCTTCAATAAAGATTGGATTTGAGAGCAGCCATCTCTGATCTGCGTTCAGACTGATCCTTTGAAGTGAGCAGGACACCATATGTCTTTCCTTTTTAGATTGTATGGATTATACTGCATTTCTATTAAAAGTATTGTAATATCTAGAGCAGATCCCACCTGAGTTTCCCAATTCTTTATTTGCCGCTGTTCACTCTCACAGGGGTCCTTTGCTCTTAACCCCAGCAAATGTGGTGGGCTGACCATAATGTAATTCACTGGTGTAAATGTAGGGTTTAAAGGTGAATTATGAAGGATAAAGCTATCAATTGCCACAAGTCATGACTATATATAACACTGAGTTTCAGAGGCATGATCTGTCTGACTAAAACCTGCAAAGAAACAAGGGTGGGAAAGTACACATTTCCAGCTTCCCATCCAGTTGGCCACTGCAGAACAGAATGCCAAACTAGATAAGCTTTTGCTCTGAGCCAACAGTTCAGAGAGAAAACACTGTTTCATGATTTCTGTTATCTATTTCTTGTACATTTTGTTATCTGTCCAAATGCTCTAAATGCATTCTAGGTAGAATCCTTCTAAATTTTTGATGTTTTAAATTTCTGTTTATCACAAATATAATTCCAAAGGACAACAACACATTTCCCATAAATGACAAAATAAGTTTCTTTGAGCCAGGAGCCATAGTTCTCCTGAAGCCATTTCAGGTATCCAGACAGCATTCTAGTTACAGCCAGCAGAAAACAAATTATTGTGTGGCAGATTATCATGGGAAGTGTGCATTAAAAAAACAATAATAGAAAACATGGAACGTAAGAAAAATTCTGGGAGCTGGCTTCTCATCCAAGCCAGTCCTGTGTGAACAAAGCAGGTGTTGCAGGTAGCAGATGTTTGGAGACTGACCAGGTATTGGAAGGCAGAAATACGAGAGCTATGATATGCCCTAAACCTCAACTTCAAGGTTGGACTTCTACAATGTGCTTTACATTGGGCTACCTTTGTACCAAGTTTGGAAACTCCAGTTGCTTCAAAATATGGCAGTCAAATTGATTACAGGAACATCCAGAAGTGAGCATACTACACTCATATTACATTCACTCCACTGGCTGGCAATTAGTTTCCAGGCAAAGTACAAAGTGATGGTTTTGACCCTTAAAGCTCTAGTGGTTGGGTCCAGGTTACCTAAAGAATCAACTTCTTCCATACAGTCTTCCATAAACACTTATGTATGTCCTCTGGGGGGCAGCTACTCCAACCTGCCAAAACCAGACTGGCGACCTTCACACTGATGACCTTTTCATCAGCTGCCCCAAGACTGTGGAATGATCTGCTGGAAGAGCTTCAGCATTCAAATTATCTGTCAGAATTTAAGATGCAATTGAACACCCAACTCTTCCAGCAGGCCTATCCAGTCACTATAGTGTTCACTATATTTTATTTTTCGTCTGTGTGTTTTAATATATGTATTTTGGAGAAAAAAATTAGTATGTGTATTTCATATGTTTATGATTATTATATATTTTAGCTATGTTGTAACCCACCTCGAGCCACAAGGAGGGGCAAGTAAGAAATAAAATAATAATAATTATTATTATTATTATTATTATTAACTGCTGATCTCATGAAGCCCTGTACTATTAACAGCATCAAAGTGAGATACAACTGCAGCTCAAACAGCTGTCACATTTGGAATGTGCCATCATCTGGCCTTTGCCTTAAGTCATGCCATGCAATGCATATACTAATGGAGGCATACTGCTGAAACAGTTCTCAGTTTCCAGTGAAGCTGTACAAAGAAATGGTCAAAGGCAACAAAAACACTAAAGTAAAAAAGATAAATCAAATATACAAAGTTTATTTATTTTATCTATACTGTGCTCTCCCCCCTCCCCACCCTACCCCCACCCATCCCAGGAACATAGGACACAAAATAAAGTGGAGTTTAGTTAAAATCTTATTCCTGTTGCGGTTAAATGGCAGGGATTCAGAAATGTTTGCTTATATACGAGTAAATCTCAGTTTATATTTGGGGAGTGTCATTGGTATACAACATTTTCATGTCTAAAATGCAAGAGATACTTTGTCCTTAATTCTAAATTAGATATAATCTCAATTCTACTGCGTTTTTCCCCTTAAGTCTTCTTCCACTAATTCTGGATAACAAACATCAGGGTGCTTTTTATACAATTAGCTTATCTGTTCTGATGAGATTCTTGCTGGTTGCTTAATATTTACTGCTCTTGATCAGCAGAGTAGAAACCCATTTTAATTCTTTCAACAGTGGAGAAATGATAGAAATATCTGCTGGTAATTATAAAATATTCAGGTGGTTACTTTCATTTCGTATATAATGTTTTGCTTTAACTTTCAAAAAAGAGCTTACAAAACTAATTTTGATGAAGCACATGATATAAACCTAACTATTTCAAGCCCTACTGTGCCTGAATAATAATATTTTTGCCACACTGTTTGAAACTAAAAGATTCCCATAATTATATGTATATTATGATTTTTAAAACAACAGGAAATATAAACACACATACATTATTAAACAGCAAGGGAAACATCACAGAGGCTTGAAGGGGAGAATTGTTTTGTATCCAAAGACAGTTAAAACAAAATGAAATTTCCCAAATTAACGAACGCCTCACATCTGAATTGGGGGGATTTTTACAGCTCCATGGAAATGATTCAACCCTAGTAAAAGCAATCAACCAAGTCACTCCAAAGCAAATGCTTATTTGGGCATAAGTCTCCTCCACCCAACATTCTGGCAGTCCAGGTTACACCCAGAACAGTTTTATAGACCAGGAAAGCTGGCAAACAAAATAGTATCCAGAAGCAATAGATATGGAATGTTAAACTGGTGAGGCCTTTTATGTGCAATATTGAGGCGGGAGGTTAAGGAACCCCAGGAAATACCATATATGGGCAGAGATGGCGACAGCTAGCGACCCGGGTGCATAAACTCACAGAAACATGTGACTTCTGGGAAATCATGTGTTTCTGAAGAAATGAAAGCTAAAGATAAACAAACAGCGCATGCGTACGCAGGCGCTCTGAAGGATTGTGAGCACGGCACAAAAAGAGTGCAGCCGGCCTGCTGGTCAGCACTGATTGGGCAGCGTCACAACTCTAAGCCAATGAATTTGCTTGTGGGCGGGCATAACCCGAACCCTGTAGTGTGTATAAATGTTTACTCAGCCTGCCACTGGGGGTTCCCCTGGAGAAGCACTTACTTTGTGTTAGGGGGAACCCTAGTGGCCATTAGCGAAATAAAACTGCTTTCTTGGAATTCCTTCAGTTGTCCGTCTTCAAATTCCTCCACTGCGCCAACAAGAACCGTAGCACGAAGGTTCCGCTACATTTTCTGGTGACCCCGACGTGATTTTTTTTTCCTATAAGACGGGCCAGGAGATTTGGAGACGGATCCCGTTGGCGGGACGGCCTCAACTCAGCGGTGGGGGCCTGAGGCAACTACCGTGAGACGAGAAGGGGCCCCTGAATACTACACGACCGGCTGCGGTGCTTGCCTCTGATGCCAACGCCGACTGACGGTGGAAGCTGCAACACCAGCAAGGTTCCATAGAAACCAGCTAGGATCCAGGGAAAAAAGCCCAGGGGCGAAGGTTGGTCCGATGTCTACAGAAATCTGGCAAGTATAGGGGTTTGCATGAGATATTAAGGGAACGCCAGCGCTGGGAGGGACAAAAAAAGTTCCCAGGGAGGTAGAAAGGGGTTCTGTCTTGTGTTTCCTGACGCATGCCATTGAGTGGCCAGGTGCCCAGGCCAGGACAGTCCCCTCTATTAGGCAGGATGGGAGGGAAAAATTCAAAGAGCTCCACTCCCTTACAATGTATCTTAGATAATTTTGGCTCTTTTGCTATCAGAGCCGTAGCAGGGAACCCAAGGGACCTAAGAGATTATAGACTGAGGAATTTGTGTCAGGGAGAATGGCCAGAGTTTGGTTTAGGTTGGCAAGTAGAAGGAACGTGGGATCTGAAACTGATCCGAACAGTGGAAGAATATTGTGCTGTGAATCATCCGAACCAGTGGGTCTATATTGCTACGTGGGAACGGGTAGTTAGAGAAGATCCAGGTTGGGTTCGACAGTGCAGGAATGGCAAATGCATGGTGGTGAAGAAGGAGGGGAAAAAGAAGGAAGTTTTCCAATCCAATGAGGAGGACTACCCAGATTTACAGTTGAGTGTACAGGCTAGACAACAGGAATTATTGCCGCCACCCTTGCCACCGCCCCCCCCACCCCAGGGAACAGCCCCCGGTGCACCTACACTAGGAACGAGACCCCCACCCTACTCTTCGGAGTCAACCGAAGCGGCCAAGAAACACTATCCTAGCCTAGAAAAATATCAGGAGGAAACAAAGGAAAAGAAGAAGTCACAACGGATGCCCAGTGATGCTTCTCCGGCACAAACTCGGAGACATGGAGCTCCGGTGTGGTCTGGTGATTCACCGACCGGACCGGCCCTCCAGATGCCCTTGAGAACGGTGCCTGTGATAAACAACAGGAATGAGATAGTTCAAGCATACCAGGTAGTGCCTTTCAGTAGTAGTGACATTTTGAATTGGAAAAATAATACTCCACCTTATAGTGAAGAACCCCAAGCTATGGCTAGGCTATTGGAAGGGATTATGGCAACCCATAATCCCACCTGGCAAGATTGCAGACAATTGTTGAATATGTTGTTCACATCAGAGGAGAGAAGAGCAGTGTTGAATAATGGGGTAGCCATAGCCCAGGTTGGTGCCCCACAAGATGGTGATGCAGCCGAGTGGGGAGCACAGAGGTTTCCTGTGGAAATAGATCCCCAATGGGACACCGCAGAAGAAGGACATTTGCAGAGACTGAGAGGATTCCAGCGTATATTGGTAGAAGCGGTAAAGAGGGGCCCGCCGCGACCCGTCAACATTGTAAAAATTCAGGGAGTGGTACAGGAAAAATCTGAGTCACCAACAGCCTTTTTGGAAAGGCTGGAGGCAGCATATAGAAAGTATAGCCCGTATAATTTGGAGGATGAAAACGGTAGGAGGGCGATTCAACAGTCTTTTATCAGTCAAGCGGCTCCTGACATCCGGAGAAAGATTCAAAAGCAACCAGGATTTCTAGGAAAGACTATGAATGAATTGTTGGCACTCGCAGATCAAGTTTATATGGCGAGGGACCAGGTAGAAGAAGAGAAGAAGGACAGGAAGAAGAAGCAGGAATACCAAGCATTAGTTACCATGATGGAACAAAGTGCAAGTGGACAGAGAGGAAGAGGAGGATATGCCAGAGGGGGACAAGGAGGAAGAAGAGGGCCCCCTCGGAGGTTAGGTCGAGACCAATGTGCTAAATGTAAGAAGTTTGGACACTGGAAAGGTGAATGCCCAGAAGGAAGAGAAGGAAGTCAGGAAGGACCGAGAGAAAGAGGAAGGCCTGAGAGAGGAAGAAACCCAGGAAGGGGAAGAGGGCGTGGGAACTACGTACCTTTTCCTGCAAGAGAGGTGATAGCTGCAGCAGCTGTGATGGAAGAAGAATGGGAAGATATGGATGGAGGAGAGGAATGAGGAAGCCAGGCTCTTGTTTTGTTGGACCCCGGGGAGCCGATGGTCACACTTGAAATCGGGGACCAACAATTGGACTTTTTAGTGGACACAGGTGCCGAAAAATCAGTAGTAAATACAAAAATTAGTCCACCAACTCGGGAAACTACGAAAGTAATAGGGGTGTCTGGGAAGACCCAGAAGTGCCCCTTCCTTAAGGAACGCACCTGCAATCTGGCCGGACATCAGGTCAAGCATAAGATGTTATATCTCCCAGACTGCCCAGTCCCTTTATTGGGAAGGGACATTTTATCAAAATTACAAGCACAACTCCAGTTCATGAAGAATGGACAAGTGGAGCTATCATTTCCCATGGAAGAGGAATGGAGACTGTTTCAAGTTAGGATTTTTACTGAAGAAATACAATGGCCATGGCATGAGACTCCTTTAGTGTGGGCAGAAGATAATCCTCCAGGATTAGCTAAATATGTTCCGCCGGTGGTGGTGGAAGTGAAAAGAGGAATGGGGCCCATATGCAAGCCACAGTATCCCGTCAGTCGAGAGGCAGTGCAGGGGATCAGAAAGCATCTAGAGCGACTTCTGCAGCATGGGATATTGGTACCATGCAGTTCCCCATGGAACACGCCCCTGCTCCCAGTCAAGAAACCAGGAGGACAAGGAGAATATCGCCCAGTCCAAGATTTGCGGGCTGTAAATCAAGTCACCGTTCCCCTAACCCCGGTAGTGCCAAATCCATACATCATGATGAGTCTAGTACCAGCATTTGCCAAATGGTTTACTGTATTGGATTTAAAGGATGCATTCTTTTGCATTCGATTGGCCCCTGTATCCCAACCGATCTTTGCTTTCCAGTGGGAATCTCAGCAGTCAGGGCAAAGGACCCAGTATGTTTGGACACGCCTTCCTCAGGGGTTCCGGGACAGCCCGACCATTTTTGGTCAAGCCCTGGCCAAAGACTTACAGGATTTTGTAATACCTAAGGAAGAGGGAATTTGGCTTCAATATGCAGATGACCTGCTTATCGCTTGCCGGACACTAGGGGGCTGTAAAGAGCATACTTTGAGATTTCTCAAGACATTGGAAGAAAAGGGTTACAAAGTGTCAAAGAAAAAGGCCCAGTTGTGCTGTCCCACGGTGAAATATTTGGGGTTCCATCTGACCGAAGGAAAGAAGATGTTAGGAGCTGAAAGAAAGGAAGTTGTTTGTGCCATCCCCACTCCCAGCACCCGGCGACAGGTGCGGGAATTTTTGGGATCAGCAGGATATTGTAGACAGTGGATCCCCAACTACGCCGTGTTGGCTAAGCCACTGTACCAGGCTACGAGAGGTGGAAGAGAAGATCCATTTGAGTGGACAGAAGAATGTCAACAGGCATTTAAGGCATTAAAAGAAGCATTGATGTCATCTCCAGCATTAGGACTGCCCGATTTGGAAAAACCATTCACTCTGTTCGCTGCAGAGCGGGAAGGAACAGCGGTTGGAGTATTGACCCAACCACTAGGTTCATGGCAAAGGCCGATTGCCTACTTGTCAAAGCAATTGGACACAGTGGCTCGTGGATTGCCACCTTGCCTGAGGGCTGTGGCAGCATCAGTAGATTTAATCAAAGAAGCAAATAAATTGACCCTAGGACAGCCACTGACAGTTAAGGTGCCCCATAGCGTTAAGGCACTGTTAGACATTAAGGGACCGCGCTGGCTCACAAGTGAGAGGTTAATGAAATATGAGGGATTGTTGTGTGACAACCCACTGGTGACCCTGGAGACTTGCTCCACTCTGAATCCGGCCACCTTGCTCCCGACTCCAGGAGACACCAAGATCCATCAGTGTGCCCAGGTGATGGATGAGGTATTCTCCAGTCGACCGGATTTGAAGGATGTGCCACTGACTAAGGTGGACGACACTCTGTTCACAGATGGAAGCTCCTTTATGGAAAATAATCAAAGACACTCAGGTTATGCGGTTGTCCGGTGGGGGGGAGAGACGCTGGAAGCAGGGTCACTGCCCCCGGGGACTTCTGCCCAGAAGGCCGAATTGATTGCCCTGACCCGAGCGTTGGAATTGTCAAGCGGAAAGCGGGTCAACGTCTACACAGACTCAAAATATGCCTTCACCACCCTCCACGCACATGGAGCACTGTACAAGGAGCGCGGGCTCCTCACGTCTGGAGGAAAGTGCGTGAAACATGCTGGAGAGATTGTGGATCTCCTGGAGGCGGTTTGGAAGCCAAGGCAGGTGGCTGTGATGCATTGTAAAGGGCACCAACGTGGAGACGATCCCGTAGTGCAAGGAAATAGGCAGGCTGATCTGGCAGCCAAAGAGGCAGCTAGGCTGCCCTATATTGAACATCAGGTAATGGCCCTACAGGTAGAATTAACTGAACATAACATTACATATACACCAGAGGAAGAAGAATGGGCCTTAAAGGAGAAGGGTCAGTGGTCAGGAGAACTCATAGTGATGCCAGACGCCCGTGTCTACGTCCCTAAGGACTTGGCATGGCACTTAGTCCAACACATGCACCAAAACACACATTTAGGAAAGATGGCATTGGCAAATCTGCTAGGACGACAGTTGTATATCGATGGATTACATAGCCTAACGGCAGCAGCAGCCCGAAGATGCTGGACATGTATAAAAAATAACCCCAGAGAAGGACCCCTCAAGCCACCAGGAGTCCAACATGTGGGTGGGGTACCCTTTGAAGCTTTAGTCACTGACTTTACAGAAATGCCCCCATACAAAGGATACAAATATTTACTGGTATTCGTGGACACATACACAGGATGGGTGGAGGCTTACCCTACAAGGACTGAGAAGGCTGTAGAGGTGTCAAGAGCTCTAATGAAAGATGTTATTCCCAGATTTGGCATACCCTTAGAAATTGGATCAGATAATGGCCCCGCATATATTCAACAGGCTGTGCAAGGATTATGTAGAATTTTGGGCATAAAATGGAAGTTACATTGTGCATATAGACCCCAATCTTCTGGAAAAGTGGAAAGAATGAATAGGACATTAAAGGCTCAGCTTGGGAAACTTTGCCAAGAGACAGGACTGCCGTGGACGGTGGTTTTGCCCATGGCATTATTAGGAATCAGATGTACACCACACAAACGGACAGGACTCTCCCCTTTTGAAAGACTCTATGGACGACCCCCTTTGAACTTGAAGGGAGCCTTAGAGACAGGAGCTGAGCAGCACCTCATAGGAGAGAAACAGACATTGGCCCAGGTTCAGGCTTTGGGCAGACAAATGCAGCAGTTAGAAAAATACATTTCTGAATTGAACCCACCATTCCCTACCACACCTCTACATTGTTTTTCACCAGGTGACGAGGTTCTGGTCAAGGATTGGAAGATTGAGCCATTGGGACCCAAGTGGCGAGGACCCTATGTTGTGCTCCTGTCTACCCCCACTGCAGTGAAGGTGAAGGAGATTAAGCCGTGGATACATTACACCCGTGTAAAACTAGCACCTGAGGAGTGGCGGACGGAGCGAGTTCCTGGTGAGGACCTGAGACTCAGGATCATCCGGCAACTCCCTAAGGGGTCAACAAGGCCATGAAGCTGATCCCTTCGGGTGCAACGGAGCGTCGGTGGTCAAGTATGTCGCAGCATGGCCCAACAAAGGCGCTCTCCGGGAGATGGTGGCTAGACATTTTGAGAGGAAAGAGTGGGAGACAAGTTATGAGGAGGGGAGGAAAGCGCACTGTGTTTGGTATATTATTTGTGCTGAGTTTTATTCTCTCTTTTGGAAAAAGAGCACATGGGAATTGGATAAAAGAACATGCCAATTATATGTTTGAGCAGCACGGGAAAGAGGTAGCATTAATATATGAACACCCCCTCACCGTAGGGGATTTTTCATTTCTTCCCGATTTAATTGATGAACCACAGATTGTGTTGGAGGGATTGTCCAAGGCTCAGGAGGGTCCGCCTACCGTGTTTTCTAGCATACCGCAAAGGATAAATAAAACTCGGTTTCGACGGTTTAGATACCATACCTCCACCAGGGGTTTGTGCTTCTGTTGTGGAGGATCGGGAATATGGAATTCTGAGTGGAAACACTGGGGAACTAGGCAGGCGTTCTTTTCCCGATTAGGCAATTATTCCCATTGTCGAGACCGGTTCTATCTACATGGACGATTTAATACATCTTATGTCTCACGATTAAATCTAACCGCAACCGAGTGGGCTAGCATGTATCCAGATTATCCTACATTTAGTGTGAATGATTCTATTGAGGGCCTAAAATCTTATATGAACATACTGCAACAATTAACCCAACTGAGCCTAGGTAAAAGCCTCTGTCCGTTATGGCAAATTAGGGATCCAAATCTATGGTTTTTCTTTGATAAATGGGCCACAAATTATCACCCCGGCAACTACCAGTGTGTCGGTGTGGGTTATTTGACATTCCCAGTTCAGGTCTTACACAAAAGGCATCAGCGCCTGAAACGGGACATTGTGCAAACAGGCCCTCTAGGACCAGAATGCTCGGATGAGGTCATTATTAACAAGGCCCTGTCAGGTTCAGAAGCCTCCCGTGTAGGAGGAGGCCTGATCACAGGCTTGTTGACACTGGGTGCTTACCCAGGGATTGTAGCTCAAGCAAACCGTAGAAGTGTTCTAGGCCTGACTTGCCGCCTTGAAAAGTCCATAAATGCCACTGGTAAAATTTTCCGGGAAATCCAGTCTGAAGTAGAAGAAATCAGCCAGATGGCCCTACAGCATAAGTTGGCCCTTGACTACCTACTGGCGGCCAGGGGGGGCTTATGCGCCATGGTTAGAGGGCGTTGTGTAGTGAAATTTCATAACTTGAATAGTACTATTGAAGATGACATCGAGTCATTACAAAAGTTAATTTACAATAATGTCCAGGAGATAGAAGGTTGGTCTCCTTTCTCCTGGGTGACTAGCTGGTTACCCTCAATAGAATGGTTGAAGAACATATTGTTGGTAGGGATTTTAGGATTGTTCATTGTTCTCATAGTTATGTGTTGCACTCCAATAATGATGCAAATGTGTACTAGGTGTGTCACACAATCTTTACCTGAAAAAAAGATAGCCATACTCCAAGCCAAGCGGGATTGGATGGAACCATAATGCTTTGCTTCAGCTTTTGTACATGCGCTTCGCAAAAAGAAAATGGGGGAGTGAGGCGGGAGGTTAAGGAACCCCAGGAAATACCATATATGGGCAGAGATGGCGACAGCTAGCGACCCGGGTGCATAAACTCACAGAAACATGTGACTTCTGGGAAATCATGTGTTTCTGAAGAAATGAAAGCTAAAGATAAACAAACAGCGCATGCGTACGCAGGCGCTCTGAAGGATTGTGAGCACGGCACAAAAAGAGTGCAGCCGGCCTGCTGGTCAGCACTGATTGGGCAGCGTCACAACTCTAAGCCAATGAATTTGCTTGTGGGCGGGCATAACCCGAACCCTGTAGTGTGTATAAATGTTTACTCAGCCTGCCACTGGGGGTTCCCCTGGAGAAGCACTTACTTTGTGTTAGGGGGAACCCTAGTGGCCATTAGCGAAATAAAACTGCTTTCTTGGAATTCCTTCAGTTGTCCGTCTTCAAATTCCTCCACTGCGCCAACAAGAACCGTAGCACGAAGGTTCCGCTACAATATGACTATGGTTATATCCATGGCTGATCATTACTGTTCGAGTTTTAATAGCAAGTTCTAACTTAAACCATGATGGCACAATGACAGACACTGCAATATTTATGTGAGGAAAGAGCTACAAAGAGCTTTGATCAGCCTCCCCCGGCATGGTTTCCCTCCTGAATATGTCAGGTCAGTGGCAATGCTTTATTATTTCATTCTATTTCTATATTTGAAATTTACCAGCTCTGGAGTTGGTAAACACCTAGATGGCATTGCCTGGGAACTCCTCTGGGGAAAAAGGTAGAAACCTAGTCTTACCAGAGAGGGTCATTTGTAGAATGTAAGGGAGTGTGCATCTACACTGGAAAATTAATGCAGTTTGACACAGTTTTAACAGCCATGATTTCATAAAATGTAATTACGGGAGTTGTAGTTTGCTGAGGTTTCAACACAATTTGACAAAAGCTAAAGATCTTGTAAAACTCCCTTGAGCATTGAGCCATAGATGTTGCAGTGTTGATCAGGCATGGGCAAACTAAGGCCCGGGGACTGGATGCGGCCCCCTGAGTGCTTAACTCAGGCTCTTCTCATTTTTCCTGTCCTCTTGACCTGCTGTATCCTTATGCCAAAAAGATAGGGAGAGGAATGCAGGCTCCAGACGAGAGCCCTCTGGAGCATTCTCAACCACTGTGTGTCTCACCCTCCTACCGGCATAAGGATGGTGCGAGCGGCCCTGTCCTTATGCCAGGAGAATGGCTCGAGGAAGGCATGTGGCGACTGAGGGCCCTTCAGAGCAATGTCAGCTGCCGCCTGTGTTGCATAATACCAAGAGAACAACCCAAGGATCGGGGGGAGAGGATTAGGAGGAAGATTGTGGCAGTTGCTGTGTGTCTCACCTTCCTCCCAGCATAAGGCTGTGGGCGAGCAGCATGTACCCAGCTGTCCTCTCTCCCGGCCTGGCCTTTCTAGCTGGGCCTGCAATGCGGCCCAAAGCAAAAATGTTTGCCCATGTCTGGTGTAGATGCACCTGGACTCATTACCTGTTCCTTCTTTCATTCTGTGTGACATTCCTTTTGGCACTTCTCTGGAAGACCATAAAATATCCATGGGCTCCTAGACCAGGAGCAAATCAGTGGCTGATATAGACAAGGATAGTTCTTTGCTGAATGTACCTAAGAAGCATAGCCTTCACTCAGGTCTGGCAAAGGGATATACATGTATTAGTCACCTGGTGACTTCTCTGGAAGCAATGACAAACTTATTTAACAATGTAATAGGAATATAGCATAGCATATTGGTGAACATGGTCCCGAACAGATCAAATTCTCTCTTTGTTTATGTTTCTAATGCCCTGGACAAATTATAACCTACATAATTGGATTATAGACTAAAATACCTCTCTGAAGCACATTTACAAACTTTAAGATATAAATTTTATCAAATAGTAATGATGCTAGTAAGAGTTCTTGCAACCAAACAACCTATCCTATGTGGTCATACACATGACAGAAGGATTCCAAACAAATTAACCTTACTGAAACAAAAGAAGCTTTTCTTAACATGGAGGTGTGAGAACAGCCTGGATTGCCAACAACACAGCCCCAAAAACATTCATTGTGTCCTGGGTTTTAGGTCTGTTCCTGGGTTATTTGGGGTGCTGATTCAGAAAACTACATTGGAGAGACCACATCAGCTATAGTTTCTTAGATTTGGTTATCATAATTTTCTATGTGCTAGCAGACGGTGGCTGGCATATGTTCTGTATCTCAAAACTAGAACTGATAGGAAAAACAAGTGCCATTTTTGGAATCAGAAGGTCAAATATAACCAAAAACAGGGCTAGCATTTGAGGCACCAAAATGTGTGTTGACTAGTGTAATGTAATGCAATGCAATACACAGTATTAGTTAACAAGACTAGAAAAAATGTGTATGACCTTGATTGAAAGTTAATGAAACTTTGACAAAGAATACAACTTGAAGGCCATTATTTCCAGTGTCCAACTTTCAGACATCTTTAAAACATTTGAAAAATTATAGTCTAAATACTATTTATTCAAGTGAGACTGAATCATCTCTCTGTTCCCTAAGATGTTGAAACCCCATTAACATTTTAAAATTGGTTCTCAAGAGACAAAATGCATGGATACCTAATAGCTACTCACATTAATTTACATGTGATGATTCATGCATATTTAAACTTGCCAATTGTCGGATATTACTGAAATGAAAAATTAAGTTTCTTGCAAGTGTATTGTCAGGAGCCATCAAACCAGATCACATATGCTTTGTTACATCATAAGGAAGGAATATACTCTAATCACTTTGGAAAGTCTAACAGAAGCAATTACAGGGGCTTACATTCTTATAACAAAATGACTTACAGATGAAAGAAAATTTCATTACAATTTAACCAAGTACACAACTTTTTTTGTATTCAGGATAGAAGGAACCTGCGATTATAAGCAATAGATATGGAATAAAAAATGACAGATTGGGCCAAAACTTTTGGATGCTTAGTAGTGGTCTAGTTTTTAATCTCTATATGTTTAACTGTGGCCCCATCTACACTGCCATATAAAATCCAGGTTATCTCTTTGAACTGGATTATATGGCAGTGTAGACTTATAAAACCCAGTTGAAAGCAGAACATCTGAAATCAGATATTGGATTATATGGCAGCATAAATCCAGCCTGTGTTTGTGATTCTACTTCACTTTCCCCCCCTGAAAAATTCTTTATCTTTGTTGCGAGTATAAACTGGCCTTGATATGGTACCTCCTGAAAATGTCCAGTACAAATCAGAGAGTGCTTTTTCAGTTGTTTTTTGCAGAAATTCCCAAGATTATAAAACTACACATTAATGTTTTTTAAAAGTTCATAGTTTAAATAATTTCAATGGATGATTAAATGAAAATGATACATTTCCCACTTGAGCTCTTTTACAAAGGGAAATGTGGGATACAAATTGAATAAAACCCACATGTGAGTTTGAAGTTCATGTGTTTCTGAAAGTGAAATGTCATTCAGAACATTCTTATTCCTAATCATTCTTAGTATGACTGATTTTTATTGCATAACATTCCCTCATAAACACAATGATTATGATGATTGTAATTGTGATTAATTTAATTTACACCCCATCTTTCTTGAGGGGATTCATGGTGGCAGCCTTCTTCATCCAAATATTGTAAGGCTGAATCAATAATCAGCCTTATTTGTAATGCATTTTATAATGCCATAAAATAAAATACTGTGAACTATGAAACTAGTCTTAGATCATTTGTTACCTTTTACCAGAATAAAATCAGTTTTATTATATATTTAAAATCTCAATTCATGTACTTTAAAATAAACTGTAAACATATTTTCTCTTATACTAAAAAGGAAGCATTCATTCTTCAAAGGAAAGTCTGCCATTTCATCAGTGTGTTCCCTCTTATGAAAACAGAAAGTGGATAAAATTGTAATAAAAATAGCCCCAGAACTGCCGACAGTCCCATCAATTAATGTGAGGAGGTGTAGATGCAAATTGGCCTTCACAACTACATTTATCAGCTAAAATATTTGAGTGGGTATATTTGTCTTCACGTCACCTGATCAGTTATGGGAACCAAATGAATTTCATAGGGTTTTGTTAGGCAAGGACTATTCAGAGGTGATTTTGCCAGTCCCCTCCTCTGAAACAGAGCCTACAGTATTCATTGACAGTCTCCCATCCAAGTACAAACCAGGGCTGACCCTGCTTAACGTCCAAGGTCAGACAAGACCTGGTACTTAGGCCCTCTTTAAATCTGTCAGCTAAACTATTTGTAGACTAATCTACAAATACAACTGCAAAGCAATTTCACAAGTTTGTATATTTTGCCATCACTGTCACCTTTTGGCATTCTTTGTGCCTTATCTTTGGTACTTCTATAGAAGTTTTATGAAGATGAAAGCATTAAAGTAGCTACAACCACATATTAAAATGTGTACAGAGTTTCCTATCAGAATTCTCAGCACACAGGGGACATCTAAAAGACACTTATGCATCCAAAAAAAAAAACTCTCTACAGAAACTGAACTGGCTGCAGTCCAAGAAACTGCTAAATCCATGCCAGTCACAAATTATTCCCTACAAAAGTGCAAAGCGATTTGCCATCTCTGCACAGCTGGTGTGTACATACTTCACACAGAGTAGAACTTTGAAATTTGTTATAAATCCCACAATTAGATTATTATTTTCTTTAGTAAAGAAAATACCATCTCATTTAAAACGTTAGACATACATCCTACATTATCTGATAGCATTTACAAAGGGAAAATGTACATCCAATAACTTTAGGAAGAGCATTGTTATCTAATGTAATTTGCTGTTCCCACAGTGCTAAACCAAATGCTTCATCTTTGTCATGCATTCTCCATCTTGCCATGCAGGAACACCCAGTCAAACAGAGATAATCCAACTGTTGATGGTGGGGTTGAATGAAATAACATTACGAAAGGTGCATTGCAGATTCCATTTGCAATCAAGAAGCCCTCAAAATCATCAAAACAATTGGCACAGGTATAGAAAATAAAGTGCCAGTGCTTTCAGTTCCCCAATCAGTTCATGGTATATAAAGGAGGGCTGAGCAACTCTCCGTTCAGTAGTTGCCTCCACAAAGTATCTTAAAGCACTAGATCCGTTCCATGCCCTACCTTAAATCTTTTTCCTTAAAAAAAATCCCCACAATTGAGTTGTGTGTTTTCCGAGCTGTACGGCCATGTTGCAGAAGTATTCTCTCCTGACGTTTCGCCCACATCTATGGCAGGCATCCTCAGAGGTTGTGAGTTATATACCACACAACCTCTGAGGATGCCTGCCATAGATGCGGGCGAAACGTCAGGAGAGAATACTTCTGGAACATGGCCGTACAGCCTGGAAAACACACAACAACCCTGTGATCCCGGCCATGAAAGCCTTCGACAACACATCCCTACAATTCTTGAGGACAATTTAACTGTATTTGAGGCACACCTTGGATAGCTTAAGTCCAGAATTGACCTTTTTCAAGAAGGAAGCAAAATAAAATACAATTTTGTAGAAACAAGGGCAGAGGTGAAAAACTGTGGCCCATGGGTTCATATGATATCTCCAAGGTCATTCATAAGATTACCAGAGTCCATAGCTTCCCAATTTTTAAATGCCCCTCAACGATTTTGTTACATTCCTGCAAGGTATATATTGCTGTCCAGCCAGGTGTCATTCATCCTATCTTTGCATTTCATTTTTTTCTCCTTATACAGTAGAGTCTGACTTATCCAACACTCGCTTATCCAATGTTCTGGATTATCCAACGCATTTTTGTAGTCAATTATTTTCAATGCATTGTGATATTTTGGTGCTAAATTCGTAAATACAGTAATTAATACATAGCATTAATGTGTAATGAACTACTTTTTCTGTCAAATTTGTTGTATAACATGATGTTTTGGTGCTTAATTTGTAAAATCATAACCTAATTTGATGTTTAATAGGCCTTTCCTTAATCTCTCCTTATTATCCAACATATTCGCTTATCCAACGTTCTGCTGGCCCGTTTATGTTGGATAAGTGAGACTCTACTGTATTTCTTTTGGTCCAGGTCTCTAATCAGTTAAAGGCATTCTGAATTCTAATCTTATCTTCTGAGATATTAGCTCCTAATTTGATGTCATCTCCAAATTTGATAAGCATGCCTTCTATACCGTTGTCCAAGTCACTGATAAAGATATTAAATAGTCCTGAGCCCAAGGTAGAATCTTTAGCACCCCCTTAGTTACTTCTCTGCAAGATGAAGAGGAGTTATTGGTGAGCACTCTGTAGGTTCAGCAAGTTAATCAATTACTAACCCACCAATCAGTAGAGATGTCAAGCCTACTTTTTATTAGCTTCCTTATAAGAATATCATAGAGGACTTCGTTAAAGTTCTTTCTGAGATCAAGATATGCTGCATCTACAGGATTCCTTTCATCTACCAAGCTGGTAACTTTATCCAAAAAGGAGATCCAGTAAAGTAAGTATAGCATACGTTTTAGGAGACAACTATGTATCCATGTGTGGATATAAGTATGTATGCCTGCTTAATGGTTTTTCCCAAACAGTAAGATAAGAGCAATAACTTCCCTTCCTGAATTTATTTTTGCTTTTCTTTCCTTGAGTAATGAAAAAGTAATCCTGAGGACTATATGTTCAAGAACCAAGATGGAATCATGTTTCACCCTTCATGGCCAGATCCCATCACTAAATTTATCACGCAGTAATAAAATTAATGGAGCATGAAATTATAAGGAACCCCTTATAAGCCTGAACCCATTGCTTCTCTTTTATTTGTCAAATGAAAATGAAACTATTTTCAACCCACCTTTCTTGACTTAAATGAGATGGCCATGAGCGGCTTAACCCAATTGGTAGCCTACATAGTTTAACATGGAACTAAAGTTACTCTTCTTTACTATCAATTAGCAAAGAAAGGTTATTCCTCAATCCAGTCTGACGATGATCTTTTACTCAACATGAAGCTATTTCTCCTTTTTATGATTTCCCTCATGTTTAAGTCTTCCCTACTAAACTCTGTCAGCCTTCTCAAGGTCAGATGCACACATTCTATCACTGAATGTCAAATGATAGGAGCACACATAACAACTTTAGAATAGATGTATTGAGCTCTGATGCAAATTATATCTGGAACAAGCAGACATTTTCACTAATGTTATTTTTGAACTTAAAGTTTGATCAAAAACTACCAAGACAAAATCACATTGAAAATTACTGTTGTTCCTTTTCTTGCAAACTTAGAAATGATGTTTAATCTTCTAACTAATCAGTACTATGATTATCTATCTCATTCTGGATGCTTGACATTTTGTATTGTGGGAGTTATTGCACATGCTTATTGAGAAATAAGTCTCATTGAAAACAACGGATTTTATTTCCATTTAGAAAAGCAAATAATCATATTGTTGTTGCGCATCTTCAAGTCATTTCTGATTTATGGCATCCATAACACAAAACTATTACAGGCCTTTCTTGGCAGAATTTGTTCATCTGAGGATGAGAGTGACGTACCCAAGGTCTAAGTGGGGATTTGAATCTGGTCTCCACTGATTTGCCACAATTACACTAGAACCATTTTATCACGTATCCTCCAATGGAATATATCAAATATATTGTGCAAATGAGGAAAGACACATGTGTATATAAAATTTCTAATTCATACTCTGTTTATCCCCAAGTTACAGACATTCCTCATGACTCACAGTTAAGAACAGAGGTGAGACAACAGCAAGTGAGATAAATCTACTCCTAGGAAGGGAAACTCACTCTTGAAAGAGATATCATGGGGGAAAGGTGTCTCTACTCAAGCTTTATCACCAATCCTTGTTTCCACAACAAGCCGATTTTCAAAATCCAATCCAAAATCCAAGTATCACAGAGACAAAGTGATGTGAAATCTTCTAAAAAGGAGCACAGACAGCAAAACAAAAACCACAGAGCTTAATTAACCCTTCTCTGTGCTATCCAAAACACTCTTCCTCTCCCTCTCCCTCTCCCATACACACACACACACACACACACACATATGGTTGGAGTTATAGTTAAAATGTACCTGTTCTGACTTAAATACAAATTCAACTTAAGAGCAAAGCCACAGAATTTATCTCATCAGTAGCTCAGGGACTGCCTGTACACAGAATTATAGTAACATCAAATTCAGTAAATAGAAAAGGAAAGGCATATATGTAAAGCTGGGTTTTTTCCAAAAATACAATGTGCATTTGCATGGTTTTGATGTACTCATTTCTAAAAATATAATTGAAGAAGACATGACATAGTCACTTATTCATAACAAGGAAGGTAATTAAGGCCTAAGACATGTCACTTTTCAGATGTAGGATATTTTAAAACATAGCATTTTGCAGAGTTATTCTTAAATTCAATGCCACCGAGACTAAAGACATCTGTTAAGTAGGTGGATTACGAGATAGCAGCTCTTAAGTAACATCCCTTACAGTAGTTCCTTACAGTAGTCATCAAACTACCAGTGATTAATTTTATTCTTCACAACTACTAAGAATTGTCATCACTCATTTGCACTTTTCCAGATTTAAAGTTTTTTACTGAAGCATTATTTCTCTCATTTATATGTTTGAGGTTACCCGAAAAGTAATATAAATTAGGGGACGGGGGATAAGAGATCCTGCCAGAAGGACAGACCTCAAATGAGTGGTTGTGCAGATAAATCTTCCAACAATTGGAAAGAACAAGCTATAGCCCACTGCATACCTTTATGAACTCTAAAACCTGCACTACAGAGAACCCAAAACAGCTACACGGGTGAGAGAGGAAACATTTTAGTTTGCTTGCAAGTGAAGCACAAGCATAAAGTTAATTTAAGCTAAACTTAAATTGTGATATTGCAACTATTCACAATTGAAAGAGATTGTGGTATAAATACAAGCTCTCCTGAAAGATTTAGTATTTGGTTAAGGCCTAAATATGTCTAACATTGAGATCTTATATGTGAGAAAAAACTATAGTAAGAACTGTGTGCCTTATATCTGGGTGAACATACAAATGGATTAAGTTGTATATTTCATTAATAAGTTTCCTAGTTTTGAAACATTCAAATTAAGTCAATGGTTTTCAAAGGCCAGATATGTATTGCTATGCGTTAGTTCCTTCCCAAAGTGCCCGCTAATCTACCATATATATTCATATATACATTGACCTCATGTATAATATAATAAAATAATAATAATAATTTTATTTTTATACCCCGCCCCATCTCCCCAAAAGGACTCGGGGCGGCTTACATGGGGCCAAGCCCAGTCAACAACAATAAAACAAAGCAATAAAACAGATCAAAACAACAATAAAAACAAGTCATAAAAAATCACATACAAGGACAAAAGATAAAATCTTGGATATCTGCAAACACACACTTTTAAAAGCACCCCAGAAATGCATTCCTCTTTCCTGTGGAGGCCTCTCTCTTCCCTGCCAATCTCACACTCCTACGAGGCTGAACTCCCTTCCATAACAACTGGTCCACCCTAGATAATTCAAGGTCCTTGTTATCTCGCACCTGAACCGGGACTGAAGACATCTCTTGCTCATTAATTCCCATGGGAATGTCATTCTGGCTGTTATCTATGGCTTGTGGGGTCAACAGTTCATTCTGCTCAAACTGCATTTCTCGAGCCTCTGAATCAGCCTGCATTCTCATTCCCATGCCACCATCCTGAAATTCATCCTGCATCCCATCGTCTGACCCATCTGGCTCTTGTAACTGAAACCCAGAATCCCCCTCTTCATCCTCACTCTGGCTATGCTGTGGCTGAGTCACAACAAACCTATACATTTTATAACTTTTCAACAGCTGACAGATCCAATAATTTGCAGTGGCAGTTTGTGCCTATACTTTTAAAATAAAGCTGTTCTACTTCAAACGGGCTTATGTTTGAGACAGCAGGCCTGCAGATGACAAAGGGGACAGGTCTGAGGAGCAAAATTGCAGATTTTGATATGTGCAAAGGATACGTCAACGGTCACTTTGAAGAGAGGAGTAAATGGTCTTTGCTCCAGTCATCTGCCCCTGAATACCACTTTCACCACTCTACTCAGAGAAGGGGATAGTTTCTCCTTGGACAAAAGTTAAGGTATACTATTAACGCTTTATTTAATAAAGGAATCATCCTCTTCTTTGAGTAGACTAGTGAAAGTCAAGAGGTTAATCCATTCTGGGATAACCTAAAAGAAGCACTGACCCTCTCTGCTCTCTTAGTTCACCTATGAGAAGAAGTACCAAAACACCACCATTGCCACAATTTTGCCTGTCAGGCATTCGAAAAAACCAGAAACAGCACTGTGTTGAAGAGATTAGAGTGGATTGGTGCTTCTTTTAAATGTTGAGGTCTTGCCTTTTGCCATTCTACTCAAAGAAAGTAATGGTTCGGTTTGTTTGTTCATTTCTTTGTTTTACAAGAGTTAAATTAAAATACTTACATTGACCCATGTGTTGTGACTCAGTCTGGTTCTAGGATTGACTCTGATGAGGAAAGACAGGTTCAGGCTCCGAATCGGCCTGAAAAGCCTGCTGTTTGGGAAGAGGAGCAACAGAGGATGCAAGTTCAGTTTCCCACAGATAGGGCTGGACTGGATGGCCCTGAAACCACAGAAGCCAGCCAGGTGCATACTGACATGGGAATGGGAGAAGGGAGGTTGGACGATTCCCAGATGAATAATGAGCCGCAGAAAAATAACGAGCAAGCTGACCTTGATGGCATGACTTTAGATAGGGCCGAGCGTTTGGAATTAAGGGTTCAGCGTAGTGCTAGGATTGCAAACAGACGGGGGGAGGTGCGGGGACAGAGAAATGCTTCCATGTTTTGCAGAGATTGTTAAAAGGGATGCTCTGGGGAAAACCGGTTGTCAAAGCAACTTTCTTGCTACGGGAGAAGCAGCTCCAGTGTTCCTTGTTGTGCTTTGGATTACCCTGATGCCATGTATTCATGTTTCTTGGATTTTGGTCATGCTGTTCTTGGATATTGTTTATTCCTGGTAAGCTCTGGACTTATACTTCAAGACTATATTTTTAACTGACTCTTGTTGCCTTACTTTTCTTTTTGAAGAACTTTTTTTCATCTATTTTTAATAAACTATAAAGACTTAAACCTGTTGTGGGGTTTGTGTGCTGTAGCAAGGTGAACTCAAGGCTGAGGTGCAACACCATGGATAAGTTCACTCAGTTTGTTGGGGTCAGTTTTTAGACTAAACTTTTAGATGTATACATTAACATATTGAAAGGGGGTTCTAGCTGGTGGATATCCCTGTAACAAAAGATAAATATATATTTCTGTTTATACTGTGAAAATACTAAAGTACATATTCCCACCTGTCAGGCTCCTTGAAAGACGTGGGGAAAAGCTGTTAATAATTCACAACTCGATTATTTACGTAAGTGTGGTCCTGGTTGCACAATGTAAAATTACAGCAGTGTAATTGTGGTATGCATGTGCTATATCACTCATATACTGAATCACCTCATTATGAAAACCAGTCGTTCAGCTCACAGGATCATCCGATCCCAAACCTAAGTTGGTAGGACATTGATGACAACATATTAATGTGCTCTCCTCTTACATAACTAACAATAGACCCCCCCCCACACACACACACACATCACTCACTAGGAAACAACACTACACATTATAAAGCAGATTGCTCACATGAATAGTTAATTCCACTTTTGCAATCATAATCAGGATAATAAAGATATAATCCTTAAAAACATCTTTAAAATTTATAATGACATGTGTTAACAGCAGGATTCCAGCCATACTGTGCTTCCATTGTGACATGACCTTTTCCTAATGGTTTGTAGCCAGGCATACAATCCCATGAATATGCAACTCTTTCCATTTGCAGTGGAAGCTTCCACTGGATAGGGAAGGCATCTGATTTGTACCTGAAGCCCCGATGCTATCTGCTATTATATTTCAAATGGGTTTCCTGGCGATCAAGGGAGCAAAAGCAGAGAAGAAAATAATCAAAACTCTGCAAGAATAGTATACAAGGGCCAAGATTCTAGTTATAGAAAGCATGGATCTAACTGTTATGACATAGGTTTTCATAAATAATGTGTTCCTGTCAAGAGTCAGACGCCAGTTAACATACAAAACAGAGTTTATTCCGAAGATAAGCCAGAAAATAACATAAACACAGGAAATATCCTTGAAACACTTCACTTTTCAGTGTTTCGAGAGTAGATTGGACAATAATAACTCAAAAACGAGTCACGCTAATTTCCCATGCTGGCATTCAATAAAAAAACTAAATAACGCTTCAATTCAGCTTTGGAAAACAAATAGAGTTAATTGCTGGAAAATAAACAAACTAGAAAAGCAATAAAGCTGCTTCCACGGTGCAGATAAGCCGAAAGCCTCAAAGGGATGATGAATAGCCATCGTCAGAAGAATCCAAGGTCAGGTCAGGAGGCAGCAGAAATTCCGAAAGACAAACCAATAGTCAGAAGCCGGGAGTAGCCTTCAGTCAGAGGGAGTAGACAGAAGCCAGGTCAAATTCAATCCAAAGTCCGAAGAGGGTGCAGTCATCCAAAACAGGTCCACGATAAGACACAGCGAGAGCCAAGCTAGGTGATATCAGCAGATTCAAATCATAGTCCAAGTCCAGTCTTCATGGAAACACAGAGATCCCAATGGCGCCTCAGCAACACCTTGCCACACGCAAAGTGCATGGCCAAACATTCCCATTTTATTCCCCTTCCTCCTGGGTGACCAAACACTCACACCCAAACACCAGGTGTCCCAAATCTACTCAGAGTCTGAACTCCACACAGCTAGAGCTCGTGGATCTGGAGTACCTAGCAATTCGTCGGAGTCCCAATCATCCTGCCCACACTTAGCCCCATGAACACTTAAAGAACCATCCTCCCTTCTCCAAGCATCCCAATTGGGATCAGCTCCTGCAGAAACCTCAGGTTCAGAAGTATCCATAGGCCCCAAATCCCCAGATATCTCCGGTGGCTGTGCCCATTCAGTGCCCGCTTCCCCAGCCACCACCTGTTCCTCAGCATCCATCTCCCCATCTGAATCTTCCTCAGAAGATCCCCCATATTGCTCTCTAAGTCGCTTCCTGCACAACTCCTCCAGTGAACCCTCATCACGAGGGTTTTTTCTTCCTCTTCGAATTCCATCACCATCAACCATAATCCCCGAAGGCGCAGTCACAACAGTTACACACTAACATAATTTAACAAATAACAGGAAAGTGATTGTTCTTTTAGCAATCACATTAATTTCATTATTCTGTCAAAAACAAAGCATAAGTAGAAAAGAAACAAACAGGATAGTAAATCACAGCAATATATTACCTTTGCGATATGATGCTCTTCTAATTATATGTTTATGTAGCTCTTCTAATTATAGCCACATATAGAATAAATGCAGCTTATCAAATTCCTTTATTTATTCTGCAGAAGTCAACCCATGCTGAATTGTATAAGGAAACAGTAATGATTTATATTACAGGTGGGTTTTTTAAAACAATGTTCCTCAAGCTTTCTAGGATTTTATTCGTCATATGTATTTCCTTATCTTAAAATTGAGAAAAAATATTCAAGGGTAGCTGTGTTGGCCATACAGCAAAATAAAACAAAATATGCAGAAGAGTGATACAGATTGAGCATCCTTTATCCAGAATTCCAAAATCTATACTACTCCAAAATCCAAAATCATCCACATGACTGAATGGCGTGGCGATATTTTTACTTGTTGACGATTCACAAACTTTACTTTTTGATGTTTTGTGGTTTGAGTATTGGACTATGATTCTAAAGACCAAGGTTCAAATGCCTGATCAGCCATGAAACCCACTGGGTAACCTTGGGCAATTCACTCTCTCTCAGCCTTATAGAGCAAAAGAAAACCTCTTTTGCATAAATGTTTCTAAGAAACCCCTGTGATTGGATGAGCTTGAAGGCACAAAAGCAATAAGTTTAGCTTGTAGAAACAAGGCTTGGTGATCCCCATGATATCTCTTTCAAGAGTGAATTTCTCTTCCTAGGGGTAGATTTCTCTCACTTCCTGTTCTCATTTCTGTTCTAGTTGCAGGTAGACACAACAGAGTAATTGCAAATTTGTAATCAGCACAGTCTCTTGAATTCACATGTCTTTCAAAGCACAAAATTTGTACTTCTGCAAACATGGAACAATCCTTTTCTTAAGCATACCCTTCATGTAAAAAGTAAGAAAATGTTCATCCTTGCAAAATAACATGCTTAATCTCACATAAAATTTTAAACTGAACAAAACTGAACTGAACACTTGTGAAATATGACTTCTGCATCACAATCAGATTTTTTTAGAGGCAGAATACATACATTTGTATAATGAGATATCTTGGAGATGGGACCCAAGTCTAAAGACAAAGTTAATTTATGTTTCATATAAATCTTAAAGGCATTTTATATGATTTTTTAATAATTTAACCCAAGTCCAACACCCAAACCACTACAACAGAAAACATCAGTACAGAGTTTTTAATGTTACTGAAAGAACTATGGTCCACCAGAATTATTTCATGACAGAATTGTTCAATAATAAATATTCTCACTCTGCAAAAGATGATAGTTTGTGCTACATTCAAAAAGACACTCCATGCAATTCATTTCCTGATCAAATGTGACTGTGAAGGTGGTGGAAATGAGAGAGAACCATCCTTCAGATATTTCACAATTCAGGCAGACTCATATAAGGAAAAGCACTGTCTGAGACAGTCTGGAATCAACCTAGATTTTGTATTGTTTTAATTAGGGTTTTAATTATTGTTTTAATTGTTTTAATTTGTGTTGCGTCATATTTGTTGTTGGCCACCTTCAGTCCTTATATTGGGAGAATTGGGGGACAAATATAAAGTAAATAAATAAATGGTTTCATAGATCACAGAACTGTGCTTCAGCACCAGAAAGTATTCAGTAAAACTGTCATAAGCTTCTGTTCACTGTAAACATTCCTGGATAACAGCTTGGCTGAAGCTCATTTAAGTTTCCAAACCTCTTCCAAATATAACCCCATATCAGGTGCATTAGAATAATCTTATCATGTGTCGCAATGGCTGGATCTGACATCTGCAGAAATGACCACAGGTAGTGTGCTTGAAGTGACTTGCTTGATCTTGAAGGAGCTGGGGGTGGTGACGGCCAACAGGGAGCTCTGGCGTGGACTGGTCCATGAAGTCACAAAGAGTTGGAAGCGACTGAATGAATAAACAACAAAGTGTGCTAGTTTTAACTTTGACAATGCAGTTCTAGCCATCACTGATATTCGGGCAAGTAAACATTGGCTCAGCCAATGCATATACACAAGTTGATATCTACATCTTCAAAGGCAATACATCCCTATGTAGTACAGGCTGAATTACTGTTCTCTGATTTGCCTTCTGACTTATCATCTTTTTTGGATGAAGTCTCAATGTGCTCACCACCATCTACTTATTACAAGTTTAATGACTTAGCCCCCCCCCCCCAAAAAAAAGGAAAGAGAAAGTATAGTATGGGAAGGATAAAGACTTCTGACGGCTTCACATATTTTAATGTTTTGGGATACATCTGTAAAGACTTCAACACCTCATTTTAAATTAGGGCTGTTTTATTCTAAAATTTTGTAGTAATTCTTGAGCTTTGCCCGTTTTGATTGCCTCCACAGAGAGAATCATAGAAATGTACTAGATTCAGTACTTAAAGGAGAAATGAAATGAGTTTTAAGAAATCACTAGTGATGCGACAAAACCGCCACAAGTTCCATTTCCTGAGAATAAGTGTCTAAATATAGCAACAGAATTCCAAAAGGTTTATTGTGAATCTGCAAAAATATGATGCAAAGAAAAATGTTGCTCAAGACAATATGCAATTATGGGAGAGAGATGGCATGTAAAATTATATGATCATTACCTCACTCAACATTATAATGGGGTATAATAATGTGCCATAGCATTCTGGGCTATGCCCTGGACAACAGTTTTGTGTGAACTACATACATGGTTCATTTAATATATCTACTGTGGATGAAATTAACTGAGCTAGAACTAGTAAGATGCAGTGATCCCTACTTAATAGTGTAAATAAATTAATTTATTAAGTGACAGAAGATACATCCACAGGACGAAATATTACAATATATTTTGTAGAAATGGTTGTATTTTCCTGACAGGTTTTTAAAACTCATGCCCAATATCTTATCCATCGAAGGAGTATGGTGTAATACTATTTTAAAAAAGAAAAGTAGGAGCCTCAGAATCAAGTGATGACTAATCTTTCAGGTTTCATGTATCAGCTACTTACATTGGATACTTGCATTATGTTTTAGAATTGGAATGGAAGCTCCACATTTAGAATACTAATATTATTAATAATTATGCCTTTCTAGGAGTATTTAGGTTAACATCATATCACATGCAAAGCTGAACATTTGTATGCAGAATGACTACAATTCTAAACGAAAACATTAATATCAAATTTTAAAGAATAATTATTATTTTGATGTGAAAAGAAAAGTAGGAATGTACCATCTTTAACATTTTTTCCTACACTATAGCTGCTACAAATTCAATTTACATTTTTCTTCAAAATGTGCAATTTTTCCCCAATGATTAAATTGTATTATCTTTTTTTTAATACTGGATAGTAGGCATGTGCGATCCATGAAAAAATGGTTCAAAACTTGCTTCAAAAGTAGGGGGCACTGGTGCTTTGTTTCTAAAGTCATTTCCGAATTTCGAAGCAAAAAATTAAAAACTTTCCAAAAATTTGGAATATTTGTATGTACCTCGTTAATGGCAGATGCACATGTGCACGAAGAAAAACATTATCATCAATGGGGAAAATTGAGGGGCTTCTATCTCCCTCATTTTTTGAGCTATCCTAATGAATTTTGCTACAGTGGTAGAACACCTTTACCATTGTAAGCTCACCAAATCTAAGAACATTTGACTTATCCTCAGATTTTTAGTGAATTTTCAAAGTTTGTAAGTGTTATTTCCTGTTTCATTGGGTTTTTGGGGGGCTGAGAGTGTGTGACTTGCCCAAGATCACCCAGTGGGTTTCCATGGCTGAGTGGGGAATCAAGCCACAATCGTAGCCCAACTTTCAAAACAGTACTCTACACCACTACACTCTACTACAACTTTCAAACCAGTACTCAAAAGGGCCCAGTGCTGGCCAGGAGAGAAAACGCTCTAGGCTTGGTTTCTATGGGGCTCTTATGGCCCGATGCTATATCCAGGAGTGAAATGGGCTCTAATGCTCCAATGCTATATCCAGGAGTAAAATGGGCTCTAATGCCCCGATGCTATAGCCAGGAGTGAAATGGGCTTTAATGCCCCGATGTTATATCCAGGAGTGAAATGGGCTCTAATGCCTGATGCTATATCCAGGAGAGATATGGACTCTAATGCCCGATGTTATATCCAGGAGTGAAATGGGCTCTAATGCCCCCATGCTATATCCAGGTTTCTATAGGGCTCTTAAGCCTGATGCTAGCCAGGAGATTGGTTGAAAACGCTTTCTCATATATCCGAAGGTTATCCAAAGGTATTCCGAGGATGGGTTCCAACGCTTTGAATTAGAGGATTAATTCGGAAACCCCAAACCACTTCAGAACCCCATTTGGAACCCAAAATAGATGCAATTTTATTACAATTAATGACGATTCTGATTAATTAGCTCATACTTATTGGATAGATCAGCTCTAGTTTATTAGATATGGATATCATGATAGTGACTGGTACATGTTCTGTAATTCAAAAACAAGATTGGGAAAAAGTGGTGCCATTTTTGGAATCAGCAGGTTTAATATACCCAGAAACAAGTCTAATATTTGAGGCACCAAAATGTGTGTTATCCAGTGTAATATAAGCTATCAAAATGTATTATCAAAAAGTTGACTGCTAATATTCAAAACCAGATTAAGCCTCACAATATGACAATGTCAATCAAATCAATGCTTCTATCATCATGAGCAACCCACATCTCCAAGCGAAGTTCACTGAACAATATGTAGTTGTCAAAATGAATGTTTCCAGCCATGATGAGATTCAGATGACCATATGTCATCTTAATACACCAAAATATGACTACATCTTTTGCCTACATTTCCTTACTCCTTTCTTTGCATTGTACCTAATTGAGATGTGAAAATCTTCAATTTATTATAATTTCCTGTATGTTCAAACTAACAGTATCCACGTACAACCTTTATTCATATAAACCTGCCCCCAACTCCTACAAACTGTATATATTCTGTATTCTCCTTCCGCTCCACACTTGATCAAAATTTAAACTGTTCCAAATTTCAAATGATCAAGATACTTTTTGACAGCAGCAAATGCAAGCTACGCTTCAGAACTAGCTGGAGGTAGGTCAACAATTGATTATAAAGAATCTTGAGGGGGAAAATACATTACACAACCTTTGATCAGGCCAAGTTGTAAAAAATGTGGATCCCTCTGCCTATGCTATTGCTGCTGACAGAAACACCAATTTGTGACTAGGGAGGAATCTGTCAATGCATAAACATATTGCATATTTATGGATAATCCTAAATTTAATTTCATAACATATTACTGAACTGTAGAACATGCTATATTCTATTCAGTTTTCCCTAAGAAAGATCTGTTCACACATTACTTGGGCTAACTGAGGCTTAATATCTAGCCATTTACACTTCATTAAATGGTATGTGAATTCAATTTGCCTACCCAGGGATACCAGATTAAAAGGCTATAGTGTTACCAAAACTTTAGATTTGAATCCCATTATATTCAGAAGACTTTTTATCATCTTGCCTGGAAAAAGTTCAAGTATTTGAAATGTTCACTAAACTAGGCATATTTTTTGCACATGCAGAACTCCTTGATTATTAATCCATTAAAGCAGCACTTGGTGAATGAAAATTAGTAGACCAAATAACAGACAATGAAAATCTGAACTGACATTTATTCTGCCATTTTTACTAGAAAGTGGAAATGTAATTCTTTGCTAATTTCATTTCCAAAGGGAAAAAAGTAAATTTGGCCATTTTTTGTTTCATGATGAAAGAAACTTCTCAAAAACGGTGAAGCTTATGCTTTGAAAAATTCATTAAAATTTTTGGCCAGAAAACAGCATTTTCTGGGCAAGAAATGACATTTTCAGGGTGGAAACTAATGTTTCTGAATATTATTTTCTGCACGTGTGAATGTTGCATAAATATCAAACTGTGGAATTTCTAACGCATTGAGATTCTACAAGGAGCCCCCAATGGTGCAATAAGTTAAACCTTTGTGCCAGCAAGACTGCTAACTTGAAGGTTGGGTTGCTGACCTGAAAGTTGTGGGTTCGAATCCAGGAAGAGCGCAGATGAGCTCCCTCTGTCAGCTCCAGCTACCCATGTGAGAACATGAGAGAAGCCTCCCAGAAGGATGGTAAAAACATCAAACATCCATGTGTCCCCTGGGCAACTTCCTTGCAGACGGCCAATTCTCTCACATCAGAAGCGACCTGCAGTTTCTCAAGTCGCTTCTGGCATAAAAAAGTACCCAAAAACATTTTTTTTTTACTTTAAAAATGTATTCCTTCATTTTTTGATCAGATTAAAATGATTTCTAAAACTAGATTAATCATTGACTATAACCTGCAATCTATTGAATAGGTTCCATAGTGGCTCCAGCTCACTGTTTTAAAGAATCTATGGGTATTTTTATTGCTTTGGAAGATCTATATGCATTAAAATGTACATTAGAAGTGGTTGTTTCTGGTGCTCTGACTGGTTTATTCATACATTTATTTGTGTTACTGCCTCTATTACTAGATTTCTCAATAGCCTGCTGTAAAAGGTGCTAGTTTACATATATACTCCAGCTGTGGTGTGCATTCAGATAATTAAACAAATTAAATAAATTATGACTCTTCATTTTGAACTTGCCACCTATTAATTTAGAAAATAAATTGATTATTACTGTAGAGAGATGAGGTTTAACAGGCAGAGAATAATAATGGTTTTGCTTGTTGTTACAATTGTTATTTCGCAATGGTAATGAGTCCATTTTGATTAAGCGTACCCTTTCAAAGTGATATGACAAATATGGAAACATGTATCTGGCCTTGGGCTTGTTTTCAGAAACATATTATACAGAGACACAGACAGGATTCCATCCATATGTTTTATATTTGAGGGTATGTAGTTACAAAATTTAGTTTCCATGGATACTCTCCCTCCATCACAATTCTAGCCTAAGGTTTCAATGTCAGTCATCAGATAAATTTTAACTATATTTAAAAGCTGCAGCATTTGCTTTCTCCTTGCCATAAAAATGTTATAATCCAGCAAAATTAAGGACATATTAGTGAAACTGTCCATCTGTTGGGAAATGTATTAAAGGATGACACCACAGTTGGCGAGTACTTTATAAAATCTTTTTTAGTGTCAGTGGATTAAATCAAAAATGGGCATGAGGAAGATTAAATATAATATTCCTATTTACACTTAGCCGGGCGTAAATCTTATTGAACAAAGTGAGATTTACTTTTCAGTAAACATGATAAGACTTTCTTTTTCTGTTTAACAATTTTTTATAATTGACAAAAGATTGCCATGTGCAATTCCAGGGTCAGTCCCCACAGGCATCCTGCCTCCTCAGACTCTAGGAGCATGGGGGGGGGGGGGGGTTGCAGTGCCATCCTCCCCTTCTTGCCCCCCCCCCACTTTAACCTAAAACTAACCATAAAAGTATCCTAATAAAGGAACGAGGCTTGTAGATTTGCACCTCCAAAGTTCCTGGTGTCATTTTGACACACCAAGAGCTTTCGACAAGCCTCATGTCTCCATTGGAGGCCTTTACAATAGGTTTTAGGCTGAAACGGGAGACCAAAGGCCAATTGCAACACCTCCATGCCAATCTTGGATCGGCCTGGTGGGATATCTGGCCAACCCCCTCCAAAAAGGAAGTGGTTTAGCTGGCCAACGGAACACCTAATGCAAGTTAATTTGGTGTTTAAAATACCAATTTCACGCATATTTGGACCTGTCACGCCCTAGGCAACGGAGCACCAAGAACCAAACACGAAAGCCAATAACTATCTAATAAGAATAATAAAAACAAGTAGAAAATATAGTTCAGAAGCAGACCTATCCAATGAGGTCAAATTTTGTCCAGAAATGTTTAGTCCAATAAATGATATTAGAGTTCAAAGTTAAATCCCAAACCGAAACACACACTATTGCCAAGCAATAGTGTGGGGAAATGTCCAGGGTCTTTCAGGGTCCAAGGTTATAATCCACAACAAGGTCGAGAGCAAACTTGATTCTTAGAGCAAGGTCCGTGGCTAGAGACAAGGCGAGGCAATTCCAGAATACTTGGAAAGACAAGGCAGTTCTTGAATACTTGGATTGGCAAGGCAAGGAAGCTGGGGTTGCGGACTAGGCTGGATCACGAAAATCACTCCTGAAGCTGCTCTGTTGACTCCGCACAGATCCAACCGTGCCAGGCACCTATATCTGGGTCTCGTTTTCCCGCCAAACAGGTGTCCAGCATTCTCTTTCCCTAGAGAACGGAAAACGAAACCCAGTTTTCTCCAGATGTGAAACTCCCTAGATTTTCCCAAGGGAAGCATGGCTAATCAGTGTCTTGTTTAGCTGCGATTCTCAGACTCCTGCGAATCTGCTCCCTTTCTCTCCTTTCCGCAGTGTAGGACTGTCTCCTGGCAAAAGGAGGCGAGGATTGCTCAAGGTCTTTTTTAATTGCTTCTTGGGCAAAAACATCAACATCAGGCATCTGAAAGGATTCTGGCTGTTGTTGATCCGGAGAAAACCCCATGTTTTCATCCTCATCTGCCACAGGGACACTAGGAGCAGGACTACAAGGCCCATGAGTCATCACAGGACCTGTGTAGAAGCTGCGTTTATTACATCAGCTGCTTTTAAAATTACCTGACTATCACTTCCCTGCTTCTTCCTTAACATATTACAGTTGTTAAAAACTGAATCTGCTGTGCAAAAGTATTTACAATCAATGAATTTACCAGGTGGGAAGGGAGGGGAAGGGAAGGACAGAACCCTGTAGATTCAGGCAAAAGTGAAAGTTGCAGGCATTCATAGATTCTCTGTTTTCCTCATTAATTGCATTTGCCATTCTGACCACACTATACTGCTGCCAAGTACATATACCCTAGTTTTCATCCGTTAAATGTTGGAAAATATAAAATCTATCTGAATTATTGTTTGTGTGTGTTCTTAAAAAACTAGAGCTCTACTTGCATTGAGGTAAGACCTACACCTTTTGTTTATAGAGCTGATATTTCTTCTAGAAACCTTGGCTAAGTTTGGTATTTTATCAAGTTTATTAATTACCTGAGATTTCCAGTGAATTCTTTCAAACTGGGAAAATGATTACACATTTTTTTATTAAAACATTACATATCCACCTATAGAGATGAACTGAGCCAAAGACAGGTTTTGCAACTAATGAAACTTTACAGATTACTGAAAATCTTGAACCACTCATGAAAGCAATTGATATAAACTGTCAACTCATTTGTGATGATTAAACTTACAAATCCAAGCCTTCAAAATTTCGGCAGTGTCGGAATTAAATAGTATAGGTTTTCATTTCTACAGAAAAGTCTGCTTTATCCTGGTGTAGTATGAAGCAATTTCCTTAGGCTGCAGATAGTGGATGTCATTTTCTCATCTCCTATTTTTAACTTGTACTGTTTAAAATACAGTATGTATGTACTGGACCAGAGTGAACATCTTTGACCAGCATTGCATTACTACAAAATTCTGAAGTTTCTTATTCATTATATGGAATGTGACTCTTTCAAGGTGACTTCACATGCTTGTCATGTAAGGTACAATTCTGTAATATTACAGACTATGTTAAATATATAAAGATGGTTGCTTTAAAAAATCAGTGAAAATAAAGCACGTAATAAATAACTAAATGCTCGGGGCAGTTTACATGGGGACCAAACCCACTGAAACAACAATAAAATGTCAACATAAAATGCATTGCAAATTTCAATGCATTAGCATATAAAAACATAACACATCATAAAAACCTAACTCAACAACAACCAATAACCAATAAGAACATTTTGTGCAATCTGAGATCTAAAGAAAAGCCCACTCCAACACAATGTATTAAGCAGAAAATGAAGGACCAGATTTTAAAGAGACCATCATAAAAAGTAGCCCTGAGTCAGTCACCAGCGAATGCAGGAGCAACTACTGAAATCTTGATCCATTAGTCCTGAGCAATGAAGAAAAGTATATTGTGATATGCTATAGGTCCTAAAACAGGAAAAAGTTTTTTTTCCTGAAAATATGCTCCTTCTTTTTTCTGAATTAATTTCTGAAATTCATTTTTGACATAATCTAATTTACAGCCAAGTAATGAAATACAACTGTCTTCCAATGTTAGACTGTTTGTGGTGGGTCTGTAAGTGACTGCAGAGACCTATTCCAGATGATGATGATGATGATGATGATGATGATGATGATGATGATGATGATGATGATGACGATGATGATGATAACTGTATTTCTTGCCTGCCTCACCTCATGGCTCAAGGTGGGTTACAACATTACTAAAACACATAATCAAAACACATAATAACGTAAAAACACTCCATAGAAACAGGGTTGTTGTATGTCTTTCGGGCTGTGTGGCCATGTTCCAGAAGCATTCTCTCCTGACGTTTCGCCCACATCTATGGCAGGCATCCTCAGAGGTTGTGAGGTATGGAGAAAACTAAGCAAAGAGGTTAATATATATCTGTGGAAAGTCTAGGGTGAGAGAGGTCAGTATGAATGTTGTGTAGTTAATCACTTTAATTAGCATTGAAAAGCTTATCTGCTGTCTTCTTCCTGCCTCTGGGGCATCCTTTGTTTAGAGTCGTTAACTGCCCTTGGTTGATTCATGTCTGGAAATCCTCTGTTTTCAGAGTATTGCTTTTTATTTACTGTTCTGATTTTTGAGTTTTGTAATACTGGTAGCCAGATTTTGTTCATTTTCATGGTTTCTTCCTTTCTGTTGAAGTTGTCCACATGCTTGTGGATTTCAATGGCTTCTCTGTGTAGTCTGACATGATAGTTGTTAGAATGGTCCAGCATTTTTGTGTTCTCAAATAGTATTCTGTGTCCAGGCTGGTTCATCAAATGCTCTGCTATGGCTGATTTCTCTGGTTGAATTAGTCTGCAGTGCCTTTTCATGTTCTTTGACTCTTGTTTGGGCGCTGCGTTTGGTGGTCCCTATGTAGACTTGTCCACAGCTGCATGGTATCCGGTAGACTCCTGCAGAAGAGAGAGGATCCCTCTTGTCCTTCGCTAACCGTAGCATTTGTTGGATTTTCTTTGTGGGTCTGTAGATAGTTTGTAGGTTGTGCTTCTTCATCAGCTTCCCTATGCGGTCAGTAGTTCCCTTGATGTATGGTAAGGACACCTTTCCTCTGGGTGGATCTTTGTCTTGACTCTCATGGCTTGTTCTTGGCCTTGCAGCTCTTCTGATGTCTGTGGTGGAGTATCCATTGGCCTGTAGAGCCCAGTTTAGGTGGTTGAGTTCACCTTGGAGGAGGTGAGGTTCGCAGATTCTTTGTGCACGGTCTGTCAGGGCTTTGATTGTGCTCCTTTTTTTGACTTGGGTGATGGTTGGAGTTTTTATGAAGGTATCTATCTGTGTGTGTAGGTTTTCTGTAAACTGTGTGGCCCAATTGTTGATTGGGTTTGCGGATGACCAGAACATCTAGAAATGGCAGTTTTCCTTCCTTTTCTTTTTCCATGGTGAATTGGATGTTTGGGTGGATGCTGTTAAGATGGTCCAGGAACTTGCTGAGTTCTTCCTCTCCATGGCTCCAAATTGTGAAGGTGTCATCTACGTATCTGAACCAAACAGTTGGCTTTTTTGGTGCTGTTTCTAGGGCCTGTTTTTCAAAGTATTCCATATAGAAATTTGCTACTACTGGGCTGAGAGGGCTCCCCATGGCCACTCCATCCTTCTGTTCATAGAATCCAGTGTCCCACTGAAAGTAGCTAGTGGTGAGGCAATGGTGAAACAGGGCTGTGATGTCTTCTGGGAAGTTTTGTTTGATTAGTGTGAGGGTGTCAGCTACTGGGACTTTGGTAAAAAGGGACACCACATCAAAGCTGATCAGGATGTCCTTGGTGCTTAGATTGAGGTTGCTGATCTTTTCTATAAAGTGTGTAGAGTCCTTGATATAATGTGCAGTGAGCCCAATGTGGGTTTGTAGCTGTGTAGCCAGAAATTTTGCCAGGTTGTAAGTCGGCGATCCAATGGCACTTACAATGGGTCTGAGTGGGATGGAGTCCTTGTGGATTTTGGGGAGTCCGTAAAGCCTGGGTGGGAGGGCTTCTGATTTGCACAGCTGTTGGCGTATGTCAAAGTTAATGGAGGAGTTCTTGATTAGAGTGTTCGTTTTTCTGGTGATTTTGTTAGTGGGGTCTTGTTTCAGTTTCTTGTAAATTGTGGGATCTAGAAGTTGTCTGATTTTTTCTTTGTATTGTTTTGTTTCCATGATTACTGTGGCATTCCCCTTGTCAGCTGGAAGAATGATGATTTCAGGATCTGAGTTGAGATCTTTGATGGCCTGTCTTTCTTTTCTCGTTATGTTGCTGGGGGGGAGTTTTGCATTTCTCAGGATCCTTGCTGTTTCCATTCTTACCTCCTCTGCTTCTTCCTCAGGGAGCTGGTAAATTGCTGATTCAACATTGGCAATGATGTTTTCTACTGGGATCCTGGTGGTGGTGACTGCAAAATTTCCTCCTTTTTCTAGAATGGATACTTGGTCTTCAGTGAGTTGTCTGTCTGTCAGGTTGATGATGGTCCGTGATTTATCCAGTTCTGGCTTTGGCTGTTGCTTACGGCATTTGTCAAATTTTTGTTTTTGTCTCTTGGTGTGGAGAACCATGTCTTTCTCCATTTTCTTGTAGGTAAGGCTGTCTATTTTATCCCAGTCCTGGGTATTCATCTTTTGGCTGATGTTGATGTGGAGGTGCAGCAGTTCTTTGTCTGTGTTTGCGAGTTCTTTACGGATGGTGTGGATTCTCTCTCTCAAGAGGTTGCGTTCCAGGCGGTTGTAAATGCGATGAGCCTGTGGTGTTTTGAAGGTCCTTTTGGCTGCAAGAAATTGTGGGATGGTATCTGTGTCTCTGCAGCGTAGAAGGAAGGTCAGGGAGCACAGCAGATGTGCTTTCCCGGACCTTAGTTTTTCAATCTCCGTGTGTCTTGGAACAATTTCTCCCCGTAGAGATGTTCAATGTGTTGTCGAAGGCTTTCATGGCCGGGATCACAGGGTTGTTGTATGTCTTTCGGGCTGTGTGGCCATGTTCCAGAAGCATTCTCTCCTGACGTTTCGCCCACATCTATGGCAGGCATCCTCAGAGGTTGTGAGGTATGGAGAAAACTAAGCAAAGAGGTTAATATATATCTGTGGAAAGTCTAGGGTGAGAGAGGTCAGTATGAATGTTGTGTAGTTAATCACTTTAATTAGCATTGAAAAGCTTATCTGCTGTCCTCTTCCTGCCTCTGGGGCATCCTTTGTTTAGAGTCGTTATTCTAGTTTATGATGACAACTACTGTACAGTATATAATAAATGTTCATTTATTTTGTTCAACAATAAATGTGAATTCTTCATGGAAAAATAAGGCATCACCTGAAAGTAAGACCTAGCACATCTTTGAAAGCAAAAATTAATATAAGACACTCTCTTATTTTCGGGGAAACACGGTAATACGCAGTAGGGCTCTGGCCACCTGACGGTAATGTCATCTTTGCGCCAACAAACTCTACTAATTATTAATAATCTCTCTTGATTTAAACTTACAACTATCTCATTCAAAAAAATAAAAAAATAAAGTGTGCCCCTTCTTAACCTAATTCCAATTGTTAGTCTCAATTAGAGTAGATCCTCTGAACCAACATAATTTATATTAAGTATTGTGTTGCACGTACCCATTGCTCTATTTGAGACAAACAACTGAATTTTGGTTGTTTGTATTATTGCAATCTGTTATAATTCTCCTTGAGGATCACTAGACAGAAAAGTGAGAGATAAAACTTTCTGTATGTTAAAAGTGAACTCACTCATCAAGTGTTACTCTATGTACAGTCAACATGGCACTATTTATACACAAGGTGTTTGAATCGGAAACCACAAAAGTAACAGAAATACAGAAAGTAAAGATAGATATTTTTTTTTAAAAAAAAACATTCACTGAAATCCGAACACACTCAATGACTACAACATGATAAGTGATCATTGGTTTGGGGAAGAAAACTGCACTGCAGATGAAAACAGAATGAAGAATCCTGGAAAAGTACTGGTTAGTTGGCAGGCAGGAATCCTTAACAAGAGCCCTCCACACAGCAATATTTATTTTCAGGTCCTGTTTATGCTTGTACAAATTGCCTGTTCATCAGATGCTGCCTTCTGGGCATTTCAGTTCCTCTACTATTATCATTCAATTCCTTGACCAAATAAATATTATAAACAAGAGACAGAACAGAATAAATGTAGTTGCTATGCAACATTTTCTTTATTATCATACAAAATTAGTAACATTGAAGCGTAGCGAGTGAAAGATTACTTGAACATAGGCTAGTGTACCCTGTTGTGCCAACACAGTAGGGCAGTGGAATTCACAACTACAAGTAGAAATGAAAGCCATGTTGGGTGGTCTGAAAAGAAGATTTGACAAATTCATGCAATGTGGAGCTGTCACTGGCAATTAGTTATATTCTGACCAGGATAACAGGCAGCAGGCCTAGATAGAGGGATAAATTGATTGATCGATCGATGGATAGATCTTGTTGAGCAGTACAAGTAGGTGGTTGTATTTACATCAGAGATTAAAAAGATAGATTGAAAAATTAAGTCATTAATACTGCCCATTAGAATTGGAGAGGTGAATTTATTTTTGTTAATGACTATTTAAAAAAAAATTGCTTTGTAGAATTATGCTCTCATCTTCCCAATCCACAGGTAAAATATAAACTTTGCATAGTTCAAGAATTGGACTTCAAGCTCATTAGTAAGTGAAATCTGCTCAGTATACAGAGTAAACAACTGTCATTTCTTGATCTATTTACAGATCTGTTTATTCATTCAAGTTACAACACAGCCATGCATAAATAATTTAGTTCCTGGGACTTACAACAAAACATTGTTATGCGAGGGACAAATTTTGCATACCTAATCTGTTTGTTTACTTTTGGTTGTATCCAACGTCACACCACCAGGGAATTTCCAAGATATGTCTTTGTTCCTTTCTGTATGGTTGTGGGGAGGCATTTTATGATCCTCAAGATGTGGGTCCATAACTCTTCTCACCATCTGTTAGGCTTGTGCATTTCAAGTGAATTGATGTCTGTTTCTGCTTGCCAGATACCAGAAGCTCCCTATATCAATTTTCCAGCACCTCCCAAAAATGGCCACGCTGCTGAATAGGCGTTTTCGTTCTGTATCCCAAATACCGGTTCTTTTTTGGCCCATTGGGGGCAATGTGGAGCTTACGGGGCTCCCCTTTCCCCTGGGAGCCTTAACTTTCTTCCCTTCAAGGGTGCCTGAGTGTCAGCAACAGGGTTAAGAAAGCATCCTATCCAGCCCATTTTTGGGGGGGGGGGGAAGACTTCCGACATGCTCCCCTTCCACATCCTTCATTAAGACCTGAATTTTTAAAAGCATCAGAGTTACCACTATTAAGTTTCTGGATCTTTTCCCTTGCTTTTGTTGCAGGTGGGTTTCTGTACCGGGAAGGCCCTTACTGTTACAGGTTCCTGGAGGTACCAAACATCCTGAAGGAAACGGAATCTGTGCACAAATCTACCATCTGCTATGTCAGTTAGGGGAAATGGAAGATAAATTCCAAAGGACATCTATAGAAATAAAGGTTGCCCACTCAATGCTCCAAAACAGTAGTTCCTAAACATTGGTTTTCCATGTGGACTTGGACTTGCTGGAGGACTAGAGTTTGGGAACCATTTTTTTTAGGGCATTGGGCAAACTTTATCCCTAAAAGTTTGAGTTTGGGTTCATCTACCGTTTCTCCTAACTGACATAGCAGATGGTGAGAAGAGTTATGGACCACCCACAGCATATATAAAGAAAATACTGTCAGAACGGTATCCTACAGAATAATGCTATGTGTAATTCCCTGCAGTTGGAGAGAACTTCCCCATATCTATAGTCCTGCATCTCAGTTTGCAACTGAGATACTGTGTTGAAACTGTATTAAATGCTCAGTGTAAGACTCATATAATATAGTTTAACTTTACTGAAACTGATTATATGAGTCTGCACTGACCATATAATGCAGTTAATCTGAATTATAATAGCAGTTAGATCTGTATATCTAGTTAATTGTTTATAATCATTACTTAGGATTGCATCAATATAGAAATAAAAAGTAATTGCCTCTTGGAACTTCTATAATAGATCAAAGGGGGAAATGACATATTTGCCATTTGCCACCAGTTCGTATTTCTCATTTTCATTCTCCAAATAACTCTGAAAAACAGCAATTAAAATTCAAGCCATTTTTAAGGTGACCGTGACTTTACTTGATACCATATCAATCCACACCAATGTGCTTATGTAATACTAAGCTTAATTATATGGGATTATGAGACAAGCAGATGCAGGAATCGGTTCTAAGACCAATCAGCTTTCACCATTTGATAAGTCCAACTGAAGTTTGAATATTATGTGGCATATATTTGCAAGTATTTGAACAGAAAGAAAAGAAAGAAAGAAAGAAAGAAAGAAAGAAAGAAAGAAAGAAAGAAAGAACTATGTGTTTCAAGGCACTCTGAATTTACTTTATGAATCAGTTAAAAAAGCAAACACAAATAATTTTATTCATTATTTCTGAACAGTCTGCATTAAATTTAATTTTTAAATAAGAGGTGTAAGATTTTGGGCTCTTGAAATTTTAATTCAAGATATTGGTTTTCCTCAAACCATGAAATATGAAACAGAATTTTTGTAAATTGCCTTAACTTTGAGCTTATTACAAGAAATGAAATTGCTGGGATAAAAGATAATGTCAACATGGAGAGACCAAAGAGTTAAATCTTAAGACTTGAAAACTGAGTAATTGGCCTGAAAGATTACAAATATTAAAGTAAGAGAAAGAGTTTGAGATTCAGCTCCTCAGAGGGCAATCTGAAGACAAGAACAGCCTGAAATTCCTTGCCTCATCAGCTCAAGATCTACCGAGACCTCAAATCCTATCACCTATTAACATGTACACTGCTGGTAGTCCCAGTCCTCTCAAGAATAATTAGAATTAAAAAGATGGTTTCGTGATAGAAAAACTGGGTTATAGTACTGGTTATATTTTATATGATTCTTTGTCAAACAAGAATGCAGATCTGGACAATACAGACACATCACGCATGACAGACAGGTAAGACGTTCCTCAAATCCCTTTAAATATTTCTCCCCATATTAAACTTTTGAATGATAAAAGTTATAGAACACAGATATGCTATAAATCAATGATTCTCAACCTGTGGTCCCCAGATGTTTTGGCCTACAACTCCCAGAAATCCTAACAGCTGGTAAACTGGCTGGGATTTCTATGAGTTGTAGGCCAAAACACCTGGGGACCCACAGGTTGAGAACCACTGCTATAAATGATCACTCATGGCCAAGAATGACTACAAATAAACCTCTTCCTCAAGGTTACACCGGGGATGCGATATGGAAAATATAGGAAATCCATTTGCACAGTGCTTTACTCACTCATTTGTTTACCACATCATACGTACTGGAAAATAGCTGCCAGTCTTGGTTTGTTTCTATTCTAAAACACCCAAAACAAAAAACAGGTTTTTATTGATTTGTCTAAAGCATTTGGCAGGATGGTTATTGACACCTAAAGGCTGTACAGGTTAAAGAACAAGTGTCCAAAATTGTAGAATATCATGACATATTTGAAGAGGGGAGCTATCTTGTTTCATTTGTAGGTACTTTAACTTTTTGCCTTAAAAAGGACATAATCAATTGCTAGAGTATGTACACGTTTCCTAGAGCATAGCCAATAACTAATCTCACAGAAATTCCTAAATATATTATTAAATCTGTCTAAATTCCTATATACTTCAATTACCTGTCTTTTCTTCTTTTTATCCACTTAAGCATGAATTCAAAAAATAAAATAAAATTAAAATTCCAAATGCTGAACTAAGTATATCTAGTAAAGGAGAGTGTGACCATTTTTCCTGAGCAGTTGAGGCACAAATAAGATCATGCTTCCTCATATGATGTCTCAAGGCTTTTTAAGCTTAGCATTTAATTTGCAGCTAGAAGGGATAGAATTAAAGCAGCTGTAAGTATAGTAAAAGCCAAGTAATAGATCTACACAAATTTCCAAATTCATTTGCTTATGAATGTAGTATCTAAAGCAACCAGAACATCATTTTCCAATCCACATAATATTTTTGATAAAGCCTATTACAACTCAAACACTAATAGAAGTAAAAAAAAAGAAAAAAGAAAAAACCCTAAATGTACACGTTGGTTCCTAATCTGCAATAAATATAGTTATACAAAAATATATTTTGGAGAGTGATGTATTCATTCATAAGGAGGCATATCAGTATTAATATATTGCCAAAGCATACAGTAGTCTGAAATTCACTATGCATGTACTATAATACTGTTCATGTAATCTGGGGAGGGAAAGATGAGATTTTTATTAATCCTGCTTTAGAGCGGTAGCTAATATGCCTGTTCCAAGTTATATTTCAAATAGGCTTTTTACAAAGTTACAAAATTACACCTATGTCAAAGAAGCACTGACTCAACTTCAAGTTTCAGTTAATGCATTAAAAGTGCTATCCATGATACTGATCCCTTTGTATCTGATGGGTTTTTTTATAGCTATCCAAAACCAGGAGTGAATTTATTGACCTGCTGACATGGGAACCGCCAGCAGCCACCACTATTATCTGCCAATTGCAAAAAAGGAGCTTCCTTCCTCTGGTGATTTACCATACTGGACAGAGAAAAAGGATAGAGAGCTTCATTACTTCTTGTCCAGCCTACTCAGCCACTGATAAGAACATCTCATTCACCTGCACTGGGATATGGCATCGGAGGAGGAATCCTTGCTTGGAGCTCGCAATTGGACTAACTTCCAATTTATTTTACTTTACTGTTTCAGCCTTCCTCTGTTTTATTGTTTTATAACTTTATTACAGTTTACTGCCTACAGTCCTAATTACTTGACAGCTTCATAGTTATTGAAGAGTCTTATAAACAACACTCCTTGAAAAAGCTCAAGATTGTTTCTGATAAGAACAGCTGGATACTGCCTGGGTGGCCACTGGGTGTTTGATTTCCCTTCCCTATCTTGTTTTTCTTCAGAACTTCAGTCTTTTTACCAGTCTCTCCTGAATAATACAGTGACCGAGGTTATCATCACTATTAGTTCTGAGGAAAGGGTCTAGAAATTATTTGTTTGGGAAGTGGAAAACATTACATTTTCTAGTTTACTTAAGAGCTGTCTCATACAGTGTTGCAGACATTAGTTATTTCAGCTGAGTATTTTTTGTCGAAGCTGACACAGTATTTATCAGAAAGACATATAAAGAGTTAGTTCTCCCACTCTGTTCCCATAATGGTCCTTCAAGTCCACACAATTTAAAAAAATCCTTAACAAAAATTTCTCAGTACTTCATATAGGATGAGGAAAGAGAAACACTGAGTGGACAGAGTACCATGTAATTATTGCACGATGGACTTCAATAGATCAAATGGCCTTAGATTGGTCAGTTCAGCTGAATCTATATAAGATCCTGTTAAGATTTTCAATTAACCTATACAATGAACTGGCTGTGGCAGAGATGTTTAATGCCAGCTCTCTTATGCAATTACATGAAGGAAAAACAATCTCATGATGTTAATAGGAAATTTCTCAAGAACACTCTTAGGCTAAGTGAGGTAGAAGAAACCAACCATCAAGGTAGAGACATACTGTGCAGGCCATTAAAGTAGGGAACAGCTGCATCTCATTGTTTGCTATTAACTAAAACTAACAAATATGAGCTAAAATATCAAGCATGTGGATCTGAGTAGTTCAATTCGGCAAGATAAAAATGATAGGCTGTTCTACTCCTCTTATGGTTTATTTGGACTAAACAGTGGATATTGTCCATCCCATAAGAACAAATGTGAATATAGGACAATGATGGGCAACCTTTTGCACTTGGTGTGTCAAAATTCACCTTAAAAACCTAGCATGACTTGGGTGGCAGTGTCACTTTGAGAGAAAAAACCATAATTTCGCAATATGTATGGTTTAAATAACAAAAATGTATAATTGTAATATATAACTGTATTTAATAAATCAAAAACTATTTGCTACCATTATTTCCATGTACAACAATCTATGGTATCTCTTGCAGTTTCTCTCTATTTTAGTTTCAATGTAGTCATGAATAATGAATAATATAATAATATAATAGTAATAATGTAATAATATACTACTACAATAATAATAGAATAATAATAGAATGATATAATAAAATGTGCATAATTCCCATGGAATAAACAAGAAAACCACTGAACCAAATCACACCAAATTTGGCCACAAAAGACATAAGTCATCCAATCAATCTGCATGTGGCAGTGTGTCAGCAAAAATGGCTAGGCGTGTCAGTGCTGCACGCGTGTCATAGGTTGGCCATCATTGATATAGGAAGTCCTGGCAATAATAAATTCATCTGTTTGATCTGAAGGAAAGTCCTCATCTTGAGCATCCTGAAAAACAAGGTAACATGGGATGAAATAGCATCCCTTTGAGAATTCAGTGGGAGGACTAGTCACTGGCTCATCCATTGCAACAAACACATTCTTACAATCCACTTTATTTTTGTGGCCCAGCTTTGCGGCCCAGAAATATTACTGGCTGGATACGCTGCCAGCAGGCTAATAACTTGACAAAATTCTTATTCAGCTTTAATATCATTGTTCTTACAAGCAATATAGTCAGCCCTCTGTATCCAACGATTCAACCATCCACAGCTTGAAAATATCCAAAACATAAATCCCAAAAGCAAACCATAACTTTGCCATTTTATACAGGGATACTATTTTGCTATGCCTCAGTACAGAGTTTATCAAACTGTGCCCCTCAGATGTTTTGAATTTCAGCCCCCACAATTTCTAACAGCTGGTAAACTGTCTAGAATTTCTGGGAACAGAAGTCTTAAACACCTGGAGGAGTAGAATTTGAGGAACATTGCTTTGACCATGCCTGCTTTAACACTAGAATAGACCCACACCAATACAGTCAGTACTAAGGCTGGATCTACGCTGCCCTATATCCCAGGATGTGATCCCAGATTATCTGCTTTGAACTGGATTATGAGTCTACACTGTCAGATAATCTGAGATAAACAGAAAATCTGGGATCAGATCCTAGAATATAGGGCAGTGTAGATCCAGCCTTAGATAGGAAATGCAAGTTTCATAAGAATTATATAGCTGGGTAAACCATGATAAATTAACAAAAAAGGTCAACATTTCTGGAATTAATATTAACCAGAACTTCAGATTCTTGGGCCTAATAATTTTAGGTTTCCATATACATATATATCTTTCACGTATTCTGCTAGCAGTCTTGCAGATTATATCTGTCCAATCAAAGTGTCCATTTGTTTTCATGCATAACAGTACATTATTACTACAAATAGCAGTCCTCAGAATATAAACTCAAACTGGCTTGATGCTGATTGCAGAATAACAGGGAAATTTTTGAGAAGACAAATGAGAGTATTTCAAGATTTATCATACTCTAGTGTATTTGCATCTATGTTTGGAAGTTAATGGAATTAAAAGTAATAGACTGTTAAAAAGAAAGCATGTTATTTCTCAAAGGGCTGGGCATACCTGGAACAGAAAACCAGAAAAATAAGTCCTGCTGCATTTTGCCAATTAGTATCAGTTAAACTTAGAACTTTTTGCTATCATCCCATGATTCCAATTCCAGCTAAAGTATAGGAGGTTTACTATTCTAATTTATTTAAAGCTGTCACAAAAACAGATAAAATAGTCAATGGTGCTGATAGCTGTAGGAATACTGATGTCCTGCCAAATACCCTACAGTCAACACCCTGGAAATTAATCTTCTATTCAATCATTAAAAAATAATAAAGCCCTAGGAGAGGATTTTCTGCTTCCTCGTATTTTTAAAAAATATATATAGACTGGTAAACATTAGCTGGTTTGTTCACACATATAAATATTAGTAATACAGCAAAATACATTTGGAAACTTGATATGATAATTTCTCTTTCTTATGCAGGAAATAGTAGTGACCCAAAATATATAGGTATATTTCCTTAAATGACATCTTAGCCAAAATTATGCAAAGAGGATTGGGCAAAACGTAATTCTATTTTAGTAAAAAAGCAGTCTGGTTTCTGACAAGGAAGGTCAGATATAGATGACTGCTTTATCCCATCCCATTTAGTATCAAAATACCACATATCTGCTTATTATGCAAACTCATTGAAAGCTGATTAATTTATATGCAAAGAGATTTGAATTCCACATAATTAAGCTGTAGGACCTAGTGATGCCAAGAGAAGTGTCTTCTCAAAGCTTCTCCACGCTATGCACTTAGATCTGAAGCTGGACTTGTGGCAGCCTCAGACCAAATTAAACTAAGGTTATGTAACTATGGTTTAGACTAGCATTGATGAATGAAAGTAGACTTCCAAATAAGTGTTTACAAGAACAGTTGGTTTTTAAATAAAGGTATCAGTTTGGTTACATAAATGTACAATGTTGTCTAAGTTCAGTGGGGACTAACAATAGTATAATAAATTAATTAGGTTATAAAATAGTAACATAACCTCAGTCTTGAATTTCAATTTATTTCCTTTCATCACCGCAAACTTTAGGACATAGACAGTTTCCTTGAAATGTGATAGAAAAAGATATAGCTAGGCATCATCAGCATACTGACAGCAATGAGCTCCAAAACTCTAGATAACCACATCTAGCAGTTTCTTGAAGATGTTTAATAGCATGGGAGACAAAACTGAGACATGAGGAACCTCACATACAATTGGCCATGGGGTCAATAGGCATTCCTTAGAACCATTTTCTGAATTCAAGCCTTCAAGAACAATTAGAACCAATGCAGAACACTGCAACCAAACCCCATCCCAATGACGCATATCAGAAGGATACCATGTCTGACCAGCGTATCTTAAAATACACTGAATCATCCTAATCATGTTCACTTGCAACTATATTCCAATGAGTTTAGTAAAATTCATTCCCTAATAATAGACTTTGAGACTACAGTTTGAAACTGCCACTTTGATCAATCCCTTTATAGGTTATTCGCAACCTAGTGTGTGCAACAAAAATAATGTCAGTGCAGCAAATGCAATAAAAGTGTAATTACAATATATAATTATCCATGATATTGATACAAATTAGTAACTGTTTCACAAGAACACATGGTTTAACAACTTTTCTATTAAAATAAAACAATGGCAGACTGATATGCACAAACTTGATTTCACATTTAATGTCATTAAAGCTGAAAGTTTCCCTGGGAGTCACACTCACTCTTTGTAAACCAGCTCCAGATTATTCAGAAAATGGCCAATAATGCTGAGCTAATAATGTTGAGCCACTAAAGCAAATGTTATACATACCAGAGTTTGTCTTTCAAGCCTTAGTGGAATCCTAAAACAGCAAACAACCACCATAAAAGAGAACTTTCCAAACTTCAGAAGTAAGGAGAACAATTAACAGCAATAAGAAATCAATAAGTAGGTATCAAAGTGTCTGCACCACCATAAAGAGTGTATCTATACATTATCTTACACATTCTTTCAAACTGGAAAAATGTACAGGTGAATATTCCCCATAAGACGTTCATTCAATGATGGTTACTGCAAGACACCCAAGGATGCGGTGGTAGGGCACCCATAAGCCTTCTGACACACCTATCTTGAAGCAGAAACAAGTGCAGAAAGCTGCTATGATCATTTCCCTTAATTACTATTTTTATGAGTTTCTGTTTAACCTTGGATATTGGACAACTATTTCACCTATCTGCTGAAATAAATTATTTTCTTCTCTTTAGTGAAATGTAGAAGGTTCCCACAAACTTACATATCAGCTTTCTGGTATTTGGAAAATAATTATTTTCCCAACAGCAAGGAATATGTGTAAGATTTCTTTGGTTTTTATTGTTTCTTATTTTCCATAAATGTAATCAAAATCTGCTATTCTTACCAAGAAGTGTTTTTCTTTCTTTATAATTAATTCCAGATATGATTTGATGGACTCCTCAGTGGAATTGCCCTCCAGGTTAGTATACCTCTATACACTCATTTTGTCCCTTCTATATTAGGGCTGGGCTTTTGTTTTGTGTGTATGTGTGTATTTATTTTCAGCATGTTTATTCTCTCTCTGCTTTTTCTCTGGGGTCTATCTTTTCTATGTATCAGTTAAGGGTCAAAAGACATGAAGCTGAGCTTCTAATTAGAAACTGTTGAGAAAACATGCCATCAATATCCACCATACTTCAGAGATATTGGGAAATCAGACTTGCAAATGATGCCCATGTTTATTGTTGAATGAGCAGTCAAATTTCTGCAGACAAAATCGTGAAGTGTCCCAAAATTCTTTAGTCTTTTTCTCTGTCTGATCCTCTGGGCCTTTTCCCCATGGTCAGTCTATTTTCTCACAACTGAAAGTTGGTATGGGTTTCTCTGGTTCCGTATCACCGCTTCGTAAGTGAAAGGTAGAAATCGTACACCATGAATCCTTATAATGTTAATTCTTTCAGTAGTAAGGAATGCCTTCCTCTAATGTGCTTGTCTCTAATGTTACTAAAAATACAAAAGGTGGATGGAGGAGGTGGATTTGTCCTCTGTTTCACATTATAAAAAAACAGTCTGTCAGATGTGGGAGATGGGAAGAAGATGTTTCCTAGTACTTTTCTCTCTCCTACATAAAATTAGACAAGCAAAGGAATGCTTATTCCCTAGTTAACCCATTTTTACCTAATACAACTTTCTTGATTGAGAAAAAGAGGGGAGGAAGGTATCTATATTTCTTTCCTCACCTATATGACAAACAGAATGTTTGTAGGACAGAAAAGAGGAGCTCTATAGATAGATAAATGCAGGTATAATTAATAATAATAATAATAATAACAACAACAACAACAACAACAACAACAATAATGCTATGTTTATATTCCACCCTACCTCCCCAAGGGGACTCAGGGCGATCATAGTACACATATACAGCAAACATTCAATGCCATTTGGACAGACAGGATAGAACAGAACAAACAGAAGGAGGTATGGTATGTTGCCTTGAAGTCCAGTTTTTCGGTGCCTTGGATGTTGAGTTCACATTTAGTCACAGAGGGATGCTGTTGCTCCATTCTCTGTGATAAAAAGCCATCAGGACTTCCTCCTTCCACCTTCCTTTTGGTCACTGCATTTCAGGTCTTGTTCTTTATGATGTTGTAAAATACCTCTCCCACAATTTGTGGTACCTAATTTCTCTACTTACAGTTCTTAGCTGTTTTTGAACTGCTTAGGTAAACAGTAAGGTGGGCTTGATGGTCAGGTGCTCAACCCGATCGGGCTTTGAACTGGCCACCTTTCGGTTGGTAAATCTTACTACTGCTGGCGATTTACCAACTGTGCTACAGCCCAGCCCTATTATGAACCTAATAAAATATTTATTTCAGACCCAATGTAAACTGTTAATTTGCAAGTTTGCATACGTTTATTCATGTACATCCCTTTTGTGTTCCACAATTCTTTACTTTTGCTTCCTTGGAGTAGTATACAGGATCTTGTTAATCATATCTTCCATGGGCTTTTTGTTTAGTCTGAGATTTTTTTTTACTCTCCCAGTTGGGGGGAATGAGGGAAAAGATTAACCCTTTGTGCAAAAGTGCAATGAGCAAACACTGGAAAATGGTATTCAAATAGATAAAATGGTATTACATTCAAAGGAAATGAGACATAATATAATCCAGGTATACAGAAAATTCATACCATATTTTCCCCATATTATAACAGAGATAATAAACAGGTCTAATGGTTTTAAGTTATTGGACGGCAGATTTCAATTGAAAATTAGAAGGAACATCTTGACAATTACAGTGGTTCAACAATGGAACCTGTTGCCCAGAGAGGTGGTGAGGTCTCTTTCTTTGGATGTCTTCAAAGAAGAGTCTAGACAACTACCTGCCAGGGATATTGTAGCTGGGGATCCTGATTAGGGGGCTGGACCTATTCAATGTAGAATCTCTAGGTCTATGAGTCTATGCAATTAATGAGGTTGCAATAAATCAAAAGGTGACTTAAAGGCACATATATGCACACAGACATCATTGTAATATTATTACCTAACCTGAATCCTGGGAATCCCCTAAGAGGTTTTTGCAAAGTATCTCCAATACAAGAAAATCTGTGTTAAAACAAAAATAAGATGAAATTGAAAGACAGGGCACTCAACTGATTGAACATGCATCTTTAAAATAGGTTTTCCTTTAAAAACTCTATACTAACACAAAAACCCTGGAGCCACCTGTCTCCACTTTGTCTCCAGTTAACTCCTGAAGGAGCTTCTATTTATTCAAATTTAATGGCCTTGTGGGAGAAAAAGAAAAAAAAACACAAAAGATGTCATGGATATTTTGCTATTTCCATGCAAGTCAACAAGAGGAAAATTAGGATTTCTGGATTTTAAAACCTGTTAGAAAATTCAAAGCTTATTCAGTAAAAAGTTAAGTAAATAAAGAAAATGCTGCCTAGCAGATTGTATCAGGATCGTATAACAACTGTTCATTACTGAAGCCTGAAATGATGGTTAACATAAGACATGGCATAAAGGGCTGCTGCAGCATCTGCTAATTGTTTTCAAAATTTAAGAGACACATTTCTGGATTCCTTCTTCATTCAAAATTTATTTATCCTAGAGGACAACTAGGCAGATTCATAGATTCTTAGACTAATTTTAATACTGTGACGAGCAACAAATCATCATCAGTGTCTAAAAGATGTATAGCTTTAATTTCAAAATTTTCACATTAAGGCTTATCAACACATGGGGTTTTACATAAATTGAAGCAAGTTTCCCAAATCTTGTATACTGTATTAGTTTTGTTCCTAGCAGTGGTGGCTCCCATGTTTAAGAGGTTGTGAGTACATTCCAGGTTTAGCTCATTTAAAGGAGTTCTTCAAGGTGCTGATTCTGTTCAGGAAAACGGTTCAGAATAATAGATAATCGTTTAAAGGTTAGTGCAACACATGGAAGGAATTCACTAGCCACCTTTTGTTTGGGGGATTATGTGCTGTATTTTCAAACTAAAGCAAATACACTGAAGAAAGAATAAGAGATTAAGTTCTTGGCTCCATGAATAAAGTTTTTGCCACCATGCTGAAAGTACAAATTACGCTTCACAGACACTCAGGTTGAACCAAATACTTGAAGAGACAAATTTAAAGTAGTGTTTAACATTGTTCTGATTTGGAAATAACGTTGATATAATAATATACAAAAACCTCAGGTTTTGTACTTTAGTTCTGCTATCCTCCCCTAACACATGAGAATGAGATAAGAAACTTCCACTATCCATCTCTAATTAACCACATTTTAGTGCTACATCTGGATCCTAGAAGGTAAATACATTATTATTATTATTATTATTATTATTATTATTATTATTATTATTTCTTACCCGCCTCTCCACATGGCTTGAGGTGGGTTACATCACTAAAACACATAATTATCTAAAAACATTCTATAAAACGCACACACAAAAACATATTTCTACTAAATATTTATACTAAAATACACATAACAAAGATTAAACATAAGGTGCAAGTTTAAAAATTGTGATTAAAACTGGCTAATTAAGAGTACAAAGGTTTATGGAAACTAAACTCTTCATAAGCTAGATCTGAATGTGACTCCTTCTGTATATCACAGTTAAGACTAACCAGTTTGTCCAGGTTCAGATGTAATGCTTAAGTGTACTTGGCCAAAAAATGTAAATTCCCATCCCTTCTGATGTCTTCCGAGTAAGATACCATAGGAGTTGAGCACAAGTTCAAGGCTCACCTAGGCTCATTTAAAAAAAAAACAGACAAAAATACCCACAAAATTTCCATTGTTTTCAGATGAGGCCATTCAATCTGAATAATACAAGTTTAGTAACACAGATGTATAATATAGTAGCATGTTTTCATCACATTTCTATCTAGCAAAGTTTCAGTAGCGTAACTATCCTAATAAAATATTGTAACACTGCTTCAAGAACCACAATATTCATCATTCTAGGTTTTGTTTTCTTCAGGTAACCATTTTCCCAAAAAAATACAAACTAATCCTAATAATTCTGACTTTCTCCACATCTTACAATTTCTTATTGCTATTCTTAGATCTAAGGTATACATAGATATACTTGGAGACAGCATTACCATGATAACCTGGAAGTCTTTCTTCAAGTTAGGAGCACTGCAGAACTTAACAATGGGATGTTTGTTACGAACTATTTCTGTTTAAAAGGAAGAAGGTTCAAAGGTTTTAGCAAAATGTGAGTTATAGTTGTGATTCAAAGTCACTGTAGTTAAGACTTAATGTGGGTTCCATAGCCTTTACGTTACATGTCACTGAATTGCAAAGTTGATGAGAAAGGAATTATATATAGATAAGCTCAAGTCATGCAAACAGGGTTGTCGTATACAACAATATGGAATTTTTTTCTTAATATAAATAAAATGGCAGTACTATGATTCCTGTAACTGTCATGACAACATCCTGTATAATACGAGGGCTATCCACAAAGTAGGTTACATTTTGGATTTTAAAAAGGACAAAGTATAGGAGAAATCATTTACCATATTCAGCTGAAAGACACCTCTCAATAATACAATCTCAGGTAATCCCCATTGAAATGTAGGCACGTCTCATATAGATAAATGAGTTTGAAAAGTACTGCTCCAGTAAATTCCCCGCTTGTGTCCTCAGCCCTTCCCCCTTCTCCCTTCCTGCAGCGTAACCAAAACGCCCCGCTGCCAGCCACGCCCCAATTGTTGGAAACGGAGGAGAGAGGCGGCAAATTTACTGGGGCAGACCTTTTCAAACTCATTTATCTATATGAGACATGCCTAGATTTCAATGGGGATTACCTGAGACTGTATTATTGAGATGTCTTTCAGCTGCATATGGTAAATGATTTCTCCTATACTTTGTCCTTTTTAAAATCCAAAACGTAACCTACTTTGTGGATAAGCCCTCGTATAAGGATTTGAGAGATACTACAACTTTTTGGTTAAGAATTCTGAATATCTATCCCTTAACTACTAATTCTAAAATTACCAAGAATGGGACTATAGCAGTTAAATCGGAATTATAGCATTATAATTATATGCAGTGGGTCCTCAGTTTCCACTTTGGTTTGGTTCCAAGACTAAATTCCATGGATGCTGAAGTCCACTAAATACAATGGCACAGAAAAATGGCACTCCCTTATGTAAGAGGACAAATATAATATTTCCTTGTGTGTGTTTGGTGGGGAAAATCTTTCTAGAATCTCCAGATATAGAATACATGGATGCAGAGGGCTGACTGTAATGTGGAAAAAACCCTAGTGAAGCACTCCCTGCCACCATGGGAACATTAACTTTCTTGGATCGCTTTTACACGATAGTTTACACAGGATGGAAACCTCTTTAGCCATGTGCACACTCCAGCCGTGCAGTAAAAAACCCACAACATTAAATTAAAAATGAAGATGCAAATGATTCATAAGACTACCACTAGAAAAGCCAAGCCTTCCAACCACTAGATGATGTCCTCAAAGAAAACCACCAGCACATTTGACTTAGTTGTATTGCTTTATTTCTAAAAATGAAAAGACAGCACTACCGGCTGTCAGCCTAGAATGATAAATCATAAGCAATAAAGAAAGATAATTTGCAAAATAACAGCATCAAACTTGCAGGAAATACAATAATTGGCCACAATGGGATTAGATTAATATGTCAAACTATATAAAACGTCAGTGAACATTTTACGCAGAATCATGATTCAGTAATGGGAATCTCCATTCAAACTATATTCCCCTGATTTATTTAATATTTAATTGTTTGAATATTTAATCATATGAAGCAATGCACAAATGAACATAAATCTGGCAAATAGGATATTTGTCATTAGACAGATAAACTGGCCTCATTTCAGCAGATTTCTTGGGGAAAGGCAGAGATGTTCATTCTTAAATCTTTCTGTATAAATTGGTAAAGATGTCCAGGTTTCATACATACTATTGGGAAAGAGAGGCCTTTTGTGTTCATAACAACTCTACCTTTTCAAGTAGATCTTGTTTTAAACAAGCTCATTTGTCCCTCACTAGGAAAAATACCCACCCGTAATCAATATGACTTCCATACGAATCAAAACAAGGTTTGCAGCTACTGTGTTTCCCCGAAAATAAGACAGTGTCTTATATTAATTTTTGCTCCCAAAGATGCACTAGGTCTTATTTTCAGGGGATGTCTTATTTTTCCATGAAGAAGAATTCACATTTATTGTTGAACAAAAAAATGAACATTTATTATATACTGTACAGTAGTTGTCATCACAAACCAACATAACCAGACAAACTGTGAATCCTATCAAGAATTTCTTGTTACTACTAATATTTCCATGTACAACACTCTATGGCACGTACATTTACTGATCCTGCATGCTCTGGTGTTCTGTTCGTTGGAAATGCTTCCAAACAAAAACTTTGCTAGGTCTTACTTTCGGGGGAGGCCTTATATTTAGCAATTCAGCAAAACCTCTACTAGGTCTTGTTTTCTGGGGATGTCTTATTTTAGGGGAAACAGGGTATTGCAAGTACAAATGAATTTGAGAAGAAAGGGACAGAGGAACTGGGGGATTGGGCTAGAAAGAATTTTTTTGTCATAGTAAAATCTGGAGAGCTTCTGGGACATTGACTTTAATATTTATTTCCGGTATTAATAGGAGTATTATGTAAGCCTTCTTGGTAGCTGCTCACAAATTGTGAATTTATCTCCCACATCAGGCTCAGTTGGCTCACTATCATCAACCCAGCCCAAGACAGGCAACTGTTTTTTTTTTTAAAATAGGCAAGACCTTGTAAGTGGACTTTCCCCTCTTCCCTCTCCTCTCTTTCTGCCATCAGGGTTCCTTGAGGACATGTGACTAGCCCCCTTTCCCCCATCCCTCATTTGCTATTTGTATGCCAATACAAAATCAATATCCAAAAAAAAATTGAGTCCCAAGTATTTTGGACAAGGGAGGCTTTCTTCTCAGTTAAGCAAAATTATGGGATTCATGCAATGTTTAAATGTTTAATGCTTAATATTTTAATGTTTTATCGTTATACTGATGGTTTGCATATTTTTAATGATTTAATTTATGGATGTTTTAATATGATTATATCAATGTGAGGATTTGAATCTTTGTCATGTATAATGTTGTACACCACTTTGAGTCCCCCTAGGGGTGAAAAAAATGGTCTATAAATGAATTAAATAAATAGATAATAAAATAATTCAGCCTGTACAGTGAACTCCTTTATAAAAACCTTTCCCTAGTAAGTTAAAAAACAAGATCTGGCTGATTAAAAAAACTTTGCCTGTCAATGAAAAAAGAACAGACAGTGAGCCAACTGAACTGGGAGCCATAACTTGGGGGCAACTACCAAGAAGGCTTTCTCCCACGTACTCCTCATTCTGGTGGCAGAATGGAAAGAGAGCAGTCCCTGGAGCTTTTCAAATCAGGCAGGCTCACAGGTGGGGATAAGATCTTTTAGGTAGTCTGGCTCAAACCCATGTTGAATTTTAAGGATGAAAGCAAGCACAATATGCAAATCCATATGGTGTGTTTACAACTTGCATAGCACAGATGTTCCATCTGAGTACCTTAAAACGTTATTTCCATGGTTCAGTGGGAATGTACATATTTGTATGTACCTTAACTCTTCTTTTAAACGAAAGTGTTTTTCAATTCCTGAGGATATAATTGATGTAGTGGCATACACAACAAAAATATGAAACTGCCCTAATCAAACATAAGTTTTTCAAGCAATCTACAGGAAATAAAATCAAATGATTAATATTAGGATATAACATAGAAACCTGTATTTTAAAAAGGGTTTTGAAAGGGTTCACTTAAGATTTACTGCATTTTTCTGCCACTTGGGAACAGGAGACCCTTTCTCTGCCTTCATTTTGGTAATGAGCCATATAACGAAATCATTACAAGTGTTGCAAATTCAGGTAGATTTTCTTGGGGAAAAAAATAAGAAAAAGAGGCATTAAATATATTTATGTTAAATAAATGGGGTTTGGTTACAGGAACCCAATGATTCCAAAATAGGTAGATGGTTAAGACACATTATATAAATTGCCATAGTAAAATGGTGTCCCTTATATAAAACAGCAAACTCAAGAGTTTGCATTTTCATTTTTTTGGGGAGGATGAGATTAAATCAAGCCATGGAAGTCTGAATCCATGGGGATGCAGAATCTGTGGATACAGAGGGCCAACTGAACTTACAAAGAAGTGAGACTGTATAAGTATAGTACTTGACTTTCAATAACTTTTCATCACTTAGGATGTTAAGCAAATTGAGAATTCACTCTCCCTCCACACTGCATATTTTTTTGCTTCAACCCCAATGAAATAGCCTGACAAACTCCAAAGCCTGCTCATTATTTCATTATATTTGTGTTGGTATACATACAGCATACCCCAATCCCTCATTTCAGTTTTGGAATTCTTGTTATGATCTAACGTAGCCTCCTTTACTTTTCATAGCACTTGATATAATTCTGTCAAGGGAACATCCTATTAGCATGTCTAGCAGCAATCAGCACAACTCAATCATTGTGTTGTACGCACCCCCTCCCCTTCCCACACTTCCCTCAGACAGATATGAAGTCAATTATTTCCCATGACAGTATTAGGTTAAATTGCACAAATAGATGAGAACAGAAAGCAAAATAGGCAGTTTATTTCTGGATTTGGTGGAGAACACTTCACTTCTGAAAAGCTGTTTATCTCATCAGCATTTCGAACTCAAGGTGTTTATAGAAGGGAACCACTCTGTGTACTCTAAAGAATTCCCAAGTTAAGGAAGTCCTATTGCACAATCAATCACACATACTTTGGTGAAAGACTGCCTCTCTGCCACTGTATGGTGAAGCACTACAATAAGTCCATATGTACAGTTCAGAACCAGACTATATTGCAAATCGAGTCACTGCGGAAGAAATCTGCCTAGGCTATACAAGCAACTCAATCAGTCCTGCCATTTTCATTTTTTTTCAATCAGATATGCAACAATTTGGACCTCAAGTCTTACAACAACTTCTAAAAATGCATTCACTCATTTTTTTTCTCCTAAGTAGCCCTTTGGGAATCGCATTACCTGTTTGCGAGTTATTTTTCGGCCTTCCTGCAGATATAAAAGACAAAGGCAAATCCCCCTTTTCTTGCCACAAAACCTATGTGATAGGTTCACTTAGTAAAAGTAAAGGTTCTCCCCTGACATTAAGTCTAGTCGTGTCCAACCCTGGGGGTTACTGCTTAACTCCATTTCTAAGCTGAAGAGCCGGTATTGTCCATAGATGCCTCCAAGGTCATGTGGCCAGCATGACTACATGGAGTGGTGTTACCTTCCCGCCAGAGTGGTACCTATTGATCTACTCACATTTGCATGTTTTTGAACTGCTAGGTGGGCATAAACTGGGGCTGACAGTGGGAGCTCACCCCGTTCCCCAGATTCAAACTGCCAACCGTTCAGTCAGCAAGTTCAGAAGATCAGTGGTTTAACCCATTGTGCTACCAGGGGCATTTCCCAGGGACGAGTCCTTTCCAATGTGCTGATCATCCACCTCGGTGGAAACTACTTGGGCCTACTGAAGAGCAAAGCATTGTTTTTACAAGGCGGTGGCCAATTTGTCCAAGATCAAGGAGATATGGCCTCAGGCGCCCATTGTTTGGTCTGAAATAATCCCTCGGCCCAAGTGGCCAGGGGGCGGTGACATGAGGAACACTTTAGGGTTGCCATAAATCTGAACCAACAAAGCAGTTGAGATTTGTGTGCACATGTGTACATATATATCTTCAAGTCACCTGTTGACATATGGCAACTCCATGAATATCATTGGGTTTTGCCAGGCAAATGATACTAAGAGGTGGCTTTGCCAGTTACTTCTTCTGCAATATAGCCTGCACCACCTGATAGTCCTTGGCAGTCTTCCATTCAAATACGAAACAGGGCTGACCCTGACTTGCTTCCAAAATCGAATGGGATTTAGTGCCTTTAGAGCGTATAGACCCTAATATTATAGCCCCATTGCAATAACAATATCTTATTGCACTTTACCAAGTAAGGAAAGAAGCATATTGATTCTTGTAGTAAGGAGCTTATAGTAACAACATTTCCTAGAATTCTTTGTGCGTTAGCAAAAATAACTATCTATCAGCTATGTTTAATCCCATGCATTAAGACAGCATATCGTATACATAACTAAAGTTAAAAGTTCTTGCCACAGTAAAGGTACAGTACTATAGGAGCTTTATGATTCATATACAGTAGAGTCTCACTTATCCAAACCTCGCTTATCCAAGTTTCTGGATTATCCAAGCCATTTTTGTAGTCAATGTTTTCAATATATCATGATATTTTGGTGCTAAATTCGTAAATACAGTAATTACAACCTAACATTACTGCGTATTGAACTACTTTTTCTGTCAAATTTATTGTATAACATGATGTTTTGGCACTTAATTTGAAAAATGATAACCCAATTTGATGTTTAATAGGCTTTTCCTTAATCCCTTCTTATTATCCAAGATATCCAAGCTTCTGCCGGCCCGTTTAGCTTGGATAAGTGAGACTCTACTGTGTGTGTGTGTGTATGTGTGTGTATATGTGTGTGTGTGTGTGTGTGTGTGTGTGTGTGTGTGTGTGTGTGTGTATATATATATATATATATATATATATATATATATATATATATAGGATAAGGTACTTGAATAAATGGCATATTTTAGGATCACTTAGCTGACTACATATATACATGCTTATCTAGATAGATAGATAGATATAGCCCCAATCCTACAAACTACTTTCTGCAGTGAAATTCATTTCTGCAACACAAAGCTACAGCTGCAAATGCTACTCTTTTTTTAATGTGCTAAGTAGAATAAATTGAGATGACAGATAAATGCTTATGATTGCCTGAAAATCTGTTTAAAAAAACATGCTTTGAGAAGAAAGCTTTGCAGAATAAATATCTGAAGAAGGCCTAATGTAAAAAAGACAGTTTTTAGTTTCGGGGGGGGGGGGGGGGGGGAACAAGGGGAGGGGGAAGTTTACTCAAATTCACAGAATATACCTTCCTTCATTTCCAAGGCAATGTGAAAGAGAGTTAGGCGAGCTAGCTCATTCACTGAGAGAGGGATCTGCAAATCTCAGTGTTTCCAGTGTGACGGATTTGTCACACTGATGAGTCTCGGGATAAAAGAATCACAACTCCTCAGGCCTGCCTCTTCTTCCTACAGAGATTTTTTTTAAGCCCATGCATGTGCACACGAATGAAAATGACAATCTGCGACTTTCCTTTTGAACATTCAGGGTTGAAACCACACTGCGTTTAACAGTTATTTGGGACCACCTCCACCATGATCCTGCCAAGGGTCCTAAACGCCAAAGGACAAACGGAGCACATCAGCGACATCAAACGCAAGAAGAAAGAGCCACATTGTGGGAATCCCAACTCCCTGGGCAATACATAACCAAGGCAAAGGAACAGGAATTCAAGGGCGGGTGACTCATGGGGAGGTGGTCGAAAACCAAGGAAACGCAGGGTTTCAGGGACCTCACTATTTCCAAAGTCAAGGCTTAAAAGGGTTCCTAGAGCTGAAACAGGAGCATGAAACAGAGCTGGACAGATAGTGAATAACAACAAAGAGCACCCATGACATGGATTGTGTGCCCTGTACACAGATAACATCACAGCAAAGTCTCATCATTAATTATTGCCAGTCAGTCAGTCAATCAATCAGCATCATCGCCATCAGCCAACAATATCCCTCACTTAGTTGCTGTGAGTTTTCTGGGCTGTATGGCCATGCTCCAGAGCATTCTCTCCTGAAGTTTCACCCACATCTATGGCAGGCATCCTCAGAGGTTGGCTGAGGTCTGTTGGAGACTAGGCAAGGGAGGTTTATATATCTGGGGAAGGTCCAAGGTGGGAGAAAGTACTCTTGTATGTTGGAAGCAGGTGTGGATGTTGTAATTAATCACCTTGATTAGCACTGAAACGCCTTGCAGCTTCAAGGTCTGGCTGCTTCCTGCCTGGGGTAATCCTTTGTTGGGAGTGTTGGCTGGCCATGATTGCTTCATGTCTGGAATTCCTCTGTTTTCAGATTGTTGTTCTTTATTTACTGTTCTGATTTTAGAGTTTTTAATACTGGTTGCCAGATTTTGTTCATTTCCATGGTTTCCTCCTTTCTGTTGAAATTGTCCACTTGCTTGTGGATTTCAATGGCTTCTCTGTGCAGTCTGACATGGTGGTTGTGAGAGTGGTCCAGCGTTTCTGTGTTCTCAAATAATATGCTGTATCCAGGTTTAGTCCGTCAAGTGCTCTGCTATGGCCGACTTCTCTGGTTGGATTAGTCTTGCAGTCAGGGCAGTAGCCTGAAACAAATTTCAGGAGGGGTTTTGAAAATTTCGGGGGGGGGGGGGGGGTTGAACCCCTAGCAACACCCCCCCCCCCGCCCCCGCTACAAACCTGTCAATATCTGCTTGAGATAGTGCCTGGAGGAACTCTTAATGTTTTGCATCTCATAAACTTAGCATGGGGGTTTGGTTAACCAGTTAAAATTCATGAGTAAACCAGGGTTTTTTAATAACCTGAAAAATTTCGGGGGGGGGGGGGGGGTTGAACCCCTAAATCCCCCTCCCTCGCTACAGGCCTGCTTGCAGTGCCTTTCATGTCCTTTGACAATCAGGGCCAGCTAACGCCTCCCAACAAAGGATTCCCCCAAGCAGGAAGCAGTCAGGCCTTGAAACTACAAGGCTCTTCGATGCTAATCAAGGTGATTAATTGCAACAGTCGCACTTGCCTCCAACAGACAAGAGTTCTTTCTCCCACACTGGACCTTCCCCAGATATATAAACCTCACTTGCCTAGTTTCTAACAGATCTCACAACCTCTGAGGATGCCTGCCATGATGTAGGCGAAACGCAAGGAGAGAATGCTTCTGGAACATGGCCATGCAGCCCGGAAAACTCACAGCAACGCAGCGATTCCGGCCATGAAAGCCTTCGACAACGCATCCCTCACTTACTTGCTGGCGGGCTGAAACGCAGAGCTCCACAACTCCGTCCGAACCGCCTCTGGAAACTTATTTCCCTGAGATATTTCCAAGCCGAGTCAAGGGAGCGAAGCCGGGGCAGGAGGCGCCACCCGCTCGCTTCCCAGCGCGGCATCCATGGCTCCAAAGCGCCGAGCAAACAGGGAGAGAGACGCGTCAGCTTTACTTTGCGGCGTCCATCCAAAAACGGAGGAGGAAAGACGGAGGGGGTGCGTGAGATAGCGCGGATCAGCCTCTTAGCGGGAGAAGAGGACGACAGCGAGGGAAAGGGGCCGCGGCTCCCCACGGTGGCGGTGTAGTCCGGAGGCGTCGTGCTCCATGGCTGCGGGCTTCGAGCTGGAACCAGAGCCAAGGAGAGGCTGGGTCTCTCCCGCCTCGCCTCCTTCCACTGAGGCGCGTCTCCCTCCCTCTCTCCCTGCCTCTTCCTCCTCCTCCTCCGGCGGGGAGGGGGAGCAGACGCGCGTGGCTTTGGCACGCCTGAATCTCTGCAGGTGGAGCCTTCGCTCGGCGAAAGGAGACCGGGGCTCTTGGTCATCCGCGAAGGAGAGAGGCAGGAAGTTTCCCGGGTCTGCAAAGGAGAAGGAAGACGCCCTGTGAGGAGCGGCTCAACGAGCTGGGTCGGCGCAGCTTGGAGAAAAGAAGGCTGAGAGACAGGGACAAGAGAGCCACTTTTACATATTTGAAAAGATGTCACATAGAGGAGGGGAGCAATCTTGTTTTCTGGGTTGTTGTATGTCTTTCGGGCTGTGTAGCCATGTTCCAGAAGTATTCTCTCCTGACGTTTCGCCCACATCTATGGCAGGCATCCTCAGAGGTTGTGAGGCATGGATAAACTAGGCAAGGAAGGTAAAATATATATCTGTGGAGAGTCCAGGGTGTGACAAGAGTGTCAGTTGGAAGCCAGCGTTAATGTTGCAATTAATCACCTTAATTAGCATTGGAAAGGTTTGTCTCTTGCCTGGGGGGCATCCTTTGTTCAGAGTCATTAGCCGTCCTTGGGGCTCCTCTGCCCTCGGAGTGTTGCTTCCCATCTACTGTTCAGATTTTTGAGTTTTTTTAATACTGGTAGCCAGATTTTGTTCATTTTCATGGTTTCCTCCTTTCTGTTGAAGTTGTCCACATACAGTAGAGTCTCACTTATCCAACATAAACGGGCCGGCAGAATGTTGGATAAGTGAATATGTTGGATAATAAGGAGGCATTAAGGAAAAGCCTATTAAACATCAAATTAGGTTATGATTTTACAAATTAAGCACCAAAACATCATGTTATACAACAAATTTGACAGAAAAAGTAGTTCAATACGCAGTAATGCTATGTAGTAATTACTGTATTTACGAATTTAGCACCAAAATATCATGATGTATTGAAAATATTGACCACAAAAATGCGTTGGATAATCCAGAACGTTGGATAAGTGAGACTCTACTGTACTTGTGGATTTCAATGGCTTCTCTGTGTAGTCTGACATGATAGTTGTTGGAGTGGTCAAGCATTTTTGTGTTCTCAAATAATATACTGTGTCCAGGTTGGTTCATCAAGTGCTCTGCTATGGCTGATTTCTCTGGTTGAGTGAGTCTGTTTTCTGCTTGTTTTCTGCTTGTTTTCTGCTGCTCCAGAAACTACAGCCATAGACATGAATCTGGCAAGGCCATTGATGCTAATCGAGGTGATAAATTACAATATTCACCCCGGCCTCCAACAGGCAAGAGGTCTTTCTTAATTCCCTCTTGTAGAGTCTGTTGAATTTTATCTTACAGTTTTTATATTATGTTCAGACTCTAATGTTCTAATGCTTTATGTTGATGTTTTATGCTGGTTTGTATGTTTATACTACTTTACCTGTTTTACATTGGTTTAATTATGCTGTATTTTATTGTATTTTGGAACTGGGCTTGTCCCCATGTGAGCTGCCCCGAGCGGGATATAAAAATAAAGTGGTGGCACAGTGTGTTAAAGCGCTGAGCTGCTGAACTTGCAGACCGAAAGGTCCCAGGTTCAAATCCCGGGAGCGGAATGAGTGCCCACTGTTAGCCCCAGCTCCTGCCAACCTAGCAGTTCAAAAACATGCAAATGTGAGTAAATAGGTACTGCCCCGGTGGGAAGGTAACGGCGCTCTATGCAGTCATGCCGGCCACATGACCTTGGAGGTGTCTACTGGCAACGCCGGCTCTTCGGCTTAGAAATGGAGATGAGCACCAGCCCCCAGAGTCCGTCACGACTGGACTTAACGTCAGGGGAAAACCTTTACCTTTTTTACTTTACCTTATTATTTCTCCCACCCTGGACCCAGATACATAAACCTTCCTTGCTTAGTTTTTTTCCCCCCAATATACCTCACAACCTCTGAGATGCCTGTCATAGATGTGGGCGAAACGTCAGGAGAGAATGCTTCTGGAATATAGCCATACCTTCCAGAAAACTCACAACCACCCAAATGGTAGACAACTTCCTGACGGTAAGAGCTGCTCGGGAGAGGCATATGCTTCCCCCTCAGACTGTGATGGAGTCTCCTTCTCTGGAGGTCTTGAAGCAGAGGCTGGATGGGCATCTATCCGAAGTGTTTTGGTTGTGCGTTCCTTGGGGTCTCTTCCAACTTGATGTTTCTAAACTAGGGCATCATCCCGACCCGAAGGTGGCGTGGGCTAGAGCTGGGTGCTTGCAGACCTGCTCTGCGTGTCTCCCTGGGTCTGAACTAAAGAGCAGAGCAAAGATTCGCCACAAATCAAAGCGGGCGACTTGGAATGAGAGCGGCGGTCGGGCTCAACGCGGCTTGGAAGGGCTTCTCCGTCGAACTCCCCGCTGGGCTTGCCTTGCCCTTCGGAAAAGCAGCGACCCGGCTGCAAGGAGAGACGCGGGGAATCCAAGGCAGAAGCGACACAGACAGCGAGCCCTGGCCAGCCCCAAAATTGCTCAGCTCATGAAGGGGAAGCAGACTCGGAGCACAGCTGGTTGAGGACTTTGGCGTCTTTCAGAAGACACGTGTTGCCCCTAGTTGGGACTATTCGGTCCTCTTCCTACAGTCAAGGGTTTCCGGGGGGGGGGGGGGGGGGGGTCTGAAGGACGTGGAGTCCCAAGTACTTTGGTGTTTCTTGGCTGCCGAGGGGGAGGGGAGGGGAAAAGCCGGCTTTAAAAGCCTCCAAAGAAGGAGCCTCCACCACAGTCCGGGGCAGAGTTCCACTGCCGAACAGCTCGCACAGTGAGGAAGTTCTTCCTAATGTTCAGGTGGAATCTCCTTTCCTGTAGTTTGAAGCCATTGTTCCACGTCCTAGTCCAGGGCAGCAGGAAACAAGCTTGCTCCCTCCTCCCTATGACTTCCCCTCACATATTTATACATGGCCAATCCATCATGTCTCCTCTCAGCCTTCTCTTCTAACTGCAGGCTAAACATGCCCAGCTCTTTAAGCCGCTCCTCATAGGGCTTGTTCTGCAGACCCTTAATCATTTTAGTCAGGAGAGAATGCTTCTGAAACTTGACCAAACTGCTCTAAAAGCCAGAATCAGCCTTCCCATTAAGCAGAACAAATTCATGATACTGGCCTCTTCTGCCAGACCTTATTTGTCCGACATGCCCAGCTTCTCATCACCCCTTTCTCTCCCTGCTCCTTCATAGATGTTACCTTCGTTCTTTGTATTTTCTCCCACCATCATTATCCTCCACTTTGTGTCCTATTCCAAGTAGTGCCACCTGCAACAAAGCCACTCATTATGTTGTATGCACAGCTGCCATTATTAGAAGGGCAAGAGTGTCAGAAAAGAAGGGCTGGTCCAGGGTCTATCTCCCCTATTTCCACTTAACTGCTTCCTCACCTCTGCTCTTTGCTTGCTGCCCTCTTGTCAAGCCATCCCTAGTTCAGTAGGAAAGCAGCTGAGTGAGAAGAGATAGAAGGGAGAGGAGCAGGAGTCTTGAGGCAGGACAGTATTGCCCAGTAGTACATGGGGAAAGTGGAGAGGACTGGGATACTGACTGTAGGGAGAGGGAGAGCAAGTCAGAATGAAGATCTTACAAAGGTGATGGAGTTTGACCCGCTATAATCTCAAATGTCACCCCAATGGGCAGATGAGCATGGGGTAGCCTCATGAAGACAGGAAAACTCCCCACAAAGGCAGGGAAAGCTGCATTACCAAGAACTGGAGCACAAAATACAAAAGAATCATTGCCTCCCTCCTCCAAGTTTCCTTCTCCAGCTCCTACATTTTGCTAGCGAGTCATCAGAGACTGAATCTGGAACTACACAGCCATATAAAATCAAGATTATCTGCTTTGAACTGGATTATATGGCAGTGTAGACTCATATAATCTAGTTCAAAGCAAATAATGTGGATGATCTACTTTGATAATCTGCATTATATGGCAGCGTAGAAGAGGCCTGAGACTATTAGCTTCCTTGAGTCCCTAGAGGGAGAAAGGCAGATTAAAATATATAAACATAAATACAGATAATTGAACATTAAATTCAATTCAACATTATCTTAAATAGTAATGTTAAGTAAAATAATATAATAAATAAACCATATAATAATGAATAATAATACATTAAATATAAATAAACATAACATCTATACACATAATCTATACACATAATAAAAGTGACAATCTGTATGTATGTGCCTGAGGTGCTGACTTCCACAGACAGGCTCCCATCTCTGCAAACAGCTTTAACCCACAGTGCTGATGAGCCACTCAAAGCATTCCTTCCAATGACATTGCAGGTTATAGCGAGCACCATGAACATGTAGCCCAAACCCTGCCAATGTCCTCCCAAAACACTACAGCCCACCACACAAGGAATGCTTTATTTGAAGACCATTTCACTCTAGATTTTACGTGTTGCCTCAGACATCTCAGTGTTCCTTTCTCTCTCCATTGGTGTGGAATTTGCATGACCCAGCCCACTGCCTCTCCCTTAACCCTTTCCTGCTTTTTAACACTCTGCCTGCATAAAAAACAGAGCAGAACTGAGCAGCAACTGAACATACTAGAGGGGGTTGGGGGACTGACTCAGCATGATGCATCAAGACACAGCACTGTGAACCCCACTGACAATCAACCTGGACCACATTTGGCACACAGAACACCCATGACCAACAGAACATACTGGAGGGAATTTTGGGGGGGGGGGATTGTCCTTGACATTTGGGAGTTGTAGGTACAAGGGCGTATAGTTCACCTGCATTCAAAAAGCACTCTGGACCCCACCAATGATGGCCCTGGACCTAACTTAGCACACAGAACCCCCATGACCAACCAACAATGCAAGAGGGCTTTGGGGAAAATTCACCTTGATTTATAGGAATTATTATAGTTCAGCTACATAGAATCGTAGAGTTGGAAGAGACCTCATGGGCCATCCAGTCCAACCCCTTTCAAGAAGCAGGAAAATCTCATTCAAAGCACCCCTGACAGATGGCCACCCAGCCTCTGCTTAAAAGCCTTCAAAGAAGGAGCCTCCACCACAGTCCGGGGCAGAGAGTTCCACTGCCGAACAGCTCTCACAGTGAGGAAGTTCTTCCTGATGTTCAGGTGGAATCTCCTTTCCTTTGTTTGAATCCAGAGAGCACCTTAGATGCAAACAACAATGGATCTACACCAAATTTAGCACGCATGCCTAATATGCCCAGATTTGAATATTGGTGGATTTGGGGTGGAATTGCTCTTGACATTTGAGAGTTGTATGTATTTACCCAAGCTAGTAAATAAAGATAAAAGACAGGACTGCCAAGGCCTCAAACTGAATAGCTCTGAGTTCAGTGCCCAGAACTATTTCCAAGATCGAGAGGGAATTGGGGCTGACAAGCAAGACATCGATTCTGTATCTTTGCATGCCTGTTATTATAAAGCAAGGCAATGAATAACAACAAACCACCAAATGACAACATGCCTGCCACAAAGGCATGCGAAAATAACAAATGGCATATGGTATGTAGATCAAGGAAAGGGAGAAATATAAAAATGCATATTCAGTGAATACAAAGATAGATGTAAGCCAAAACAAAGTGGAGTTCCACTACACCAGATCATTTATGGTCACGATCATTGATACCTGATGAGATAGGGTTGGGGTTCACCCCCCTCCCCATACACACACACACAGTTTAGGAAAAGGTAAGAGTTTCCCCTGATTTTAAGTCCAGTCATGTCTGACTCTGGGGGTTGGTGCTCATCTCCATTTCTAAGCCGAAGAGCCGGCGTTGTCCATAGACACCTCCAAGGTCATGTGGCCAGCATGACTGCATGGAGTGCCGTTACCTTCCCACCAGAGCAGTACCTATTGATCTACTCACATTGGCATGTTTTCAAACTGCTAGGTTGGCAGAAGCTGGGGCTAACAGCGGGCACTCACTCCACTCCCGGGATTTGAACCTGGGACCTTTCTGTCTGCAAGTTCAGCAGCTCAGTGCTTTAACACACTTCACCACCGGGGCTCCATACGCACAGTTTAACCTTACCAAAATCTCAAGCCCCCTGCCTCCATGTAAGTCAACTCAACTAATACACAGTCTACATCTTGGGTCTAGAGATGCAATTGTAACAAACAAATCCTGATTTCATTGGGACAGGCATGTTTCTTGGTTTAGTACTATGTTGTTGTTTATTTGTTCAATTGCTTCCAACTCTTCATGACCTCATGTACCAGCGCACACCAGAGCTTCCTGTCGGCCATAGCCACCCCCAGTATCTTCATAGTTTATCACTATACAGATGACTAAAACTTCAGTTTTAATAATATATCTTCCCATAAAACACAATGTTCAAAAACATAACGCACCTATACACAACCATCCACACCTCCTCTCTCTTCCAACAAGCCAGTTCGTGCTGGCGTTTATATACAAGCTCAGTCTCAGAGGTGGAGCTTAAGGACCACATTCCTTCTCCCCGATTGGCTGTCGCTGACTGACATCCTTACTGCTTCTAACTGCATCCTCCACCTAGACCACGGTGTTGGTCACGAGTGGAAGGCGAGCGGGGACTGAGTGGGTGGGGCGTCCGTAATTAAAAGGCCGCCAATTAGGAGCCGCCTCCGCAAAGGAGACGGGAGGCGCAGAGCCAATAAGCAACACTCCCACCTGTGTCGTATCCAGAGCGTGTTTTTGATTTTCCCACCCCACCCCGGATTCTTTTTTTGCCTTGGGGCTAATGAAAAGCTGCTGCTGCTCCGGAAAGAATTTGATCCAGTTAGGCACGCTGACGTCTCCAGATGCTAATAATACACCCCGTTTGTGGAGTGCGAAGCTGAAATTAACCAGCATCCAATAGGGAAAGGGAGAGAGAAAGAGCACAAAGCTTAAGTGCACACAAATGCTGTTGGCAGAGAATGCCGCCCTGATCGTGTGAAGCAGCAGCGGGCTGTTAATTCCTCCTGCGAGGAGAAGGATCGGGCTGGCAGCTTGTAGCCGTTTGAGGAGGGAGGCTGGGATGCCTCCGGCTCAGCCCTTCCAGTCTGTTCTTCTCCCCCTCTCCTCTGCCAGGATTTCTTCCTTAAAGAAGGGCAAGGTGGGTAGACAGACCCATTAAGATTTGGAAGAATAGGGAAGGAGGCTGAAGATTGTAGGAAGGGAATCATCTTGTGTGTCTCCAATGAGACTGTAAAGTTTTTATCAGAAGCAGGAAAGTCTTACCAAGAAGTGAAGGTTGGCTGTTGGTCTAAAACAACTTTTCCAAAGCCTGCCTTTCACCCTAAAGCAATTCTGGCCTGACTGGGATGCATCAACACAATAGAATTGATGCAGTTTGGCTCCACATTGACTGCCAGAGCTCTATGTATAGAATAATGAGAATTGTAGTTATACATCTTTAGCTTTCTCTGCCAGAGTTCTGGTGTCTCACCAACTACATATCTCATGATTCCATAGCATTGAGTGAAAGTGTCAAACGGCATTAATTCTACAGTGTAGATGCACCCTGGTGTTATTGAACTGGGTTCTTTAACATCACTCAATGATAGTACCGCTACTAGATCTTTCCAGCTACTACAAAGATAACCAACCACCTGAAGCCTAACCCCGCCAAGACACAAGTGTGTGTTTTCCACCTACTTAACCATGAATCCAACAGGAAATTGAGAGTTATCTGGGAAGGCCAAGAGCTCGAACACTGTTTCCATCCTGAATATCACCTAAGTGTCACCTTAGACTGAACACTAACATTTAGGAAACACTGTATGCAGTTAATCTGCCTTCTGAAATTGCATTCTATGTCAATATAGATGGGGCCTAAGCTGTCTTAACTAGGTGTGTTCAGTTATCATTCATCTATATGGATTTTTTCTAAACATTTTTTTTTGCTGTCTGCAATCTGTTAATATGCATTGATAATATGGTATAAATACCAGTTCATACATTGAAATCAAGTTGGTGATTGGAATATAAATGGGTTCTGGCTCACATGGAGTTCTGTTGGTGCCCGCTGTTTTCTTAGCCACCCCAGAAGTTATACCAGATTTTGTTTTTTAAAATATCTATTATCTGCCAATACCTCATTCCATGACATTTAAAATGTGTCTGGAATCTCAACAAAATATGTCTTCCACAAACACTGCCATCACCAGGAGTGCTTACCATATAGGAGTGTTTCTGCAACCACTTCTATCACTCTGATGTCATAATGAGATAATTTAAAATCAGGGTTATCAGGTATGGGATGTTATTTTTAACCCCTTTTCTATAAATATCTAATTTATTGTATTGCTACTAAACTAGTAGGTCTTTTGATTTACTTCAGGGAACCTTGGCAACTGGATCTAGAGAGCTCTAGGGCTCTTACAAAGAAAGCTTCAAATCTCAGAATTCCTTAGGAGGGAGCCATATAAACTGTGTAGTGCAGCTGCAATCTGACTCCCAAGGGAACATGCGGAAAATGGCATCCTTGGTTTTGTTTGTTTGTTTGTTTGTTTTGCAGTTGTCATTAGCTAAGCAGCCCTTATTACATGGCAGCATAGGTAAAGGTTTCCCCTGATATTAAGTCCAGTTGTGCCCAACTCTGGGGGTTGGTGCTCATCTCCATTTCTAAGCCGAAGAGTTGGCGTGGTCCGTAGACACCTCCAAGGTCACGTGGCCGGCATAATTGCATGGAGCACTGTTACCTTCCCACCAGATCTATTGATCTACTCACATTTGCATTTTTTCAAACTGCTAGGTTGGCAGAAGGTGGAGCTAACAGTGGGAACTCAGCCCTGGTCTCCGGATTCTAACTGCCAACCTTTCGGTCAGCAAGTTCAGCAGCTCAGCAGTTTAACCTGCTGCACCACCAGGGGCTCCTCAACATGGCAGCATAGGTGTTAGCTATTTTTAAATGCATGTTTTCCTACCTGATAATGTAAGATATTGACAAATAATTTACTTTCTGAGAAAACAAAAATTTAATGAATGAATCCATCTGCTCTCAGATGCCACTTTCCTAATGCCAGCTCTAAGACTGAGCAGGCTCTGGACAATTTTAATTCCTCTCATTATGTGATAGCATCATTTGGGCACTGTGTGATCTTAAAATAGGAGCCAATGCCAACTACCCAGTTGTATTTGGAACATCTGTTTTGTTATATTATTTTAAAGGCATGGCCCTGGATGAGGTTGTTGGAGTGGGACATGGCAGATTGCTGGTGACCAAGGATGCCAGATGCCGATAGTACTCCTGACTAACCCTTTGATCCACAACAAGTCTTAAAAGAAACACCAGAAGCTTAGAAACTGCTGTTCAGGGAGCATGATTTCAAGGTCTCACAACTCTGTGCTTCCATTTCCCTGCCTGTCCTGTTGATGTCTTTAACAACTTCTGTTTCATGACAGAAGTTACAAGCGCTACTGTAGAAACAAACCTTCCCTGGTTCGCAGAAAACATTAGAATATATACTATGTGTTGCAGGTCTTCACACCACTCCATATATTTGTTTTCCGTAATCTTCAGATAACCTGGAAGGCCAAAAAAGTGTCTTGGAACATACCCTCTCTGGAAACAGAGGTAGTAGTGTATACTATCAGTAAAACCCATTAAAGCAACAAAATGGATACAGTCAGCAAATAATACACAGCAATGTATGTCCCATAGATTCTCAGTATATTTCCCACCTGTATTTTCATCTGCTTCTATCACCTTCATTTGGTAAAAAATATACTGTTCCTTTGTGTAACTGAGAACATCAGGAGCTCTTATAAGTAAAATAAATAGCTGCGCAGGGAACCACATTATGCATGTAACCAAGTTCACAGTACTCATAAAAAAATCCTTTGCATTGTTACTGGATGCAGTTGACGGTTTTAGTGTCATGAAAACATGTTCACCAGAAAGGAAAACTAAAATCTGGTAGATGTGTTGCAGCTACCAATTTATGTAGACGGAATATACATAATTTCTATGCTGCTTCTAAAAAGTCCTACAGACTCATAGAGTTGGTTAGACAGTATTGAAAGTGGGGTGTAAATATATTTTAAAAAAATATAAGAATGATGATAATAATATATCACTTTTCCCACAATTCATGTAAGTGGCACAACAACATTTGCCTTTTATTTACCTTTGATTTTAAAAGCTACTGTTGGGCTTGAAAACTTCTCAACAGTACCAATTGCTCATGAGGCACTGAATACTTTCTCAAACATCCACTGTGTCACCAAGGACAGCTCAATTCAAGGAAAGAAGTGCCAGCAAATTCCCACTTCAGAAACATATGGTAGCCTACACAGAAGCTGAGCCACATGTACACAAGGTATCTTTTTGCACTGGCAGTGAGGCATTTCAGCAGATGGTCACACACAGAAATAGAGAAAACGATTACTTTGGGGGATAGGTCTTGTTTGCAAGAGTTGTAAATTTAATGGGGAAATAACTAGCTCAAAGGCAACATGCACTCCTATGTTTATTAGTCATATGAGGCAAAAATACCAAATGAATAAAATATAAATCTATGCACCAGATTTAAGTACAGTGAAGCTGACTTTTCAACTACATCCAATGCCTTGAGTTGTAAGTACAGTAGAGTCTCACTTATCCAACATTTGCTTATCCAATGTTCTGGATTATCCAATGCATTTTTGTAGTCAATGTTTTCAATATATCATGATTTTTTGGTGCTAAATTCATAAAAACAGTAATTACTACATAGCATTACTGCGTATTGAACTGCTTTTTCTGTCAAATTTGTTGTATAACATGATGTTTTGGTGCTTAATTTGTAAAATCATAACCTAATTTGATGTTTAATAGGCTTCTCAATCTCTCCTTATTATTCAACATATTCTCTTATCCAACGTTCTGCCGGCCCGTTTATGTTGGATAAGTGAGACTCTACTGTACTGCCTAATGGAATTCCCCCTTCTACACAACAATTAAAGTGACAGAAACTGTACCTCTTACCTCACCCGGCAACCCTATTCTCCAACACACAGAAACAAGGATGAAGGGAGAGTATACATAGTTTTGACTGTGATAAAAGTCTCAATAGTAGGAAGTCCACAAACCTAATCTAATCCAGTCCCCACATGAACTTCCTCGGGGAAACCACATTTGCTCAGTATGGAAGACCATGAAGTAAGGCAAAGGTATTAATGTTTTGCTTCTCAGTTGCTTGATCTGAATTACTGCAAGTCACCCTTCTAAATTTTGGTTGATTGGATTGTATCTTTGTCACACAATCTCACCCTTATTGCTTATGAAGATAGCACTCATGAACTATTTTCTGACCATCTTTAAGTATTTAATCTTATTTTATTATGCAGAGATTCTGTTCATGAGATGAAGCGTAACCATATAGTTATTCACAAGGTCTGAATGAACAGATTCATAGTGGCCGATAAACCTGAAGCAGAAACCAAGATTTGATGTGATTTACAGTGTCTGCATTCTGCTATGATATCTAAATAGGCATTATCACAAGTACTCTTTCATTACCAGAACCTACTGCATCAAAAACTGAAATGTTAAGCAGATAAGCAGCATTAAATTAGATTTTACTTGTGCATTTGGAAACTCAATGCACATTTTAAATTCTATATTACAGATAGTAAACAATAGTTGGCCATGCTATCTAACTACATTATTGTTGTAGAACAGAATCATACTGAAAAATCTGTTTTATGGCACCATCACTGTGGGGAATAATTTTTTTATAATAGAAACATCTAGGAAGAAGAATGAAAAGTGGGTGGCAAGTAAACCTTTGCAAAAAAATTTTACCATCAAACCCTAAGTGCACCATCATATTTTCCAATTTGGAGCCATCTGGTTATAATAATTAAAAATTCATTTGCTTATGCATGGATATTTGTCATGATTCCTTGCAAATTATTTGCATATACAGTGTGTGTGTGTGTGTATTGTGAAAGTTCATTTCCAAGCTATTGCTAACATGCTTCATGATGCAGAGTTCTTTGATTTCTAAATGCATCCATAATGTCTACTGATCTGGATTATTATCGGTAAATGGTATAAAGAAAGTGGTTATTATTAATTTGTTATACAGTATGTATATAATATTAATAACATACATTTGGCAAATGAAAGAAATAAGAATGAAATTCTAAGTACATTTACTTTTGGGGGAGTAAATATTGTAAATGTTCATTCACACTAAGTTCTGATGAAGCATACTTACGACTAGGTTATATATCATAGAATCATAGAGTTGGACGAGACCTTGTGGGCCACCCAGTCCAACCCCCTGCCAAAATCACATCCTAATCATCCCCGACAAATGGCCATCCAGCCTCTGTTTAAACTCCTACAAAGAAGGAGCCTCCACCACACTCCGGGGCAGAGAGTTCCATTGCTGAACAGCTCTCACAGTTAGGAAGTTCTTCTTAATGTTCAGGTGGAGTCTCCTTCCTGTAATTTGAAGCTATTATTCTGCATCCTAGTCTCCAGAGCTGCAGAAACAAGCTTGTTCCCTCCTCCCTTTGACTCCCCTTCACATATTTATATATGGCCATCATGTCTCCTCTCAAGCCACTCCTCATAGGACTTGTTCTCCAGACCCTTGATCATTTTAGTCACCCTCCTCTGGACACATTCCAGCTTACTAACACATTCCCTTACATTGCAGTGCACAGAATTGGACACAGTATTCCAGGTGTGGTCTGACCAAGACAGAATAGAGAGGTAGCGTGACATTCCTGGATCTGGACACTATACTCCTATTTATGCAGTCCAAAATCTCATTGGCTTGTTTAACTGCCACATCACATTGTTGGCTCATGTTTAACTTATTGTCCATGAGCACTCCGAGATCTTTTTCATGTGTACTACTGTCGAACAAGGCATCCACCATTCTGTTTCTTTGCATTTTGTTTTTTCTGCCTAAGTGAAATATCTTGCATTTGTCCATGTTGAATTTCATTTTGTTAGTTTTCACCCATCTCTTTAATCTGTTAAGATCGTTTAGAATGCTGTTCCTGTTTTCTGGAGTTTTGGCTATCCCTCCAAATTTGGTGTCATTTGCAAACCTGATGATCATGCCTTCTAGCCCTTCATCTAAGTCATTAATAAAGTTGCTGAACAGAATCGGGCCCAGGACGGAATCCTGTGGCACTCCACTCATGACTTCTTTCCAGGATGAAGAGGAAGCATTGGTGAGCACCCTTGGGGTTTGTTCGCTTAACCAATATGTGGATAATTCATTCAACGTCAGTACAAAAATTTAGTTATCTTCAGAACTGTAAGACAGTGTTAAGTGGATAAATGCATAAACAGTTTAAGATGATAGGTTTTATGTCTACTTGAAAGTATTTGTATTTTATTTCTTTAGATCTCAGAATAGAGATTATTTCATTTTTCCTTTTTTATGGTTGTGATTGATGTTAACAATGATCTATTTATGAAAGCTTCCAGTTAATTCTCTTCTCACTGTGTATTCAACAAAAGACATTTAATCATTTGAACTGTTAAGCTTGCTTATTTTATATTTTGTTTCTCCATTCAGAAAAAATAATTATTTATCTGATATTGTTTAGGTTCCAAAATATGTGTGTTCATAAGCAGAAGTAATTACTTTAATTGTGTAGAATTCCAAGCCTGAAATCCTGCAATCACAATAGTGATCCTTGTCTTTCCTTTTTGTGGATAAAAATGAGCCTGTGAAGCAGCACTGACAATGTTGTGGCATGCTAGAAGCAGAAGTTCAATAACATTTAGAAAGCCACATGATTCCCATCCCTGCCCCATTCCAACAATAGAAACATCAATAACCTGTGGTGCTCTGAGATCACAATAGCACTATTAGAAAAAGTGCCACAGTTCGGAATGTGTCACATCATCCATAAATACCTCATATATTCCTGTCAAGAACAAAATAATTTCAGCTCAGTGATGTGAAGAAATTTCATGACTTTGAATTTTGTAGCATTTTTTCAATCTATGTTATAAATGCATGCTGTGCTTCTCTAATTTTTTTTCATGAGAAATACAAGCATTATATCCTGTCAATTCACACCCCGTCCATCCAAACACACAACCTAACCATACACCGAGATTTTACTCCTGTACTGTAGCAGTTCCACATATGTGTCAGTTATCTGGAAGAGGGATTTCCATCCAGATGTTTCCAAGGGACCACAGTCATCCTGCTATAATACAATACTATGGATAATGTATTATAGGAGAACAAAACCACTAACATACAGACATACAGACAGACATACATACATACTTTATAAGGCTTGTAATGCTGAGAAAAACAGCACCAAGTGGGGAGTTTGTTGTGGTGGTGGTGATTTTTTTAAAGCCATTTCTCACTATGGTGCCCCAAAGATTAACCTGCCACCTTATTTTCTTGGCAAGATTTGTTTGGAGATTATTTTTCTTTGCTTTCCTTTGAGGCTGTGACCTGTTCAAGGTTACCCAGTGGACTTCCATGGCTGTGCAGAAATGCAAACCCTGGTCTCCAGAGTTATAGGTCAACACTAGAACTATGTCATCCTGTCTTTCAGTGCTAGTTAGTGAAACCATATCACTCAGGTAGTAAATCTGGTCCAGGTTTTAGTCCAGACTTACAAAAAGTTATCCAAACCATTGAACCCTTTTTCCAAAATGGGCTCAGCTCCTTGGACAGCTTTTTAAAAGCTTGGATTCTCCACCCCAATGATGCAAAAGCCATTATCATGACAAACATGTTACCAGACAATTCTCTCTAAGTAACAAGTCATCAACAGCAAGATTATGTATCTGTGGTTCCTGGTCCAATTTTCTAAGTGGATTGCATCTAATTAATACAAACTTTAAGCCATAAGATAATTTTTATAAAGATATAAATGAGGTCTCTAATTGCAGAGGGGGAAATCTGCTCTATCTGCTCTTTTTAATTAAATGTAGCCTTCTAACAAAGCTACGTAAATAGTAATGAGAAAGAAAGCATCCGTAGTCTGAATATACCACACCAAAAGCATTATCAGCCTTATTTTTCTAAAACTATCATCACTACAAAAGATCTGTCTAATTAATGTTATTATCAGTCCCTTTTCTTTAAAAAAGAAAAGGAGATGACCTTGCAGAAATGCAAAATGCAAGGTTGAAAGACCTTTTATTAATTTGCTAATCACATCATAAGTGATCAGAATCTTTCTATACAATTCCCTGGCTCCTTTGATAGATATCATTGGAGCAGGAAACTAATACATTAAAAGTAACTTTTACTTGGAATTAATTACTTTCTACTGGTTATTAGAGGAAACATTTAAGGGTAACAATTATCACAATTTAGTATAATTCGTATAATTACAGAGAACTACAGCCGTGTTACAGTGTGAGAAAAAGGGAAGGAGGAAAGGAAAGGCTTTTTCATATTACACAATTATAGCAATAGGATTATATTTCAGCTGCCTTGCCAACATCCTATGGAATCCTGGGTTTAACGTGTGTGTGTGTGTGTGTGTGTGTGGTTGAAATGCTGAACTAGAGATTTTGAGAGTCTGTTCAAGGACCTCATCACATTGAGGTCACAACTGCTGGTGAAAGCTGGGGGATTTGCCATGGATTGTGGTGAATCTGGCAGGAAGAGTAAGGAACACAATGCCCTTCACCCTGCATCACCCGCATTGCCCTTGGCGGGGGGCGGGGGGGAGGCATCACAACCCAGCTTCCCCCTGTTCTTCTCTATGCAACATGGGAAGCTTCCATGTTGCAACAGTTCAACCTCACTTAAGGCATGGAATCCCGCTGGAAGTAGCTTGCCGTCATGTGATGGGATCCAGTGGGCTCCATGCCTTAAGTGACATTGAACTGTCCTAGGATGGGCAATTTTGCCCATGTGATGAAGCTGTAAGTGATATGCCCCAAGATTCCTTAGAAGAAGCCATTGCACTTAAACTGAAATGACTGTATAGGGTAAAAGATAAAAAAAAGTGCTGTTTATCCCTGCTATTGCTTTCTGAGGATTGTAGGTGTGGGGACCAGAGTGAGCAAGAAAGGGAAGAAGTGGTGGTGGAAAAAAGGAATGGATTAGCAGTTTCAATCGGAACTATCTCCTTTGCTTATATATAATTAGGTGGGGAATCAAACGGATGGAAAATATGAGGAAGAACTGGAAAAGAATCTCAGAGAGTTTGTTTTAAAAAATCACAGAGGCTCAGCCCAATCTTTTTACAAAGTTCTGTCCCATCCAGGACTGAAATAGGGGAGAGGAGAAGGAGGCAAGGAAAGGAAGTGTATATCAACTGTGTGTACATTGTAAGAGATCTAAAGATTTCCAGAAATCTTGCTGTTCTCAAAGAGTGAGGGCTTTCCTTTATACCACTTTAGCCACCAATGTTAGGACCTCCTTGTGTTGAACTTCTATAGTCAACAGTTGCAGAGATCTACTAGATGTCCTCAAAAGTTTCTGTGCAGGATATTGTGCAACATTTATCCCCATTGGACACCAACTCTCTCACTCTTAGCTACCACCACAAACACCATGTCTAAACCAACACTTTGTACATCTATCTTTCCTAGAGACCAAACGTGTGTGATAAAAAAGCTATACAGTAGAGTCTCACTTATCCAACACTCGCTTATCCAACATTCTGGATTATCCAACACATTTTTGTAGTGAATGTTTTCAATACATCGTGATATTTTGGTGCTAAATTCGTAAATACAGTAATTACTACATAGCATTACTGCGTATTGAACTACTTTTTCTGTCAAATTTGTTGCATAACATGATGTTTTGCTGCTTAATTTGTAAAATCATAACCTAATTTGATGTGTAATAGGCTTTTCCTTAATCTCTCCTTGTTATCCAACATATTCGCTTATCCAACATTCTGCCAGCCTGTTTATGTTGGATAAGTGAGACTCTACTGTATTTGATTAGCAGAAGTTTAAAATAACAAATCACATTAATAATTTGTTACAAATATATTTCTTTCATTCAAAATCTTTTCCTAGCTTAACCAGACTATAAAATACCACTCATTAATTCCTATATCTGATTGACTTGCTCTCGCAACCCTAATCCTCACTTACAATATTAATCTCCATCGGTATAACTATGATGTTGTTGTTGACTCACCCTATGAGGGTTGACTCACCCTATTGTTACTCAAGTCTTACGGCCTTGAGGATGTAACTTTCTTGACTTTGTAATGTGGTCTTTCTCTCTTCCTACTGCCTTCCATCTTACCAAGCATTTTTACTCTTTCTAGCAAGTTATCTCTGAGAGGTGGGTCTTGCTATTTATAATTCATATATAAAGTTGCAGTCAGGGGAAAAAAGCAAATTTGTCTCTCTAACTTAGGACTTTATCAAATGAATCCACTATTCCATTGCAGTCATACTGTAATTGTTAATGGTTACATACTAGGATCAGCACCTCTTATATCACACCTCTCTTTGTATATTTGCAGTTATTCAACAATACATGGTTCTGTGACCAAACTTCCACATGCCCTAGTAACCCCTCCTTCTTGCACTTCAACCCCCCCAATTCCTAATAGCCTCAACAGCCTTCCTTTTCCCCCTGGGCCTGAGGCTGTTGGGAATTGTGGGAGTTGGAATCCCAAACACCTGGAGGGAGGGCCCAAGTTGCCCCATGCCTGTTGTAGATGCACCCTGCTTCTTCCTCCCGCCAAAATGGAGGCAGGGGACCTTTCAGGAGGGAGAGCCGGCACCCTTCCGCCTCCTTCCCCGGGGTCTCGGGGGTGGTTGAGCCCCGGCGGCGGTTTGTTTCCTCTGGCGGGCCACTTTCCTGTCCGGCGCATGCGCTCTTGGTTTGGTTTGGGGATGTGGAGGTCGATGGCGGTGGCGGCGGGTTTTAGCGAGCATCCGTTGAGGGTGGGGGTGGTGTGTGTGTAGAGCATGCACCAGTTCGTGTCCAGCTCATGCGCTGTTCGATTTTCCCAGTTTTTGGGGCTTTTTTGGGCTCGGTTTTGGTTGGAGAGGTTCGGTTTCGTGGTAGGAACCTAGTGGCAAGGCCGCTGGGTTCCGTTGGCAAGTTTCATGGTTCTGGGATGTGTAGTTTTGTTGCTTACTTCATGGCCCCCAGTCCATTACCTTTATACACACACACACACATACATACACACACACACACACACACACACACACACACACACACATTTTTCAGATTTTTGCCTCCCCCCTTATTAACCATTGTGAAACTATGAAAATGCTTTAAGAAAGATAGAGCAACAGAAATTCAGGAAAGCAGGACTACGAAGGTACGCTGAAGTAATGTTGTGGGACCATAGATTGGTGATTCAACATGAATGCACAAATGAAGAGTGATGTGATAACAAAGGTGCTCATCCCAGTTAGTATCCACTATCTACAACCATAAAATTGCCATGGAATAGAGTCTTCACACAATAAAGTTCACTGTGTGTCTAGGAGGGACATCCTGAAATTGAGATGGGTGAATATTACTTCAGGCAGCCTCTTAGCAGCACTGACAAACTTAAGGAGCAATTGGCACTAGTGTTTAGTGTAATGAGAAGGAACCAAGTCCCCAAATTACCTCTCTTCTCAGGAGACTCAGTAAGAAAGGAACAGTGCATTAAAGGCTTATTCTCTCACAAGTAAGTGATAAACAATACACAGGAAAGGGGGACTGGATTCTCTGATGTAATGTGGTGCTTTTTGCTAATGCAGGTTTTTCCTGTACATGGCATAAAGTATTAATGGAAGAAGCATATACAGTATTAGTATGCAGAAGCCTCTGATTTTTAAAGAGAGGAATGTGATGCTTCTGAGTTTGTTGGTCGTTTCTAGGAACTGGAAAATGCTCCCAAATAACAAATGTGCTTATCATGAATAATATAGCTGCAACTCATCCCTCCCCTTAGTATTTCCTGTGTATTAGATGAAAATATATGATAACTTTGTTTTTATTGGTGATCATTGCTATAATGACTTTTACATTTGTAAATATACATCCCTTACATAGTTTCTGTTACTCAATTCACATCTTTCTCAAGTTTAGGAATGCAGTGGGTACTCTATTTTGATATGTTTCATGTCTAGAGCAAAGAACAGGAGGAATATAAAATAATATGTCCTCTTTAAAGTATGTATTTTCTTTGGAATCTCATACAAGCTTTACTTCTTGATAGACGCAGTCTGCCAGTGTTTTACTTTTATGTCAAAAGTATGATAAGCATATTCAGTTGAAATTATCCCCTGCATTAAAAGAGTGAGGAATCAATAGTTTTTACCAAATATAGTTTTGAAAAAAAGATACTGTGAGAAAAGCAGAATCACTAAGTTTTATCTTCTTTTAAAAAATAAAAAAGTTATAGATAAATAAGTACTACATGATGCAATGGGGTTGTTGTGTGTTTTCTGGGCTGTATGGCCATGTTCCAGAAGTATTCTCTCCTGATGTTTCACCCACATCTATGGCAGGCATCTTCAGAAGTTGTGAGGTATAATGATGCAATGCCACAATGGCTCAGTTCACACATGAACATTCTCTATACATACATTCTCATTATTTTAGTTGAAGTTTATTGGGGGATTGGAATGGAGTTATATCCCCTGAAAATGACAAGACTTCTCACACAGACATTTAACAAAATAAATTACCAAAGTTGTGTTTTGTGCAATTTGGAAGTAGTTGATTCTTGGGGCTGTAAAAATGGAAAGGCAAAAGATTATACTTATTGTTCAGAAAGACACAGATTTTTTTCCCGAAAACTGATATGATTTACTAAGACAGAATTAGAAGACTGCATGTCTAAGCAGAACCTACCTAATGGCGTAGAAGAACAAAAGATATCTATATGTGCACCCATTATGAGCTCCCTACCAGCCGGCAATCTTTGTTGGAGACATTTCTTCTCTCCACCAGAAGTGGGACTTAGGAATTGGTGACTGACAGTATAAACTGATTACTGATGCAGATGAAGATCTTCACTATTGTGGTATCCATTCAGAGGCAGTCCAACCACTAGGTGAGGTAGGCTTTTGTCTGTAATGCCACTGTCCCGGGGGCGCCGTCGAGGCCCCGGGAGGATGGTGCCACCCCGCCTCCTTCTCCTCCTTTCTGGGTCTTCCCGTGGGGGGTAGGGCCACGTGGGGGGTGGGGCCACGTGGGGGGCGGGGCCGCGTGGGGCCGGGGCCGCGTGGCATGAGGGTGGGGCCAGAACGCATGACAGGAAGGCCTAGCCTGTGACGCCTCAGGGCAGCGTGAGGACTGGGAACCAGACACGGAGGCCAATAAACAATCTAATATCTTTATTAAAGAAATAAAGGAGTCAAACAAAAATAAGCAGAGTATATAGTCCAGCAATAGTCCTTTCTTAAAAGGTCAAATATAGTCCAGTAATGTGGAAGTAGATGTCCAGTATTAGAGTTCAAAGTTTTAAATCCGATAACCGAAACACACTCAAACTTCTAGGCTGTTTGAGTGGGGATTACAGCAAGGTCTGTCAAAGAGTTCCAGGTTTCAATTCCGAGGCTAGGATACAAGGCAGGGCAAAGTTAGTCGTGGTAGAGCTGAATCGCTGTCCAGGCTTGGCAGGGAGACGAGATGCAACACCCAGTCTACTCGAGAGTAGCGCACCGCAGAAACTAGAGTCAATGTGATTTCCTCAACTGACACGTTGACACCACAAAGGTCAGTCTGCGCCCAGAACTTTTATGGGACTTCAATCTCCTCTCAAGCCAGGTGTCTGAACACTCTTTCCCAAGGGAAAAGTTGTGGACTAAAGTCAACAACTTGCCAGATGCAACCCTCCCGGGAAACTCTCAAGGGAACTGGCTTAATTAGCACTTGCTTTCTCCGCTAATCTAGCGCTTTTTCTCCTATTCTGCTTCTCCGAGCGAGATGTTTCCCAAAACAATTTTTGATCAAAAGGAGCACTCTCTGGAGAACCAGGCTCTGACTCAAGGGCCTTTGTAATTACCTGTGGGCTAAAACTGTCAACAGGGGACATCTGGAAGGGAGCAGAATCTTGCGGAATTGGCACAAACCCCATATCTTCTTTGGTCTGATCCATAATGGCGATGGGGTCATGACTCGAGGGTCTCTGAGACACTACATAGCCAGACTGGCTGCAGTGGGAAGGCCTAGCCAAACTGGCTGGGCCTTCCCACCGTGGCCCGTGTGGCCTGGCCCCACCTCCTGTGCCGTGCAGCCTGGTCCCACCCCCTGTGTGGCCTGGCCCCGCCCCCTGTGCAGCCTGGCCCCGCCCTATGCACGCCCCCCCTGTGTCGCGTGGCCCCACCACCCCCACGCCGCACGACCCTACTCCCAGCGCCACCGGGGGGGGGCACCAAAATTACTTTTGCCTACTAAAGAAAATTACCTAAGGATGGCTCTGTATCCATTGTGTGGAGTAATCTCCCCACTAAGTTCCAGTAGGTTCCTAGTGGGTAGTTTTCCACATACAGCTTAAGACATATGTGGTTGCCTGAGCATTTCTCTGATGCTGCGATCAGTTACCTTAGTTATTATAAGTGAAGTTCATTGATTTTATTGTCTGTTGGTATGGCATTATGTTGTAATGCACTTTAGACATTTTGCATTAAAAATAAGGACTATATACTAATAAATAATAAATTGTTGTTTTTCATTTGTGCCCAGGCTTTTCCCCAATAATGGGACCCAAGGCAGCTAATAAGATATTTAAAACAAAACAGATTAAAATTATACAAAACAATTGAATAATATATAAGCATTACACATTAAAACATTATACTCAATTAAAAGACAATATAAAACAGTGCTGCATATAATTATAATACAATCTCTTTCAGTTTCTAGTGGCATAAGAATGTTTGCAGTTTCCCATAGAGGAAAAGCAAAGAAAAAGCTATCCTGCTAACCCTAAGGAGGGAGTCCCAAAGATTAGGAGCAATTGCTGATAAAGTCCTCCCCCATATTCCCCACCAAATGAGCCTGAGAAGATAGTGGAACAAAGAGAAGAGTCTCTACAGAAATTCTTAGAGCTCTGATGGACACATAAAGGGAGACTTTATCCTTGAGATAGTCTGAACCCAAGCCATATAGGGCTTTGTATGTCATTGACCTATACGGAAAAGCAAAACCAGAGCTAAACGCCACTTCCTAAATTGTGCCTGGGTGATAAAGTGTTTGCAGACAAACGCTATATAAAGGGTATTCATCTTGATTCAATACTATGCAGGGAATCCATGTACTCGGTAGATTATTTAGAGAAAAAAAATCTCATTTTAGCTGCTGTTCATCTACATAATGAGGAGCATGGGAGATGAGTTGGAGGACAGCAGGTCTTTAGAGAATTGTACACAAAATTCTGAGTGATATGCATATGCATGATCGCACTTCTCAGAAACAGGTGTGAATCCACAGCAGGGGCACAAGGTAGTTATGTAACTAATGCAACATCTGCTGAGTAAAATTGGAAGTGAACAGCAGGCAACATGAGAAGTAATAAAGAAACATTGATACTATGGGTGAACTACTGAATAAGTTCATGGGACAGACAAGATCATATTAATGTCCTGAGCAGCCAGTCAGTGCTAATAGCAGTTCTAAGTCCCATCACATCGATTTTATTATCTGAGCTGTTTTGTCTATGCTGACTCATGGTGGCTACATGAATTTTCTAGGGTTTTCTTATGTAAGGAATATTCCGAGGTAGTCTTGTCAGTTCCCTCCTCTGAAATATAGTATTGGTGCTCTTCCATCCAAATATGAAGACTAACTCTGCTTTGCTTCCAAGGTAAGAGAGGATCTAATGCCAAGATCAAAAGGAAGGTCTACAGGCCTAATCCAGTCCACTGCAATATTTTATGTGGCCCACAAGGTTTTCAATGCCAGGGGAACAGAGTTACAGTTATACAGTCTTACTATTACAAACAGCCCTCTGAAGGCAACCATGAGACCAATGTGGCACTTTGTGAAAATGAGTTCGAAACCCCTGCTTTGAGGTATTACAGAGTGTAATTCCTATGAATTGTGGTTTTCTCAAGTGGATGGGGGAAGCCTAAAGAAATAGGTGTTCTTACTAGCAGCTGAGTTCAGAAATAGAGGGAGGGTTGGAGAAAAGAAGAACTGCAGTTGCCATGAATAAGGCTTAGGCCTTTTCACCTTGAATAAAATAATAGGGGTCAAAGGAGTAAATTCTTTGTATTAGATTTCTTATTATGCATTTCAACTTTTTTGTATTTATTTATTCAAGCTTTTAAAGTTTGCATTCAATATTGCAATACAGCTGAGTGTAGAAGAGTCCTACAATTATGTCCTGAACTGACACTTCACTTGTTATATATTTTTTTAAAATGTTTGCATCATTCATCCATGTTTGACCTCACAGGATCCAGAAAGAGGCAGAAAAGCATACAGAGACAGTACAACTCCCTTGAGATCCCCAGCACAGGGAAGGGAATGTATACAATGTTTTAACTGCCTTAAATCCAGTGCTGTGTCTTGTGGAAATGGTAAGGAAGAATGAAAAGAAAGGCATGGTACACATGGTGTCATTGAAAAATATCAGAAGGAGACAAAAGGGGCTTCAATAGAAATACAGCACTTTTCCAGTCCTGTACACACATCTGGATGAGAAGTCAAAAGGTTTCAGACCAAGGGCACACTATTAACTGCTGGATCTTGAAAATGGGTTGTCAATATGTGTACAACCATGTGTACTTTCAACACATAATAATAATAATAATAATAATAATAATAATAATAATAATAATAATAATAATCTTTATGTATACCCCGCCACCATCTCCCCAACGGGGACTCGGGGCAGCTTACATGGGGCCATGCCCAGAACAATACAATTTGACAGAATATAAAAAGAGCAACAAATCATAACACATTGAACAATACAATAAATGATAATATACATTACAACACATAGTCATTCTATCTTGGTTGCTTTTGAATTGTACTAAATTAAAGTTTTTTAATATACTTCTTTATTTAATTTCTTGTCATTTTTGCATTATACCACTTTAATTGCTTTTGGTTTGTGAAAAAGGCAGGAAGCAAATAATACATATATGCATACATACTATACCTGAGGCCCATTTTGGCATGGGATCAGGCTGTTATAGGATGGAGGGTGTTGTGTTTGAGGAGATGGATAGGAAGAAAACAACCCTATTAAATCTTAATTTTTTAGCAGTTTTAGATACTATCAACTATGGTATTCTTATGGAGCAATTTGCTAATGCTCGAGTGGGGGCAGGCAGTGTAGGAGTGGGTCTACTTTTATCTGTAGGGTCATTTGCTGTGTGTCATTGGAAGCCTGGTCTTAGCCTCTGTTGTGTGGGCTCAATCTGTTCCCAATAATTGTAATATTTCTGTGATGCTACTATAGGAGGAAATTTGCACATTTTGGTGAATTCATAGCATAAAGTAATAGAAACAAAGGTATCACCCGTGCCTAGTGATATTCATAGTTTGGTGACCTGTTGTAGTAGTGAGACAACATATGATTTTCTCAATAGAGGGGATTGTTGCATGGAAAATCTCTTGCGTAAGCCATCTCTGCTAGCCCAGTAATGGATTATGAAGTAGGCTTTCTTTCACTCCTTGTGCACACTAACAGAACTGGCCTGCTCTTCATCCCAACTGGCTCCGTTTCACTGCTTGCACAAACCCCCTGCAGTCATCTTGATCAATGCAGTGATGAGAAACTGGAATCCAACTGCAAGCTGTATTCACAATTTGTCCAATGTTGGCTTCTCTGAGGGTGAGGAATGACTGCCATTGAGAAGTATATTATCTTTCAAGTAGTTAAGAAGGAGGTCAAAGATGAACATCCTCAGCAAGCACCATATGCTACTTATTGTTTGCTTGCCTTTGAATCCTTAATACACTGCAACACTAAAGGTCCAGCATGGAAAGCCATGCTGTGCTATTATTAATAAGGCAAGAGAGAAAATTAACTGTACAAGAAAGAGTCGGAATGATATGATCCATGTTATGTAGCAGGACACTCTAAAACAGGGGTCCCCAAACTTTTTAAACAGAGGGCCAGTTCACAATCCCTTAGACCGTTGGAGGGCCGGACTATAGTTTTTTTAAAAAAACTATGAACAAATTCCTATGCACACTGCACATAACTTATTTTATAGTAAAAAAACAAAACGGGAACAAATACAGCCTTAATGTTAATAATAATAATAATAATAATAATAATAATAATAATAATAATAATACAGTAGAGTCTCACTTATCCAACATAAACGGGCCGGCAGAATGTTGGATAAGTGAATATGTTGGATAATGAGAGATTAAGGAGAAGCCTATTAAACATCAAATTAGGTTATGATTTTACAAATTAAGTACCAAAACATCATGTTATACAACAAATTTGACAGAAAATGTAGTTCAATAGGCAGTAATGCTACGTAGTAATTATGGTATTTACAAATTTAGCACCAAAATATCACGATTTATTGAAAACATTGACTACAAAAATGCGTTGGATAATCCAGAACGTTGGATAAGCAAATGTTGGATGAGTGAGACTCTACTGTAATAATAATAAGGAGGGTTGGAAGAGACCCCTTGGGCCATTTAGTCTAACTCCCTTTTTCCTTTGTGCACCAAAAACACAAGCAAAGCATCCCTGACAGATGGCCACCAAGCTTCAATGTTAATAATAATAATGATAATAATAATAATAATAATAATAATAATAATAATAATAATAATAATAATAATAATAATGCCAACTGCAAAAGGCCACCCTGCTGGGATCTGCACGCATCATCTGAAAATACATCACACAGTCCTAGACACTTGGGAAGTGTTCGATTTGTGATTTTGTGATACGAAGTCCAGCATGTCTATCTTGTTTGCTGTGTCATACAATTAATAATAATAATAATAATAATAATAATAATAATAATAATAATAATAGAGGGTTGGAAGAGACTCCTTGGGCCGAATAAATGGCTTTGATGGGCCGCATGTGGCCCCCGGGCCGTAGTTTGGGGACCCCTGCTCTAAAACTATAAATAGCACCACACTGCCATCACAAATGTTTTAAGTTACAACCCCCACCCATGGTCATGTTGGTTGGGGCTGATGAGAGATGCAATCCAAAATATATGGTGAGCACAAGGTAGGTTACCCCTGACCTAAAGGAGCACTGACATTTCTTTTATTCATGCAGCTGATTTCACCACTTTACATCTTGTTCTGGGCCAATGTTGTGACATTCACACTGGATGCTTGAATGCTAAAGATTTTGCTCACAAAGATTCAGAAGAGCAATAAAACAAATATTTATTGACCCTGGAGAAAACGCAAGCCATAACATTGGGAATGGGTCTGAATTGCTTTTACTTATATGCTTTAGCCTTGGATTTGAGCAACACATTTCATTTTAAGACAAATGTAAATATCTGTATCTTAGATTAATGCTCTAAATACAACCTGAAAAAGTAATATGTTATGTACAAGATCCCTATACATTATCTGTATCTTGAGAGGAAATAAATCAGGATCTGAATTTCTAATTTTGCTAACCCTTCAAAATTTCACACTCAGGCTTATCATCCTGATATGAACAATTTTAAACAGACATAGCTTTATTGAACTATTTCACAATACTGGTGTAGAAATACCACTGGCTAGTGATTTTTTTTTAACTTTCATTACAAAGAAAAATAATAAGAGGCAAATGGCAGTTTGAAGTATTTTCCCTTAGATAATATTAGGTTTCAGTAGTATTAACTGTTCCTTTGGTCTCTGATTCCTTCAGAAATATTTAAGATCAATTTCTTTCAAAATTGCCCTTTTAACATTTGCAGATTATACAAAATTAAGCAAATTGATTAACACTTCTCCAGTGTCATGGCTCTGAATGGATTTGGCCATAGTTTAAATTGATCGTTGTAAAATATGGTTCTCAGAGGAATGCAATAATGCAAATTATATATTATGGGTTTTTAATTAGATGCAGCATTTATGCACTTATCCACAAGTTAGACTGGAGCCACAGGGAGAAGCCATAAGTAAAACACAATGATAACCCATTTTGAAATGAAGGACAACCTATTCTTCCACCTCAAATCCAAACCTAGATTGTGCAGCAGAGTCCATTTGTGAAACACAAAGCTATTTTAAATGGCCACTCGAGGTAGTAAACAATGCACAATATTTTCAATAGCTGTCAAGTTTTTACTAGCCCTGGTCTGATGCCATGATCCCATAAATTTGGCATGTAGGAAAATAAAACCAATGATACCTTTCCTTACAAGGATATTAACCCTGGGAAGCATCAGCCCATGGCCAACTTCTCTTTCCTAATTTCTGCATATCATGCACTTTTTAAAAGCAGTTAAAGGTTCTGCAAAAAATTGGTAAAATCACTTGTGAGTATTCTTTTGCCTGAGGGAATTCATGTCAGTCTAAGTTGACCAACTTGCAGGCATGCATATACACACAAAATCCACAGAGCTTTTTTTGTGTGTCAGGAGCAACTTGAGTCACTTCTGGAGTGAGAGAATTGGCTATCTGTAAAGACGTTGCCAAGGGGACCCCCGGATGTTTTGATGTTTTTACCATACTTGTGAGAGGTTTCTCTCATGTCCCCGCATGGAGCTGGAGCTGATAGAGGGAGCTCATCCGCACTCTCCCCGGGTGGGATTCGAACCTGGCAGCTTTCAGGTCAGCAACCCAACTTTCAAGTCACTTAGTCCACTACGCCATCTGGGGGCTCCCACAGAGCTCTGTTGGTATGATAATACAGTGGTATATAGTAGAAAACTCAGGGAGTATATGATTCACTAATATAACTGCCAGCAATAAAGAGAAAGATGTCGTCAAAATATCTGGTGATGTTTGTGAGATTACAGAAGCAAATGAAGCAATAATTTTAATTTTTTTAAAATTGTTTTAATATCTGTAAAATGTAATTATATTTTAATGCTGATCTTTTGTATGTTTCTACATTATTGTAGTTACTTTAATCTGTAAGCCACTTTGAGTCCTGGTTTTGGGGAAAATGCAGGCTCTAAAGTTAATATTGATATTACTATTACTAATAATACCACTAAAGCCAATGCAAAGCACTGAAAAGGGTGGTGGAGCATACAAAGCAGCATGGTGGCAGAACCTAATTTGCTTCTTTTTGTCTTGTTTGATGACTAACGTGTATACAGTTCTGACAAATATTGAGAGATTGGGAGATTGTGGGTTTCATCAACAATAACTACCTACTGCAGAAATCCATTTATTTTGTATTTCTAAAACAGTTGTATAAACATGCAGAGTGTATTTTCTTGAGAAGTATATAGCAAAAGTCATTGCAGTATATGCAAGCTATTGGAATGTTTTATGAGAATTGAAAGGAGAATGTTTATACTAGTGTAAATAGCCTACTGTGGGGTGTGAAACAGCTCTGGATGTAGTTCAGTGATGATTCTGGAGAAAGAAAAAGACAGCGACCATAAGTCTGGATGTGCTTAATAACCTGTGAAACAGGATTTTGCACAGTTCGTCATATAAATCTCTACTGAGACATTCCGTACATATTCTTCTGACTCTAAATATGCTGGTTTTTTATGCCAAGAAACCAGCAATCAGGATAACAATAAACACCAAACAGCTTCTCACTTTCTTTCACCTGTTCAAGCTTCCATCTCCAGCAACTCTTCATTTTCATTTGATGTTAGCTGCAACTGAGAACTTCATCTAATAGCAGCAGATGCTTTGCATTCACAGTTACCCATGGAGCCATCTGTAATTGAGGATTAATATGACCTTACAAACAGAATGACTGAACAGAATTTGTGCTTACATTCCTTTTCAGAAATGATTGTTATTATTATTTTAGAAATGAAAGAAATGCATAAAGCAGTATACAATGGTCGGGTCTTTAATCGTGTGCGTGTGTGTGTATAATCACAAGCTGTTTAAAAATCATAGGATTTCAAGAATATTTAGAGAGTTACATATGTTTTGTTTTGTGCAAATTGTAACGATGGAGTAAAAATGAAAGAAATTTTATGAATATTATGGGAAAATGGCCATGTTTTTAATTGCCAAGATTGTTAAGAAGAATTCTACACTGAAGATCATATTTGCAGTTTGATATGTATTCTTGTCAAAATGTGCACATTTTGTTATAGTGTCAGAACCCTGGCAGCTGGGCACCAATAACCTTACACAGAGGCATAAGTGAAGAATATAGTTCAGAAGCAGACCTTTCAAATGAGGTCAAATATAGTCCAAAAATGTATTGTCCAATAAATGATATTAGAGTTCAAAGTTTTAATCCACTTGACCGAAACACACACTTTGCCAAGCAATAGTGTGGGGAAATAACAGAGTCTTAGAGTCCAATGAAGCTTGACAACAAGGCTGGAAATAAACTTGATTCTTGACTAGGTCCGTGACTGGAGACAAGGCAAAACATGAAGCATGAAGCAGGGTCCGTGGTAAAACCGCGAGGCAGGGCAAGGCTTGAAGCTTGATCCGGGAAGCAAGGAACTGGGATTACGAAGTCCACACACGATCTCTCTCCTGAAGCTGATCAATTGACTCCGCAAAGAATCCCTCGCGCCAAACACCTATATTGGGTCTCGTTTTCCCGCCAACAGAACTCTTTCCCTAGAGAACGAGAAGCGAAACCCAACTCTGTCCAGATGCAAGACTCCTTAGAATTTCCCAAGGGAAGCAGACCTAATCAGCCATTTGTTTGGCAGCGATTCTTAGACTTCTCCGATTAGCTTCTCTGACTCCCCTGTCTTTAGAATAATATTCCTTCCTGGGAAACGGAGGGGAGTACTGCCCAAGGCCTGGTTTACTGAATTCTTGAGGGCAAACATCAACATCCGGCAGGTGAAGAGACTCCAGTTCTTGTTGAACCGGCGAAAACCCCATGTTTTCATCTTCATCTGCCACAATAGTACTAGGAACAGGACTACAAGGCCCATGAGTCATCACATATAGAAGCATGATTATCTTCACAGAAACTATGCAAAAACACGAAGCTTTTGCACAGAATAAATCCATAACTTTTGGAAAATGTCATTCATAACCTTTTGGAAAAATACCTTTTGGAGATCATAACTTTTTAGAAAAATAGGACCTTTCAGAGAAGATCCAAAAACTTCTCTTGTGGTATACAACCAGATATAATTATGCAAGGCAATGGTTTCTGTTGTTAGACTGAATAACCTGTTATCTCTTATGTGTTAGGACATCAGAGATTTCCTAGTGCATAAAAACAGCAGAGCTTTAGACGTGTTTTTCAGTGCCCAAAAATATATACTCTCCCATAAACCAACGTGTTTTATATCATGCACCCAAGAGACAAAAATGAAACAAACTTGGATAAAAATAACATATTTGGTTTATTCACAAACTTCATGTGTTCAGCATACATAGGTACAAAACTTAGCAGTCCAGTTCAGATATGTTTGAGATAATTCTCTGTGCCATCCAGCAAAACAGCAATTGTGTGATCTGAGGTCTGAAGTAGCGTATCTGCCTGTCTGTTGTGAGCAGTGATCATGTGGTCTGCAGCCCCTTTTATAACTTCTCAGGAACCATGGAGTAAAGGAAGCTGCATACCAGAGTACAGTACTCCCTCACTTATCACTGGGGTTAGGTTCCAGGACCACCCGCAATAAGTGAAAATCCGCGAAGTAGGGACACTATATTTATTTTAATATTTATACATTATTTTAGTAGTTATACACTATTTTAAGTCTTTATCAACCAATTGTGTGTTGATAAATTACCTCCTTCTCCTCCGCTTGGGCTCCTTTTCTCTCCCTTTGGCTTCTCCTTCCTCCCTTCCTTAGGCTGTAAATTGTAATTTTTATGATTTATAATAGTCTTTTAGAGTTTATTGACAAACCGCAAAACAGCGAATCCACGAAAAGTGAACCGTGAAGTAGTGAGGGAACACTGTATACATACAAGAAACAGTAAGCAACAGGATCATAGATAAACATTACTAGAAAAGACTGGAAGAAGGCTGTCATTTCCAATAATAACTGCAAATGATCTTGAAAACTGCACATTTTTCAGAGAGCCTCATGATGTAGAAAGAATATCACTAAAATGGCTCAAGTCTATAATACAGGTACATAACTCTTGGAGGAAATATTTTGGTCCATAGTGGTTTTTGAAAACTGCTGCCTACCTAGAATTCAAAAAGAGGGATATGGCCAAGGAAGTACAAGAATGGTTCATCAGTGTCCACATTTTGACTGAGCATGAGGAACCAAATTTCCTTGTTTGCAGAGGATGATATACGTAGTTGGAAGCATAACTTTTTTGCATTATTCCTCCTTAGAAATGTTTTGCAGGTATTTGCTCCCTCCCTCCCCCCCCCCCTATATATAAATATATCAAACAACAAAACACAACACACTATATTCAATGCAATAAGAAAAGGTAGTAACATAGTACTGTTATACAATCCTTATGAAGTTAAACAAATCTTCAAGCTTGTAAATAGCTTAATACTTTAAGTCTTATTAAAAATGTAAAATTACTACTCAGAAGTCTTTTCTAATCTTTCTAGCAACAAACTTGTCAAATGCAAAAGTCACAACACTGTCTTTTCTTTTATTGTAGCTCTCTTGGAAAAGCATCTCTTCCAGATTTTATACAAACATTGTAATATCATGTTAGTGAAGCACATAGCAAGCCAATGGATACATACTTGTTTGGAACTTGTGGACACACTTTGTATTGCTTTTTAAAGAATAATGATACAGTATATGTTATAAATCACTCTTTTCAACCAAAATGTTGACTCAGAAGTACATACGTTTAATCTGATAGCATTGTTGACAGCAACAGACCTCCACTTTACCTCTAAAGCACAGACCAATGAACATTTCATCAGAACTATAGTGAGCCAAATTTACTAATAAGGATATATGTTTTGAGCTACAGCCTTGCTACATGACTTCTCAGTATTACGTGTGAGCTTGGTATTATTGTTGATGATCTATTACAGTGATGGCCAACCTATGACACACGTGTCAGCACTGACACGCCTAGCCATTTGTGCTGACACGCTGCCGCATGCAGATTGATTGGATGACTAATGTCTTTTGTGGCCAAATTTGGTGTGAATTGGTCCAGTGGTTTTGTTGTTTACTCCATGGGAATTATGCACATCACACGCACACACACACACACACACGCACACACACACACACATAATCATTCTATTATTATTCTATTATTATTGTAGTATATTATTATATTATTACTATTATATTATTATTATATTATTCATTATTCATGACTACATTGAAACTAGAATAGAGAGAAATCAGTGTGGAAACTGCAAGAGGTACCATAGATTGTTGTACATGGAAATAATGGTAGTAAATAGTTTTTGATTTATTAAATACAGTTATATATTACAATTATATATTTTTGTTATTTAAACTATATATATTGTGAAATTATGGTTTTTTTCTCAAAGTGATACACCACCCAAGTCATGCTAGGTTTTTTGGTGAATTTTGACACACCAAGCACAAAAGGTTGCCCATCTTTGATCTATTGGATATGAGTCAGCATTATGATACTACAGCAGAGCAGGTGAATGCTGCATAGATAGAAACATAGTTTCCAAGGCAGGAGAAGTAATGGTCCCTCTATATTCTGAGTTGGCCTCATCTGGAGTACTCTGATTGGTTAAAACAAGATAAAGACAAGTTGAAGCATGTTCAAAGAAGGGCAACAAGGACGTTAAGAGGTATGAAGAACAAAACATTTGAGGAAAGGTTGAAGAAGCTGAGTATGTGAAGAGTTGGTGAAGAGAAGAGTGAGAGGTGACATAGATGCACTCTTTCAATACCTCAGAGGTGATCACAAAGAGGAGGGATAGGATCCTTGCCTTCTGTTCCACAGGCAATAGTTTAGCAATGACCATGAACCAAGGACATAGAGACAAGCTTTCCAAACATTTCATATTGGTGATATATTTTTTAGACATGCATCATTTTGTGACACAGTAATTCAATTTTACTAGCAAACTGGAGGTTAAACCAGCCTCTTATAAGACACATACATATATGTAATAATGGAATGTATGGCAACACAATATATCTCATGAAAAGCTTTCATTTATATTTTTAAAAATATATGATTTGTAAGATAACATACATTTTCAAGGTTTGTGTCATTTTCATTACACTTACACAACACACCTATACACTGCAGCTGACACATTAACGTATCTCTGGTCTAGAGAGGTAGTGCGTCTCCTTCTCTGGATTTCTTTAAAAAGAGACAAGACAGCTCTCTGCTGTGGTGCTTCAGCTGGAGAGCCTGAACTGAGTTGGGAACTGGACCTGATGATAGGAGCTCCCTTCCAACTTTAGGATTCTAATGATTTTAAAGATTTTTTACCATTATCATCATCATATTTATTTGTACCCCACTTTTCATCCAGGATTGGAACCTAAAGTGGCCCATTGCCTTAAAAACAATACAATTTTAAAAAGTACAAAATATACATATTAAAATAAAATTAAATATTAGATATTAAAACAATTATCTTTTAAAAAAGAAAGCTTACATAATTACTAACCCCATGGAGCATGTGGTCATCATAAAGCCATAAAATCACAGCGGCACCTATTAACCTGTGATCCAATATCTATTTTCCTTGAATAAGGCCGAGGAGGAACTCTGTACATTTTGCAATAAAGTTATGACTGACAGACTTTTCTTCATTTTTTTCTGTTCTTCACTAAACATTCAAGTGGGAAAACAAATCAAGTTTTGTTCTCTCTTGTAAATCAGTCAAAAAACTTCCCCGCTCTCTTTTATGGATTGTCATCTTATGGTCAAGTTCTCATCTTCCTCATCTTTTCTACATCTTGCCTTTGATTACATTCTCTAGATTTGATTTATTAGACAGAACAGGCAAGCTCCCATTGAACTGATGATCTTTTTTCAAGGGAAATTTTGGGGAAAACCTATCTGTTTTCAAGAGCAATCTTCTTGCTTGAAGAAGATGGCACAATCCTTTTGTCTCTACTTTCCCTTTTATAATTGTCAACAATGATATATAATTGTAGTGAGGATCCAGAGACCTTCATTTTTTAACAGCACTGTTTACCAATTTGAGTCTCTTTAAGAGAAAAAAGCAGTATATAAATCATAATTATAATGATAATAATAATACATACACACATACCCAGACAGTTACTTACAGTTATCCATACTGTACAGTATGTGGAAAATCTATGAACTTTCAAAATTGTTCTTAAAAGGAGCTGTTTGGGAGAGACCACGAAACAAAAGAACAGTCCCAATGTTACATGTGTCTCCCAAACTACAGTGAATGTCTTGACCTACACATATTGAAATTCAATAAGCCCTCCCCAGCTTATTAGGCTGCTCAGAATCCTTCACAGGTCATCAGTTCTAACTAGAGACATATGGAATGGGAAATTGTCCAATACATGCAAATGTCCAGTCATCAACATAATTCAAGACAAGGAAAGTTTATAGATTGTTCAGGAGATTTTTTGGAACATATTATGAGTTGTATCCTAGGCTAATAAATGAAGAACTATTTGGAATCTGAAGCTTCACATGTTAGTCTTTGTGGGTTTTTCAACAACATAATGGAAGTACATCTGAACTGAGATTAACTTCCTGGGCTTGGTGAAAAACAACAGATATCTGTTTGTAACAATTATTAAAAGCTCATAATTAGTGCAAAGGCAGGTGCTTGTGTTTGCTCTGAAAAAACAGAAAGATAATTCTCTCCGGCATGACTGGATAGAATAATTTTATGACCTTAATAACTTTACTATAGGTTGTGAAATTACAAGGAAAATATCTGTTTTCAGTTTCAACTACAGTAGAGTCTCACTTATCCAACAAAAACGGGCCGGCAGAACGTTGGATAAGCGAATATGTTGAATAATAAGGAGGGATTAAGGAAAAGCCTATTACACATCAAATTAAGTTATGATTTTACAAATTAAGCACCAAAACATCATGTTATGCAACAAGTTTGACAGAAAAAGTAGTTCAATACGCAGTAATGCTATGTAGTAATTACTGTATTTACGAATTTAGCACCAAAATATCACGATGTATTAAAAACATTGACTACAAAAATGCGTTGGATAATCCAGAACGTTGGATAAGCGAGTGTTGAATAAATGAGACTCTACTGTATTTATAAGTTATCTGACGTTTCATCAAAGTACTATTACTTATCTTCACCCTAACTCTATAAATATTCTGTCATCACTCTTCATGCATTCAAAACATAGCTAAGATTTGCAGTGAGTGCTCATTATCCCTGTGTGAAAACATATGAGAGGCTTCAAAAGTAACATTAATGAATAAATATTTAAGGGCACTGACTTAATTTTATTCACACAGTCCCTTAAGTACCTTGTAGCTTTCCTGAATCATTACATTTGCTGTGTGTGATCTTGCATATTCTGTGTCCTAACGACAGAGGTATTTGATCTCTAATTCAGGAGTTTAATTTACAAAAGTTTTTCCCCCCATATTTTTCCAATATGATGGGGCAAAGACGACCAAACAGATCAGCAGCCTTGTCTCTCATGCAATCTACTGGATTTGTATGAATACACTGATGATGAAAGTATTTTTGGCTCTCCTTATAAGAGCTCACCATAGACTGCTAGCAGTAGGTGGATTTTGTATGTTTATGTGGATACAGGAGGGAAATGATGCCACTGAGATCTAATCAAATTTTGTGTTCAAACCTAAATTAAGCTAATGTAATAATCAGGGGGGGAGAAGGGGATAAAACCTGTAACACAGGTCTCACTTTTTATGTGAATTCTTTCAGAGATTTCATTTGCATATCTAATCTCCAAAGTAGCTTATATACACTACCTGATCAAGGTTTAATACTTTTGTAAAATTAATCTAAGATGAAATATTAAGATCAGAATATGAAGAAATCATCAGAGTTTGACTAATTGAGATGCTAATGAAATTAATACATAATGAACATAGCCTCTTTGGATATCATCAATATGATGAGGATCTCATGTCAACTAGATGCAGTCCAGGAGCATCTCCAGAGCATTTTGGCTGTCCACGTGGTACAAGGATGCAAAGAGCATTACCCTACATCACCACCAAGCAGCTGTCTCCCAAGGCTTGTTACCAATGTCACATTTCTGGCCACATGACTTGATGTTGTTATATATCAAACATTATAACATCATCACTATCACTTAGCTAAGACATAGTGAAGAACTTTGTATAATGGTAATGTGATAGCCCTGCATTTATATATAATCTGATGCTTGACCTCCCAAAATGACTACCAATTAGAGATGTGCTATTGGGTTTTAAAAAAAAGGAAGAAGAAAAAAGAAGTATATTTCAAAGGAAAGAAATTGTTGGGCTTCCCTTCTCTGTTTAGAAATTAAACCTCTCTCTCACTCTCTCTCTCTATAACTGGCTCTTGGAAAATCTACTCTTATTTCTCCCTAAATCTCTCTGTATTGCCTCTGGATTGGTCCTCCATTTCCTTTGGGCTGTATAGAAAACAAATACAACAGGATAGCCTTATTATTTGTTATAGATTACATATATTTTTTGAAAGCAAAGACATCTTTGGGCTTCTATCTCTATTCAAACCTTCAATCTCTAAAACTGGCCCTTAGGAGAACTATAATTATTTTCTCTCTCTAGTACCTTTGCAAACCCTTGAGTGCTTGTATTTCAGTACAATATAACAGGCCAGCAGAGCTTGGACCTTGGGAAAACTATGTTTCCTTTCCCCCCTTGGTTGAGCTTCCACATTTCTCATCCCCAAGTTGATGGGCTAAACGGCGTCGATATGCCCTCAATGTGTGGTGATTTTCACCCCTCTAGCCCTATAACTGAGTGAGGTGTGAGCCTCTGAAGCCCTCCCATTGCCACTAATGGTCCAAAAAATTTTGGGTTTTTTGTATGCAAGACAAAGATGTTGTCAATAAGTGATGTTGTTACTTTTGACATGTTACTTATAAACTTTAATTACAATTTAATTCAGTGAATGTTTTTGCACATTAAGCAAGAGGATCAAGAGGAATTTTCAGTGGTATTTCCTAGAGACCATACAGCAGAGAAGCATTTTGTTGTAGAATTTTAGGATTATTTATGCTAAATCTTCAGTGCAGCAGACAATCTATGGAGTGCATCTTGTTATAGTAGTTGCATACTTGAAGCAATATCAAGTCATGAACTTTTGCATAAATAATTAAAAAGAAAATAAACCGAAGGAAGAATAGATAACATCAGAGTCTTTGGTTCTATTTATTTGGTTCTATTCTATTTAATTCTAAGTGCAGATTTGTTCACTCATGGTGATCTCAATAGCACACAAGGCTGATTATAGAAGGAAGTACTGCAATTACTGCAACTTAGCAAAAGTATATTATAGTATATAGTTATTGTGGTACTCCTTTGGTTTCTTCAAGGGTAGGGCAGAGAAAAAAGAGCTCATGAAATCTTTGTGTTTTTTGCCATTTCCCCTCTTTCTATTATGAGGTGTTTTTTTTACAGATTCAACCTTTGCCATTCAGTGTGAAATTGCTCAGCGTGGGATTAGACAAACATTGGTACCATACATCAGGGTAGTCTCCGCTTTCTAAAGATACATCCTGCAGGTTCTTTAGTTGTACTTTTTATGTAAGATTTTAGTCTATTATTTTCATCAGTGTGTCTGCCAGAAAGTAAAAGGAGCAAGAGCCAAATGCTCATGGAGCAGTTTAGCAATCAGTTCTGATGTGAATATACCTCATGCTAGTTAATGAAACAATAAAAATAAAAAGTGCATTTTTTCTCTTCTCCAAGCTCAAGACATAGGTCAGAACACTACTGGGCAGAGGCAACTGTTTGCCTGTGGGTTATTTCACACCTGATATTTTTCTTGTGTTCATATATGCATGGGCACAATCAGAAAGGAAAAAAAAAGGGGGGGGGGGGGAGGTTGCAGTCTAAACTGTATTGACAATAATCTGTGGAATGGAACAATGAATAATACAGACCTCATCACCAAGCTTTCCTGCTCTTTTTTTTTAAATGTCATAATTCACGATTTTCCCTGACTCTAACAAGGACAGGAAAATATAATTAAATTAAGGAGAGTTGTGGAAATATAGTATATTCAAAATGATGTAGGTTTTACTACATGTGACATATGAGAAGGGAGAAAACTTGAAACATTGCTGCCATTTTTGTTGAAATTATGGAAATTGTATCTGTTTTGCCACTGTGCCTACATGATTTTTTGTATTTCTGGGTTGCTGCAAGTCTTTCAGGCTGTACAGCCATGTTCCAGAAGCTTTCTCTCCTGACATTTCGCCCACATCTGTGAGTTATATTGGAAACTAGGCAAGGGAAGTTTATATATCTGTGTAAGGTTCAGGATGGGAGAAAGAACTCTTGTTTGTTGGAGGCAGGTGTGGATGTTGTAATTAATCACCTTGATTAGCATTTGATGGCCCTGTGGCCTCAAGGCCTGGCTTCTTCCTGTCTGTGAGAATCCTTTGTTTGAACGTGCTAGCTGTCCCTGATTGTTTCATTTCTGGAATTTCTCTGTTTTCAGAGTGTTGTTCTTTATTTACTGTTCTGATTTTAGAGTTTTTTTTAATACTAGTAGCCAGATATTGTTCATCTTCATGGTTTCCTCCTTTCTGTTGAAATTTTCCACGTTTGTGGATTTCAGTGGCTTCTCTGTGTAGTCTGGTGTGGTAGTTGATAGAGTGGTCCAGTATGCTTCTGGAACATGACCATACAGCCCGGAAATACACACAACAACCCTGTGATTCCGGCCATGAAAGCCTTCGACAACACAGAGTGGTCCAGCATTTCTGTGTTCTCAAATAATATGAGGTGTCCAGGTTGGTTCATCAAGTGCTGTGATATGACTGACTGCTCTGGTTCAAGTAGTCTGCAGTGCCTTTCATGTTCCTTGATTCATGTTTGGGTGCTGCATTTGGTGATTCCTATGTAGACTTGTCCACAGCTGAATGGTATATGGTAGACTCCTGCAGAGGTGAGAGGATCCCTCTTGTCCTTCGCTGAACATAGTATTTGTTAGATTTTCTTAGTGAGTCTGTAGATCGTTTGCGGTCAGTGGTTTTTGTATTTCATTGCTTTTTACTCTCCTCCTCTTATGATGTTATCTGCCACCATAATTTGTACCAATCCTGTAATGTGTGTTTCATTACACCAGGGGTGGATGATCTATGGCCTTTCAGATGTAGTCAAATCACAGCTTTTATCATACCTCACAACTGGTTATGCTGGCTAAGGCACCTTCTACACTGCCCTATATCCCAAGAACGGATTTCAGATTGTCTGATTTAGACTAGATTATATGAGTCTCCACTGCCAGATAATCTGGGGTTAAAAAGGTAATCTGGGGTGAGATCCTGGGATAAAGGGGCAGTGTGGAAGGGCCCTAAGGCTGATAGGAGCTCTAGCTCAACATCTGGATGACCATAATTTACCTACCATTGATTTGCCTCAGTCTCTGAATCAAAGTCTATTTCCATCCTCAGTTGCATGACATCATCACATCCAGAATGGGAGCATTACAGCATCAACAAAGTAGGATGAATTGGCAAATGTATACAGTTCTTACTCTGCCATGTCTAATGTCTGCCAGCTTTTGAAAGATTATCATAATGATTTTTGTTCTCAGATTTCTGTGTACTGGACTGTCAGTGTGGGTTGCCTGAAAGCAAGCTTAGCTTGAGTCTTGGACTTCACAAAAGAGTGTTAATAGCCTGGAACATTCAGATGACAGGTCTCCAAGGGAACTGTTAAATGATTGTTTCAGACTATTCTGAGATGTTCTATTTGGAGGGTGGAATGCATGTAATGAGAGAAATATAAAGGGTGTATTTTCCTCGCTAAAGATCATGCAGTCTGTTTGTGAAAACATACAATAGGAACTGCTGAGATAATGGTGAGGGACAGAGGGAGAGGCATAGGCTCTTACCTTAGTAAGCTAACTATCAGGATCTTTCTCCCTGGAATCTTATGTGAAACCATTCTTTTTTTCCTGTCTCTCTGGGTGTTAAACTGTTCCACTTCACCTGGCATCATGGAGAAAAGAAAGGATCAGCAGTGCAAATCTGTCACTCTGCACGCAGCTCCCTCTCAACAATGCTTTCCCAATCAGACATGTCATCATTCTGCAGAGGACCCATGACAACACAGCACCTCCTGTGTTGTGTTGTTCCCCCACAACACAATGCTTCCATCCCAGTTGGGGTCAGGGCTCCGCAACTTCATGTAATGACCAGTGTTAGGCTCCATCTCTAAGACAGGGTGAAAGCATCCTTGGACACTAAATTTACCCCATCTGATGAGCCCCCTAAGTAGCATTACTTGGGATGATCCTCTCCCTAGGTCTAATTTACCAGGCTTCAGCTACATCAGGAGAAAGTGGTATGACATTGCCACCCCCTCTGACCATGAGTGAGGCTATGACAAGGAATTCTAACAGGGATCTTGCTTTTGTTGCTCCTAGTAGGAGGAGTGGAAATATCATTCACCTATGCCCAAGTCACCAACAGAACAGATCTCCTTTGCTTCATATGGATGATTGTGTAATACATTTGAGAGAGTATTTATTAATTGTGCCACGACTGTGTCTCCATTTGTTGCTGTTGTGTGCCTTCAGTTCATTTCTGACTTATGGTGACCCAGAGCCTAATCACTACCACAAGTGATTTCTTGGAAAGACTTAATCAAAGACTTAACCACCTTCTGAAGGCTGATGGGATGTGACTTAGCCAAGGTCACCCAATGGACTTCCATAGCTATGTGGGGATTTTAACCCTGGTCTTGAGAGTCATCATCCAATGCTCAAACCACTACATCTTGCTAGCTCTGTGATTCCATAGGGACATTGATTACAGAGCAGTTAAGTATGTATGTTTTGGTTACATGCATAATTTATGTTACGTGCCAGCCATCTTATATTACAAAATGCCATATGCCCCCCTAAATCTCATTTTAAAGCAAATCAAATCCAGGTAAACATTACAACCATATGAAATTCCTATAGTTTGGAGAAGACAGAAGAGCAAAACAATGTGGTTGATGATTTTTCACCTCTCACCATCTCGCTTGCATTTATTCAAATGAAGTGTAGGAAAGATATGCAGGATAAGAAATTTTAATCATAATCCACTTCACTTGGGAGATAAGATCCTTTTCTTAGAATCTAGAAATTTCAGTTGGAACAGACATAGCTGTGTGTTTGCTAAAGAAAGCAGAAATACTAACAGTAAACTTTGAAGACAGGAAATAGGGATGGGGGAGGAATCTGTTTGCATCCCTTCTAAATGAAATTCAGAGGGAGAAGCGGTAGAAGACTGTGAGCTTGTCATTCTGATTTTAAATCATTTCTCTGACATTTTCAATAAGTTTCTTCTGAGATAACCAGAATGCAGTGTTATGTTGGAAAGAAAACAAAAGGAAATTAATTCCGGATAAAAAAACAAACAAACCTCCAAAAATTCTTCATATCTGCCATTCGTCTTCTTCCACTGTTCTTCTGTGAAGGTCACATCCACTTCTGCATATAGTGTTATTTCTTTGAGATCATTATGCAGGTGTGAAAAATGAGGCAGCTTGGTGTCCTTTAGAGTGTTCAGATTAGAAGCCTTCTTGAATTCTTTCCAGACCTATGGTGCTTGTGGTGGCCAAGTGTCCAAAAATGACCTATACTTGTGCCATTGCCTCAAATAGTGGCCTGAGCTGTAGCTCATTCTCTATGTGAGAATGAATTTTCTCACATAGCTGGTGAGGCACCAAAGATGAGTACTGCAGAATAAAAATGTATATGCAAGGGCTTCCTCTATATATACCATGTTATAATAAATGCATTAAGCGGTAGTGGTTTCCAGGATTATTCTTCTTCCTCCCCTGTGACCAAAATATATTTCTAAATGATCAACTAAAACACTACACATTTGGGGATTGAAGGACAGTTTTAGGGGGAATTGTATTCTTATGTAGGGATGGAAGGCCATGTCCTCATTTGTCATCCTGATGATACAATTCTATCTACAACAATGTTAAGATATTAACAAGCATCTTTTGTAGATAACTTCTGAAAAAACTTTGAACCTCGCCAATCTGGATAAACCATCCTAATGGCCATTCCATTTCATTGGTGCATATGGATTGCTCCTTTGATTTACACTGGGGCAAACAGAAGGCATGTCCATGTTAAGCTGCGTCACTCACTCACTTCCCCACCGTGCATTCACCCTGGTCATCTTCTTGTGTCCCAATCCCACTATACCTCATGTAGTAGCATCTATAGGTTAGAACAGGGGTCCCCAAACTTTTTAAACAGGGGGCCAGTTCACGATCCTTCAGACTGTTGGAGGGCCGGACTATAGTTGGCCACCGAGCAATAACAACAACAACAACAACAACAACAACAACAATAAAAGAGAGTGTTGGAAGAGACCCTTTGGGCCATTGAGTCCAATCCCCTTCTGCCTTTGTGCACCAAAAGCACAAGCAAAGCACCCCTGACAGATGGCCACCCAGCCTCAATGTTAATAATAATAATAATAATAATAATAATAATAATAATAATAATAATAAGGGTTGGAAGAGAAGAGACCCCTTGGGTCATTTAGCCCAGCCCCCTTCTGCCCTTGTGCCATGGGGGCCAGATAAATGGCTTCGATGGGCCGCATTCGGCCCCCGGGCCTTAGTTTGGGGACCCCTGGGTTAGAATATAGAATACAACCCCTATTCCATACCACAGGAGGGAGGAAATATTGCTGCTCTATCTAGAATCAAATCAGATAATATAGAAACCTAATATGAGTGACTTTCTTTAAGATTTCAGAAGCATCCCTAAAATGGTTTCAATTCTGAGGATCAGGTATGCCATTTCTCTGCTGCCTCATTCAAAGCAATTAACACAGCTGGATTTGGATTAGTTATACAAACCGTTTTCTAGCTTTCCTGTAGATATTTCTTGTATTGTAAATTAGGCTAATCGATACTGTGATGTACCATTAACAAACAACAATCACTGTGCCTTTGAATATAACCTTCAGTGGGGTATTTTTACCCTCTCTCTTTTCTCCTCCCTGAAACTGCACTCAGGTTCCCTAGTAATCTGAAATATTGACTGTGAAGAGTGCGTCTTCTGTTTGAGTCTAATTTGACAGGTTGTGGGTCAGGTTGCATCATTAAAATACAATTTAAACAGAGGTTATGCCACTTAACAGGAAACAAAATTCTCATCTCATTCCTGGTGTAAGAAGGTTAATAAAAGCACTTCATTATCTATGAAGTGTCAAATTTTGAGGTTCACTTTTCAGCAACTAAGAAAACCATTACTGAGTGTGAATGCTAATATTTACTTTGTATCAGGAGACAACCTATTGATTTTTTTTACAGGTGTTCCCTCTTTTCATTCTGAGAACCTTTCTGAAATATTTGAAAAAATGTCAGCCTCTATGTTTTCTCCAGAGTCAACACTACAACTTTTTTCAGTCATTAAAGGCATTCTAAAACTTCATTATATTGCAATTCTTCTGCCCATTATTTTCAAATCTTAGCATCTCACAAGCTCCCTACCCTGAACCCCATAGGACAATACACATACCCTTTTTCATGCAAATCCTAGCTCACAGGTTAGGATCTGCTCTCATAAAATGGCAGCTAGTACTTCCCATATCAGTGAGTTGGAAAGTATATTCTGTATTTTAGTCTGAATGTTAAAAACTGTCAATGGCATTAAAGAAATTTTCCAGCTAATATGTCCAGAAGTGTTGATAGCTCCTAAGTGTAGGCTAAATTACTATGCATTTCTAATATATGTAAAACTAAGGTGAACCTATCACAGAATTTAGGGTTCTATGACCAAAAAGGGAATCAAACCCTGCTCTTCCGAGTCTCAGTCCAGTACTCAATGCACTAAACTATGTAGGCTAAAACCCAGAGCAAATCCATTGTCCCTGTGACATGGAAGCCTATTGCCATAGACTGGGTTGATTTAGCTGCCCCATTCAAGGCTTTGAAGCATACATATAGGAGATACAGCTTAAACTATAGAATATAACATATTGAGTATATGAAATTTGCAGAAAGCTATGTGCATTAATGTGTGTGTGTGTTAGCAACTGTCTGGTTGCAGAAAGCATTCTAATGAAATTGTGAAAAAAGAGTTGGAAATGCAAACATTTCTATGAAAATTGAGGTATGATCAGGTTGACTGATAACCTCCTAGCAGCTGCAATGGCTGATGCAATGCGATGGAAGAAACCCAAAAGTCAAAATCAAGAAGTACTCAGATTTGTTTATATTTTCTCAATGAATCTGATTGGAGAAGCAGATTGTTGACATAAATGGGGTACCCTCAGTGCTTTTGTTTTGCTCGGATCAGATAAAATAGCTGATAGGTTGGGTGGAGGCCAGAGAGAGAATAAAAGAAGTAACGAAGAGATAGCAATCAGATTGCTTTGGCAGTTCATAATGTATGAGTAGGCTGCAACATAGCTTCCAAGTCAGGCTTTTCCTGATAAACTGCCCAGACATCCTGATACTTCCAGTAATAGAAATGAAAAGGATATGCTAAAATAGATATATCACCCATTATGATTTTAATGGTTGTCTGTTAAATATGTTTATAGAAAAGTAACAGATGCTGTTAAACTTAACAATGCCCAAGGAATTTGAAAGCCTGTTTAGAGATGTGTGATTCTTCAGCAGATGTGAAAGTATTTCTAAATTGATATATGGCTGAGATGTATTGTTTAAAATGGTAGTCCTTTCCTATGTATTAAATAATCAGAATTCTGCTAAAGCAGAATGAAAGAGTATAATCTTATTTATCATAATACTATTATTATGAATTTGTGTAGCCTTATCTATAATGAAGTGTAATGTGATGAGGGTGGACCAGGGTGTGGACCAGGTGATCCTTAAAGTATCTCATTACTCCTATGATTTGTAATTTTTGTTATGATAATAGCAGTGTGTACAGTATTTCAGATGAGAGACCCTAACTAAATTTAAGAGGACTTATTTCGTTAGCATTCACCGAACATTTTCAGGCTCTATATAAAACAATAAAAACATTGAAAAAGTCCTATATACGAGAATATGTCATTTTATCTATCAGTAATTGCCACATACAAGAAAACAATCTTTTACGTATGATTAATTAACCCATCTGGAATAATTCAGACAAAGTTTATAAAAATATGGTCTGTATTAAGAAAGTAATAATGTCAATCAGATCTTTCATTTCAACTGTTTCGAACATTTTAAAATTTCAGTAGCAACCTCTAGGAAAAGTGAGTTCTCCATTTCTTGATGAAAAGCTTCTTGTCTGAAAGCAACCTCTTTTGAAAATGGAACATCAGAATTCCACCTAACAGAAATGGAAGAGATTTCCTTCTTCGTGAAGGAGTACATTTTGCTCTTCATAGGGAAACTTTTAACGTGATGCCTCTGCTTGTGATAGAGGCAGCCCCTCTTCTGAATATTTTGATCTACTCCCAGGTGAGGGACTATGAATGATCTTAGATTCAGGCATGAATCACCATGCTGTCCTGAGCAAAAAATGGGGACCTAGCCTTGCCCCCTTTGTAATAATTTGTTTGAAAAGACAAGCTATTTCTATTATAGCTTTTTTGAGGATTCCAGCTCACATGGAGAACTCCCACATGCACAAGAATCCCTTCTCTTCACATAGATCCCCTTTCTCTGCTTCCATGTTCATGAAAGCATGATGACTAATGCCAGACAAGAGCTTCTGTGTTGCACAAAGACACAGATTAATGGTGATTTTGTGAGCTGCCTTATAAACTCGGTGGCTAGTTAGCCTCCAGAGCTATATATCAAAAGAGAACATGATTAAGCTGGTGGGTTGTCAAATTCAGTGCCAGCTCATTCATAAACAATGGTGATTTAAAAAGTGTTCAACAGTAATATTGTAAATTATATACAGAAATTTGCCTAATGAGCAATGTATTTAGAAGGGTATATGGTACACTGTTTCTGAATCTCACAATGATTCACATTACCCAAGTGACAGACGGAGCAATCTTAATTCCCAAATCAAGTGTCTGGAGAGAGCTGGGATGAGACAGAGATGCTCCTCTATGAGTAGATGAAATCTCCACTGATAGGAGGGCACATCTATCTCAGAGGCCCTAATTACACCCACAGAAAGCGAGAGAGAGAGAGAGAGAGAGAGAGAGAGAGAGAGATCCTCCCATCAGCATTTCTGCATCTCTCCAGAATATTAAACCTCAAAACAAAGTGTTGTGGAGGCTGAGAATGGGTAAGCATTGGCTCCAAAGGGAAATTCTTCATACTTGCACAAACTCCAGGATGAATATCCACTTCTCTTCTTGACTTATGGGACTCTTGGGGTTTTTCTTTGTTTTACAAGTAGTACTGAGAGCATATTCCTTGATAAGCTCAGAGCCAGTTCTTGATACATCAAAAGCAGTCATCATAACAATTGTTCCTGGTCAGCTGATTTCCTTCTCACAAGGTTGTTAAATTGTGGTTGATCTACATTTCAAGATGTATTAAGATAGTATAAACACCATTCATATTGTGCTTGAGATCCAGTTAGTGCCATATCCACCTTACACTATGCATTTTTGGGTGGTTGTTCTAGATATCTGAGGGACTTCTCACTGGCTGTGCTAAGACTTTGAAACTCTCTCCCTAGAGATGTGGAATGCTTCTTCCTTGCTCCTCTCCTGCCAGCAAGTCAAAGCATTCTAGTACTGCCAGACTTTTATTAACTGGCAGCTTCACTCCCTCCCGTCTGTTCAATAAACACTGGGTCTCCTCCACATTCTTTTCACAGTCAATCCCTGGGAGATTCAGGAAAATGCAGGACATAAATGGATGAAATAATAACAACAATCAATTCCTCTATAATGTCCAAAATACTCAGGATTAGAGAAATATGTGTCTGTATTCCCACAGCCAAGTGCAGACCAGTGCCATTGGTACCAGCTTAAGGCCTGGATGGTGACAAACCACAGAGCACCTATGCACATTAAGGGCTTTCTTTTGCACATCTTTCTGGGAGTTTGTTGTCTTGCTACTTCAGTTTGAAGCTTGGAACTGCATTAAGTGTTCAGTGTAGATGGGGCCAAAGAGGAGTAAAGAAAGAATGCGGTGCTGTGCATAAATGTGATGGTTCTTTTAATTATTTTATGATTTATACTTCTCCTGATACCGACTGATTTCAACTAAGCCACATGAAATCAAACAACTAAGAAAAGTACTAATTTGTTACGTTACAGTAGCAATTTGGGGATTAGTGATGTAGAACAGCACTGTGTTTTACCAATTTGTTTTTAAGGGGAGATTATGAAAAAGTAGTTAACATAAGTAAAGTCTTCATTTCTCCATTTAAATTCTGCTGTTTATCTCTGTTTACTGAGGTTAGTTTATGCTTGGCTCTTCTCAAAAATTATTCAGATGAAAAGCCATATGGCAGCGAATCGCATCTTTCATTTTTTTGGAATAAGTATCTTCCCACAAAGCCCATTTCAAGGCTGTTTTTGAACTCACAGAGAAGTCATTATTTGTAGAAGCTTGGCTGCTGGTTGGGAAATTGTTCCCTTGGGACTGTGCGTGTTTTCTTTCTTCTTCAATTGTCTACTCAATGTGGCTAATGCTATTATCTCATTTCAAAGGCTGCAACTTTGAAACGAAACTTGTTCTGTATTGCAGTAGAAGGCTGAAAACCCCCTGCTGTGTTCACTTAAACCTGCCTTCTCTGGATATGATGCTATCAGCCATACACAAGTTGACACAGTGCTTATTACCTGTAATGTAGGTGAAACGAAGAAATAGTAATTGGATGCAATTCAATGCCAGCTTTCTTTCTTCATTACTTTAAGTGCTTGGGGTTATCTAATTACAAATGATTTTTAAAATAGATTGGCTTTGGGTTTTTTCATCCCATTTACTAATACAATGAAAAGCTGGGGCAGAGAATGAGTAGGGAAAAACAAATACAGTATGTGCCCTTTATCCACAGGGGATATAGTCTTGGACTTTATGTGGATACGTGAAACTGTGAATAATATAATACCCTATTATTTTCAGTGGGGCACACAATGGAGGCATTGAATAGAGGATGCAGTTTGTACAGGAAGCCATAAGTGAGTAAGTTAAACCATGAATACATAAAAGCATGTATATCTGCACCATGAATATGGGGGTTGTACTTGTCACCTGTCCTATGAATTGAAGTATGTGAAATACATAACTCCGTGGGCAAAGGCAGTCTTCATACTGCCCTTTAGATGTCTGGATTTATAGCTCTCATAATCCCTCACCATTTTGGCCTGCTTGCCAGGAGGTACTCTGAAACATCAGATGTGCAAGCAATTCATATGAGGTTATTCTCATTAGGAAGCTAGCTCACTGAAATATAAAGAACTCAATTCTTCAGTTCATCGACAACTGGAATGTATGGATAAATGTATCTACTAATGTGTGTTTCTCTCCGTGTAGTGGGTATGTTTTTACCTCCAAAATTGATAATTCACAGATTTCTTTCATTGATTTTCACATACATAGAATGATGCCATATTGCCCTCTTATCTAGACTGAAGAATGACTGAGATTGATTGAGACGGCATCACCTGTGCTACAAGCCTGCTGAACATGTCCTCAAACAGCCTTGTAGGGCTTCTATCCCAGAAAGAGACATGATAAAATGTTCAACTTAAATTTTAAGTTAGTGTTGTGCTAGAAATCTAGGGAGTGAAGGAAAATGTAATTGAGGACTTTGCTCTCCCTGCAACTATGCAGAGCCAGGGAGCATGAACAATGTAAATCATCATATTTCTGTTGAGTTAGAAGGAGGAGGTTTGCTGTGTTTTCTAGACTTGTGCAAATCGGCCCAATAAGGTTCCGTTATTGGATAACAACTCATTCTGTTTACTGGGAAGTTACTCGAATCAGGAGGGGTGCTGCTGTTTTCATTCAGCAAAGATTCAGCCCATTGGTTACAATGGGAATCTTTAGAGGCTCAGTCCTCAGTCATTTTAAGGCCTATCTGCATGAAACCTACCTCAGCTTTAGACCCATTTAAAATTGCAGCCCTGCTAAGTTTTAGAATAATTCACCAATATACTTTTTATAAAGAATTATTTTAAGTTTTTAACATTTAACATTTTTTAAAAATAAGACAAACCGCAAGAGAGGGTTTTGGGAATTGTAGTCACCGGTTGTTTCCATTATCAGCCAGTCAGAGGATGGGCACAACCAGGCCTTTTATTGACCAAGAAACACACACACAGCAAGCAATTTCAACTCCCATCATACTCCAAGAGGAACTTTGAGACTTTTCAATGCCCACCCCATGCAAGTGCTGCTGGGAAAGTGAATTCCCAGCAGGGCCCTCTCCAGAGGAGGAGCCTAGATAACTTTCCCAGAAGAAATGGATGCTGCTGCTACTGCTAGAAAGGGAGAAAAGAAACTGCTGTTAATCCCATCTTCTCCAGGAGCCCCCCCCCCCCCCCAGCAGACCCCTGCCTCAAGTATATTGCGGAATTAACTCCATCCTCTCCAGTAGCCAAAAAGTCCTGCTCTCTTGATCTGTTTTGCCTGGCTTTCCGGTCCCCCACCTCATCCTCTTTTTGGGGGACTATACAAAATGAACCACCAAATTTTACAAATCACTTTAGCGCAAACTGATCCAGGCCCAAGCCTAGTGTTTTCTGCCACACTTTGAACTTGATCCCCAGACTACAGATTGCTGTAGTTTGTAAGTTTTCCCGAGATAGAGGTGGGGTTTTCTCTTATAAACACCTGCTATTATCTCATTTAACAGGAATAAGCCATCTGCTTTTCTGCATCATGACCACCCTTGAATCTGTTTGTGTGTGACACTTCTTTATTAGATCCTGATCTATGACAAATTCATTGTTCAGTGTGGAGCGCAGTTCCATTTTAAATTCTGAAAACGTTTTTCTTCTCTGAACTTCAGTTACACTCATTCAAACTTTGAGAATGCCATTTTTAAATGTTTTTGTGTGCATTTTGTCTGATACATGCTGTTTTATATACATTTTTGCTCAATAGACTCATAACTGGCAATCAGGTTTTCCAATATGTTCCATTTAAACATTGTTTTCAGTAATAAACATTTTTATGTGAACTTTACCCCAATGTGGACATATTATGCATTTTTCTTTTTGCAAACTCCATCACAAAATTTGGACAAGTGCACAGTTCTGGATTGTCTGCTGATTTTAAAGTGTAGATCAAGTTCTTTGGTGTTATAAATGTGAATATATCCAATTTCTCTCTCATTCCTAACTGCTTTTTTTTCTTTCCTGTATTGCAGCACTTAGATTTGAGAAAGGCATCTAGGCACAAGGTCCCATCCAGCTGAGATGAAAGTCATCATGATATCTGTGAGAGAAGAAAATGTTTGCAGTGCCACAATTATACTCCTGCAGACATACCTCAGTCCCAAAAGAAGCAATGATAAGCCAGGTAGCCTAATGCTTCATCTGAACAGTTTTCTCCCAGCAGAGTTGCAATATAGGAAATGAGTTGACTAGGAAAGAACTCAGCGTATTATTGTATTGTGAGATGGGAACAGGATGCCAGAATCTGTTCTTCCTATCACATCTAATTTGTCCCTTAGAAGTTTTTGGTATCTGTACTCATTGACCACCACTAAATTCTGGGAGGTCACATTCATTGAAATTAATGATGGGAACAGCAATCTACTTGCATTCATCTCTTTGTTCTTGTTCCACGTTGTCAAATAGCAGTAGCTGGTGATTTTTAACAAAATATTTGATATTAATTGTGTAATTATAAACCTGATATAATGAATTTTGTAAAAGAGTCTTATTGTGCAGGCTTGATAGGCCATGCCTGTGGAAAAAGATTTTTCAAGGCTTAAGGAAAGCCAAGATTTTGCCGTTAATGCTGACCTTGTTCAAGCAATCATCCAGTGGCAGCAGTATCAATCCCCATATAACAGACGGAGTGTAATTTTCCTGCAGGAGGTATAACTTTATTCCAAGGAATGGTTCACTGCTTTTAAAAGCAATTGGGCAAAGATGTGTACTTCAGCTACATCTCTCTACCTCAGGAAAAAAAACAATGAAAACTTAAGAAGACAGAGACCAAAAGCAATGAATTTTAAAAAGATCAAGCGGTAGGTTAATTTTTCTGGATAAACATATTTCATAGAATCAGAACATCTCAGAATCATATAGTTGGAAGATATCACAAGGGCTATCTAATCCAACCCTGCCATTCAGGAACAAACAATCAAAGCACTCCTAACAGGTCGCCATTCAGCCTCTGTTTAAAAACCTCCAGAGAAAGAGATGTCTGGGGCAGTGTATTTGACTGTCAAACAGCTTTTACCATCCAAAAGTTCTTCCTAATGGTGGAATTTCTTTTCTTACAGTTTGAATTCATTACAAACTTGTTTTCTTCTCTATGTGACAATTGTTGCAAATATTAACTTGCAGATCTTTTGCTATTTTTGTCACCCTTGTCTGAACATGTTCCAGCTCCACAATATACTTCTTATATCGTGTTGCCTAGAACAGAACAGAGTTTTCCAGGTGAGGTTTAATAAAAGCAGAATAGGGTGGTACTATTAATTTCTCCATCTAGCTAATACATTGCTATTGATGCAGCCTACAGTTGGCATTTTAGCTGCTGCATAACACTGCTGATTCGTGTTCAGCTTGTGGTTTACTAAGATGCCTAGATCTATTTCAGATGTTTTCAAGCTAGGTATCACCCACTTTGTATCTGTTTTATATTCTTTTAAATTATTGTTTGTCACCTGAAATTTCATTAAATTGTTGGTTTTGTTTTATTTCTTGAGATCTTTCTGTCCTGAGATCTTTTGGTGCAAAGCAGAGAGGAATCTATAAGTACTTACATATATAAGTCAAGGGCAGAATTCAGTGGAATTCTGACAAAAGCACAGAACAAAGAGATCCCATCCCACATCAGCTGTATGCCTTTAAAAGTTGGTCTAGAGATCTAGGAGATCTGATGTATGAATCAAACCTAATACGTCCCATATAACTAACCATATGTTTTCATCTATTCCATTTGTTTCAGACTTGCTTTATGGGTTTTTTATATGATCATATTTTTTGACAATAAATAATAATATGAAAAGTAATATAAACTGCTGACATGCATTTGTATAAACAAAAATGTGCTTCTCCTCTATAGGCTTTCACTTGCATCTCTTTGAGCACAATCTGTAACTTTCAAAAATAATGCAATATTTTCCACAGGCATATACATATTAGGCATGTGCAATCAACTAAAAATGTTTCAAAAGTCATTACAAAATTAAAGGGTGCTGGCATTTATTTTTAAAGTGTTTCTAAAGTATCTTTAGTGAAAATTTTAGGGAAGTTTAAAAAGTTTTGACCAAAAATGTTTTTTAAAAAGCCACAGCAGCTATCTCATTGAATTTCTCTCATATTAGCCAATAGAAACCAATATTAACCAGTTCTACATTTTCATAGAATCCTAGAGTTGGAGGGGACCCCCAAGGGCCATCTAGTCCAACTCCCTTCTTTCAGGCAGGACACCATATAACTCTCCTGACAGATAGCCAACCAGTTCTAAACTAATTAATATGCTTCCCCTATTGGGTTGGAGGGGGGCCCAAGAGCCATCCATTTAGGGATTTCTTCCCAGCCCAGCACAGAGATTTACTTACTAGAAGTATCCTCTTTGCAAATTCAACAATTTGTTGGAACTCTGACTGGCTGCTGCTAGGAAGGGAAAATAGCTCTCCCCAATGGGCTTTCTCATGTGAGCAGAATTCTGGGAAATGTAGTTTAGGGCAGGACTTTTTGAATTATCTGCCATAAGGCTCCTTGCCTTCCCAAACTACATTTCCCAGAGTTCTGTGCTTTCTTATCCTTTTCTTCATGAACTCTGCTCCCTGCTTTCCCTTTCCTAATGGCAAGAGGCCAGTGAATTAAAAGAGGAAATGCACGCTTTTTGCCTTTGCTTTGCTTCCTTGCACTGAAAACAAAACTGACTTCGAGATGCTTCTGAGATTTACAAAATGCAAACAAAGAAGTATTGGATAAGTTTTGATTCTTAAGTTTTTGGCACAGACCATGCCCATGTGTCGAATATTGCCTAGTAAGTACAATTTTTTAAAAATTAATACAACTTATGATGATTAATGAAAAATGCAAATATATATATAGGGAGGGGGGAACCAATTGATCCTTCCAACAGATATCCCTCAGAGAAGGCTGTACACTTTTGTGAAAATTCCATGCCTTCAGAACAGGTAAAATTCAGCACTAGTGGATTCTATAGTGTATTTCACCAGTACCAAATGTTATAGCTATGGTGGAGGTGGAAGGGGGAATAAGGATATTACCTTCTCAGTAAAAATGTCAAAGCGCCCCCCCCCCCCCTAATGAAATGTTCTTTCAGTCCCCAAATTTCTAGAACTGTATATAATTAAAACTTCAGTTTGGGATAAAGTATAGGCACCTAGAGAAAAGATTCAAATAATGTTACCAAAGGGCTGCAATTTCTAACCTTGGATAATTCGTTTTTACTAAGTAGAATATTAGAAATTGAATGAATGAATAAAAAATTTATTTGAGGAACAATGCCCTCATTCCTTCTCATACCCATAGCTAATCCCCTGTCATTACCAAAATCTGAAGCAGATTTTCAGATGTCATGGATGGGCTGCATTTGGAAGGGAAGGAATGGAAGTCTGTTACAGTACCAAATATCTGTTAGTGTGGCATTGCATTTATGATAAAATTAGTTATTACTAAGTCTCTTTGGAGGGAATAAATGCATGCAAGACCTTTGAGGACCACAACACCCCCACCCCCAATCTACACTTCTGCAAGGAACATAGAAAGATTATTTAGTACAACATTTTTTGGTGTTTTCTTTGAAGTATTTCTTGAGATTTGCTGAAGGATCCAGGTCTCTTTTGTGTCTCTAGGTGCTCTATACGCTTAGCTTAAGGTTGCACTCTTAGACCTATATACCTGAATGTAAGCTGTTCTCACTAGGATGTACTCACTAGCTAGGACCTCATCACATGGAAATCCTTAAGCTGGGTGATAATGGGTCCATTGGGTAGCGGGATGGTCAGGCAGAGCCCCACATCACCCTCTTACACTCCCAAATGGAAACCTGTCTGTCCCTGGCTTGATCCCATGTTGTGCCCTGCTTGATCCCATGTTGTCCCTGGCTTATTCTGTGAGAACACAGGTAGTCACCCATGTTCTTAGGACTGCCACTTACTACACTGCTGAGACGCAGTCGGAAGTAGCCCTGTGTCATGTGGTGGACTCTGGCAGACTTCGTCCTGGCTTCATTCCAGCAGTGTCCTAGGATGGGGCTTAAAGCCCATGTGATGAGGTCCTATGATGTAATGCTGAAAAGATATGTCTTGAATTGTGCAATTAAGCCAGTGTAGCTTAGCTCACACATGTATACATATGTCCCAGCATTTTACACATTAAAATGGGAACATATGTAGCTAAGCAATATAAAAACATAGACAAAATGGCAAAAGTCACTAATAGTTATAAAAATACAAGCTAGGGCAGGCTCCAGCAGTTTGCTTTCTTTTGAGTCTAGTGAGGAGGATGGGATTCTGTCCTCTCCTCACCCAATGAGTTAATCAAGAACAAATGACTCTTGCAATATGAACTCAATTTGTGGCAATTGAAGTATTGGGTAAATGGGGAAGGTGTAAGGAGAAGAGGGGGATAAGGACATTTTAAAAGGAGATGGAAGAGGATTAGTTGGGACTGACCTTGTCAAATCTAGGCAGTTTATTTATTTGATTAATTTATATACCGCTTTTCTCCCCAAGGGGACCCAGTTGAAGTGTAAGTAGTACATATTTATTGCATGCATGTTCCATAGTGTTTAAGCTTTGTAGTTCCAATCATAAATGATTTCAGCTGTCTCAGACACTAGGCACACTCTTATTTCCATATAATTGTAAGGAAGTAATATTTGGAAGATTATGAAAATGTTAATAAGAATTCCCATGAGACAGTGAACAAAAAGACAGAAAAAAATTAATGAGGATAAGTACCAAAAGAATTTGAACATATGATGGAGAGAAATGAGATAGGGTTTCCCACTCTTAGTCTATTTTAAACATATCTAACTCAATTTCATTAATAGAGTGAAATGCAACATCTATGGGCATTAAAGGGTTATAAAAATTTATCTCAGCACTTACTATCTTTTTTCTATTATTTTTATAATAGTTTTTTTTAAAAAAAAATCCCATACATAGAGTTGCTGTGAGGTTTTTGGGTTGCATAGCCATGTTCCAATAGCAGTAGTGTTACTGGAAAATTGCCATACAGCCCGAAGACCTCACAGCAATCAAGTGATTCCGGCCATGAAAGCCTTTGACAACACATATCCCATACATACGTTGTATGGAAAGCAATAACATTCAGTTACAGTCATAATCATATAATCTACAAGTTAATATCCTCATTTGCTTTTATAAAAATAAATATATGGCATGCATACTTTAAATTCATCATTAAACACTGAATCCGCCCAGAAAATCCTCATGCTAAGTCATTATGAAAGTCAGCTTTACATCTTAAGTGATTCTAATGAAAATGTTAATATTTCCAAAGGGAAAATCTAATTAAACCATTGATTCCAATCAATAACACATTCGTAGGTTTCATTTTTCATAATTGTTTTCGGCTTAAGGATCAGAGACTTAAGAATAAAGAATAAGGGAGATTCATTCTTGGTTTAAGAGCCAAAGATTTACAATGCATTTTAAAAGGAAAATCAGTGCTTTAATTCAATCTTTACTCCAATCCCAGTATGGTTTATGCACATAGTCTGAGAAAGCAGATGCCAGTTCACTTCCATCCTTATAGGACCTTGATGAAGTCACATGCGGCGATTCGCCACATAGGGAAGCATCACTGCGTGCCCCCCCCCCCATGCTGATTCCGTTGCTTCACATGGAACATGGGAATCCTCCTGTGTTCTAGGTGCAGCATTCGCCCTACTTGATACACGGAGCCCCGCCGGAATTGGGAGTGCCTTGTGTGATGGGCAGCATGGGGCTCCATGGATCAATTGGAGTAACAGCATCCTACAACTCTGTCAAAGACACGTATGATGAAGTCTATAAACTCCAAGCACAGGATTCATGTAAACATTATCACAGATTCTCCATTAACACACACTTTGAGATAGTTTAAGGAAATTCAGTCACTTCCCTATCCTATTAGTCACCTGATTCATTTGGTTTGTAAGGCAACTTCTTTGGATTATCTGTTGCAGCTCTTTCACATAATGTAAGGATAGTGCTACGACCTTTTTTCAACCACCATGCTTCCATCCAATGTATCCTGGCATTTCAAATTTAAGGAGGAGCATTCTCAGATACAGGGCCCTAGAACTTCCCCAAATTAATATGCCAGAATTTCATAGGAAATAGCCACGGGGGATTACACTGAAACGAGTGCTATGACTATGGAATAAAAACCCTGAGCTGGGTTCAGGGTGAAATGATAATTGCATGCACTAGATATGGTGGTTGCCCATCCATTTTCTAGGAACTGAGTATCTTTATGCTTGGTTTAATGTGAAAATAAAACTGTTCTGCCCAACACAAGAACATCAGCATGGATAATGCTTTTTGACAGCAGACTCATAAATATAGAAAAGTAAGCTCTTTATATGACACCTTGCATATCATTTTAAAGGCAGGTCATTCTAGGAAAGAAGGAAATATATTTAAAACCTTGCATATTAGATTTGCATGATGAGTCTGGAATAATAAGAATACCCTAGCATTCACTTGTGAATATGTTTTTCCTTGCGTTTTCCCTGTCCTTTCTCTGGGAAATTCAGGTTTTCACCCCATTCATTTTAACACCTCTGAATTAGCCAATACCATACAGAGAATTTATAAATGGGTCTGACGCGTCATATTGCCTCTCACACTGAATCACATTGAGTTTTATTCCTAAACTAGCTTGGGGACCCAGCAGTGCCCGGGTTATTTTTAAAAAGCATTATTTGTATTTGAATGTTAGGTATTCTCAGTTTAGAGTGGGTGAACTACAATTCCCAGAATCGTGGTTCAATCCTCCCCAAACTCTGTCAGTATTCAAAGTTGGCCATTTTGGGTTTGTGTAGCAAGCATGGTCCAGATCTGTCGTTGGCTGGTCATCGCCTGGTTGCAGCACTCTCTGGATGGGGTGAACTACTACAACTCCCAGATTCCTGGGACAATTGTCCCAAAACATCTGTCTGTATCCACAGCAGGCAATGTTCAGTCTGTGTGCCCAGTTTGGTCCAGATCCATCATTGGCTGGGTTCAGTGGTCTTTGGATGCAGGTGAACTACAACTCCCAAAAGCAAGGCCCATTCCCACAAACCCCTGCAGTATGTTCAGTTGGTCATGAGGCTTCTCTGTGCAAATTTTGGTCCTGGTCCATTGTCGGTGGGGGTCAGTGTTTCTCTGGAAGCAGGTGAACTATAACTCCCTTTTCCCCAAATTTGTCCAAGATGTTGTATTGGTTATGGGGGCTCTTTGTGCCAAGTTTGATCCTGGTCCATCATCGGTGGGGTTCGATTGCAGGTGAACTATAAATCCCAGTACCTACTACTCCCAAATGTCCAGGCCAATACCCCTCCAAACCCACCAGTATTCAAACCTGGGCATATCGGGGATGCATGGCAAGTTTGGTCCAGACCCATCATTGTTTGGGTTCATAGCGTTCTGGGTGTAGGTGCACTACAACTCCTCTAAATTCCCCAGTAGGAGTCACAATGCTCTGACTTGATGCAGGGTAAGCTACAACTTCAACCCCCCAAACTCCTCCAGTAAGTTTAGTTGTTGCTCAGTTCTGCTCTGTTTGTTATGCAGATAGATTTGAAATGGAAGAGCAGTGGGTGGTATCATGCAAATTCCACACCAATGGAGAACCCTGGGATGCCTGCCTATGGTGGAAAAAGCTAAATCTAGGATGAAATGGTCCCCAAATGAAAGCATTCCTTGGGTGGTGGGCCGTAGTATTTGGGGAGGACATTGGCAGGGGTTGAGCTACATGTTCATGGAGCTAGCTGTAACCACAATGTCAGTGGAAAAGAGTGACTTTCTGGCTTCTCAGCACTGGGAACTATAGCCTGTTTCTTGAGGCCGGAGGCTGGCTGTGTGAGCAGACACCCATGCCACATACACATATATGGGTTTTCACTTTTATTTCATTATTATTATTATTATTATTATTATTATTATTATTATTATTATTATGGATATAGAAAGAATAGAATATAGATATACAGATAATAGATATAGCTGTATGTGTCATATTCATTGAAATTAGAAAAATGGTCTGTGGGTGTGTACATGTTTTCTGTTTGTGCATGTGCCTCCATACCACCTGTCAGTTTTTGATAACCCCATGAATTTCATAGGGTTTTCTTAGGCAAAAACTATTCAGAGATGTTTTACCAGTTCCTTCCTCTGAAATGTAGTCTACAGTGCCTGGTATTCATTGGCACTAAGAAAAGCTGATCCCTCTTATCCTCCAAGACCAGCTGGGATCTGGTGCCTCTAAAGCAGTGGTTCTCAACTTGTGGGTCCCCAGATGTTTCGGCCTTCAACTCCCAGAAATCCTATCAGCTGGTAAACTGGCTGGGATTTCTGGGAGTTGTAGGCCAAGAGACCTGAGGACCCACTGCTTTAGAGTATACTCTTGCTATATTAAAATGAAGCTCCTTCCAAAGAAATAAAGAAAAAGCATCTGGAATCATTAGCAAGGATCCAAACAGGCAATCAACAAAAAATTATTGATGACATCCATATATTGCTTCTCACTGGAGTCTTATCAGTTGGGAAAGATTGCGCTGATCCCATATCCATGGTGAGATTTAAACAAATGCAAAGCCATATCCTTGCATGCATGAGTAAACATAGTCATAACTTGCCTATCATCTGTTCAGACTTCCATTATAAATTTCAATCTCAAAAAAATTAAGAATATACCCTAGAAACCAGGGGTCCCCAAACTAAGGCCCACAGGCTGGATGTGACCCTTCAAAGTCATTTATCCAGCCCATACCCTAAAATTAAAACTTGAAGACACACAACAATAATCCTAATTAACTGGACTATCTTATCAGCCTAATGCAGACCCACACTTCCCACTGAAATACCGGTGAGTTTATGTTGGTTAAAATTGTCCTTCATTTTAAATATTGCATTGTATTGAATTGTTCTTTCTTTTCTTTTCTTTTTGCACTACAAATAAAAAAGTGTGCATAGGAATTATTTTTTCAAACTATAGTCCATCTGAGGGACCTGATTAGAAAGTTTGAGGACCCCTGTAGTAGACGGTTATCAGGATTCTCTTGCTCCTTGGTCCTTGTTCTCAGGAGGAGAAATATCAGATAACACTGTAACAAAATTTGAAATATTTTCTGTTCCTGGTTTGAAAGTATTATTTCCTGTTTAATTGTCTGGTACTTACTTTGAAAGTAGTTGTTATACTCCAGAAAATGTCAATTTTGTGGCTGCCACAAACTATGTTGAATTGTTTGAGACTCTATGAGATATTAATTGAAAGACTATAATGAAATGTGCTGCAGGATGCCCTGTGAAAACAAAGTTTTTGCAGTTTAATAAACTTTTTCCATGTTTTTTTAATGACAGAACCAGTTAGGAAATGACATTTATAATCCTGGAACCAAAAGTCATGTTACATAGTGCAATCATAGGTAAAGGTAACTAAGAAAAATCCCCACATAACACAAACATCTGAATAATATAACAATCTGGATACCTGGAATGCATTTTATAATTTTTCTGTTTGGCAGCAGAGAAATATTCTAGCCTGAAAACAGAGACACAGACAAAAGTGCAGTTTTGCCCTTTGAAAGAAAAAGAGCTGCCGCTGCATGCCCCTGGGAAATAAAATCAGGTCCCATGGAGATCTCAGAGTTCATGTTTATTTTCAGGAAAGATGCATCAAAATGGGTTCCAAAAACACAGGCAATTTATCCAAAAATCTATGCAGTTCTTGCCTGAAACTCAGAGAATTCAGGATAGCTAAACTGCAGCATACAGAACAAAGGGCAGCAGTGGCAAAATAAAAAGAATTGTGGTGTGCAGTGTGATTTATAACAATGCCAAGAACAAAGCAGGGGAGAAAGGGAGCCTTGCGTAAGATTAGAGTATTCCTTTGCGGTGAATGCTGATAACAGAAAAATCTCCAAAACCTTACTTTAAACAACCCCAGCAACTGCGAAATACTTAGCATTACACTCAACTCCTAGGGAAAAAAATCCAGCACAGTGTAGTCATTCTAATTGCTATTTGCATGACAGATTACATTTGGTGAACCTTTCACCAACTGGGAAATTAATTATTGCAAAGTGATCTGAAGAAAAGAGACAAAGTAATTTAACAAATCACGTATTGCAATAATTTTCCACATCATTAGGTACAGGTGTTCCTTGTAAAATGGCTTGCTTTAGTGCAACACATAACCTTCATTTCAACATAAATTTGGAACAATGAGTACAGAATTCCTAATATGCTGTATGTAGACCAATGTGACTAACAAGACAATCACGATCAGAAATTTGCTTAATGTACTAAGGAAGGAGGGGAGGACTGCTTGATTACTACAATCATTGTGATCTTGATATAGTTAGTGGGACTTTGTTTATATCATCAGGAGACCTGGAGAGTTAATTAGTTGCACAGACTATTTTCATTGCTTTGTTAGAATGACTCAATCCTTTTTTAGACATCTGGGAGGAAAGAGAATGCAAAGGTATAATTTTAGATCTTAATATTATTAGCCTTTTTCATCATTTGTGGAAGGGCTATTCATGTGAAGGATGTGTTTTATTAGCTAGGAGATAATATAAGCCACAAGAGCCTGGTGAATTGAATGAGAAGTTACCTTTCTGAATTACAGAAACATGAGCTCCAGTACACACATTATGCTTGAGAAAGCAATCAGTGGCTGAATTCAGATGGCATTCATGTTTTAAAGCACTCTTCAGCAATTTGACACCCTTGAAATGTATTACAGAGGATTATAGCTCCCATCATCCCAGTCAATGTTACAGGTAGCTGGGGTCAATGTAGAATGGAGCACAAGAATATCTGGTAGAAAAATGTTGACCAACAATCCCCAACTGCATGATAAAATATTTTTGTCAAGTTTCAACCGTTTTTCCTTTTCTAAGAGGCTAGCTAGATGTAAAACATTTTCTTTTGTTTCTGTGCTAAATGCTGATCTATTTCCACACCTGTGTTTGAAAGTTTAATTCACTTTTTTTTAGTTTTTTTTAAATATAAGAACCCATTTTAAAAGCACATGAAATATTTTCATAGTGGACTATGTTAAGCCTGACAGACTAAAATACAATTGTTTCTCTATAGAAATTGTATGGTTATGCATGGTTTTTTTTTCTGTGCAGGAATTACCCATAGGCGATAATCAGGCAGAAGGTGTATTACAACTTCCAAAATTTTAATAATACCTTCATTTCTAGTTTGGGAAAACTGAGAATATTATTATATAAATACATACATTCACAAATTCAGAAATAGGCTGGTATGGCACACAGAATTCCAAGGCTGCTTTCTTATATCTTTTTGACCACAAGAAGATGAAACTATTTGACATAACAGACTGAAATGTGCAGTGCCTTCAATATATTTCATATACTAATATTTTCTAAGCACAGTATTTAATGTGTCCTTAATTCAACTCCAGCATATAGTGACTCTAACCTAGAGGGTTTTTTTTTTACAAAATGAATTCAGAGTAGGCTTGTCATTGCCTTTTTAAGGGGCTAAGAGGGTGTGATTTGCCAAAATTCAAGGTTTAGTCTCCTAGAGCAGTGGTTCACAACCTGTGTGTCCCCAGATGTTTTGTCCTTCAAATCCCAGAAATCCTAATAGCTAGTAAACTGGCTGGGATTTCTGGGAGTTGTAGGCCAAAACACCTGGGGACCCACAGGATGAGAATCAGGACTTATGGCGGTGGGATGCAAAACAAAGCTAAAGCAATTCATTTGTGGAATATCTTTCCCTAATATTTCTGCTTCAATATGCATAGGAATGCATAGGAAAAACCTCCCATAACTGTTATTTGTTTGTTCTCATTTTCTCCAATATTCATGATAGATGCCAGGGTAGGGTATTCCGAAATTAATAAATTACAACAGCAATCACCATAATCACCCTTAAACAATGACTTCACCAGCAATAATACTTTATATTGAACTACATTTTCCTGCCCCCAACCCCATTAAAATCCCAGTTTGAAAGCAAATTCAGGACTGTTCCATTGGTTTTGTTGTATGTATTAATTGGCAAAGCAAGGCTTACCTTTATTACACAACGGCAAATCTCTTTTTAAAAACTCTTCTTCCCCACTTTTGTCCTTGACCATCTACTGCTAAGAGATCAGTTGTAGCATTTTAATGCACCACACAACATTCTTAAAGTAACAAGTACTTATTTTATTATCCCCAACCAAAAAGAATGTCCGGTGATTTAGCATCATTCTGGAATGTACCGTGGTGTTGATGGCAGTGTCTATTTGAAAATATGACACTGGCAGCTGCCACTTTTTACCTGTAAAGAAAACTAATGGACTTGACTCTATATTTTTTATTAATTATTGTATTTACTCATGTATAAGTCTAAGTCATGTGAACTAAAAGTCATCTCATGGGGGCATCAGCCTCCACTTCCCCACCCAGGAATTTAAAAAGGCCAGAAATGGTGGAGACAGGGGATCGATTCTCCTCAGATGGATGAAGCTCTCACTTTTTGTCATTCTACTCAGAAAAGTGGATGGTTCCCTTTTTGTTAAGCATTAAGGTACAATGTTTACATAGATCTATGGATAAATCAACCCAGTTTTTTGGTGGGTTGATTTTTTTTTTTTGCTACAGCTTATACATCAGTATAAGCATTGCTTGCAGAATAAAATATCGCAGAAAAGAAACAGACACTTTGCCTTCAAGGCTTTCACTATGCTCTTTTTCAGCTTCCTTTTCTCTTATTACAATTCTCCCTTCCACTCAGTATCCCCACCCCACAAATGTTTTCATAAAACTTCTCCCGTGCAGTAGCTGCATTTGTAATGCATCAGACAACCTCTTAGGCTCATAAATGAAAGTCAAATAAAGCGCAAATATGGTCTCTCTGTTGAGTGATGTTAAGTTAGTTATTAAACAGAAGGAGCTATGGCTTCAAATTTAATATCAGTGCAGGCAAAGATCTAAAGACTGGCTGCCATGTACAGTCACATCAGGCAATGTTAAACAAGTGATTTTAGGAGTCTGTATGAAGCAATGAGAAAGGGTGGCTGGAAAAACCTCAGGAAATAGAAAAATCAACACAGTTACTTATAACAAAATACTGTAGCTAAAAATATTACGACAGAGGGAAATCTTGATTTACATTTGTATTGGAAAAAATTAATACAATTATTTTAAAAAATAAAATCTTCAAAATAAGCCATGTTAAAACAACAGCCTAAGCAAAATAATTCAGAAGGGGGCATTTGCAGTGAAATTTAACCACCAAACAAGATCAAAGAACTCTCACCATCATGTGCATTCTTGTGCACACACAAAGAAATTGCACTTCTGGGTTGTTGTTGTTTTTTGTTTTGTTTTTTAAAACGTTTTTGCCCTGTATGCTTCACTGTTGAAACACCATGAGCTTTCTGTTGTTCTGGAAGAAGATATTGCTGGTCCCAAAGGTCTGAAAGGAACCACATATATTCATATTTAATTCTTCAAACAGAAAGAATTTATAAAGCCCTGAAGCACAGTCTTCAAATGTTTAAAGCTAAAATGTATTACTTCATAATATTTCCTGCCCAACAGAGCAACAAAAATACATAAACAGTGCTCTCACACTGACAAATGTTCTCTGAAAAAGGTTTCATGCCTCTGAGAAAAAAAATGCTTTCTAAGGAAGAAAGTGTTTGTGTGTAGCAGTTCTTGCTTGTTGAATGACCTGACCTTACCCTTGTATGGCTTACCTTACCATCAGATATAGTGACATCGGGTAGCCTTTCTGCTGTTCCTTCAAAACCCCTTTGGCCCTATTAGAGTATGCAGTTAGGCATGCTGTTGAACTTGCTCTTTGAAGGAGTTGTTCAAAATCCTTAACTCACTTTAACTGTCAAAGTTCCAGCGTATGGAACCCTGTGTTTGTAATCTGTTGGGCCACTGGAGCACTCTGGCTGAGAATATTAAATACTCTACACTAAAATGGAATGTAATACAGGTTGAGTATCTCTTGTCCAAAATACTTGGGGTCATAAGTGCTTTAGATTTTGGAATTTTTTTTCTTTTGGAAGATGTAGGAAGAGATTGTTGAGTTAGACAGGTTCTGAATCCCTCTGTACAGTCTGCTTCTAGGATGTTTCTTCATTGTTATAGATCTTTAATTTTCTCGGAAGTTTCTTTCTATTGGTTCTTAAGGTCAGTTTTCCCTATGTTCTATCCAGTAAGTCCTCTTGTTCTCTCATGCATTCATGGACAACAACATGTATCTGCTGTGCACTGCCTATTATGACTCCATAACCCGGCTGCAAGTGTGAGGCCGTGGGCATGTCTGTGGTAATCTCCTTAGACCAGTACTTATACCAGAAACTTTGTCAGACAGTGCCAACTCAGCTGCAGAGATGCAAAACAAGGTTCCAGATCTTTTATTCTGGGCAAATCTTGCTAAACATCACAGCACAGTTGGTGAAAAAATGATAGTTTCCTAGAAGCTGGGCAGCCATGTGCTTTCTTCAGAATAAGTACAGGTCAGAGAGAGAAGGGGGAGGAGTTATAACTAGGGGTACAGAAAGCCAAGAAGGCCAAACTACAAATCAAACACAGTGTGGCAGTGTTATGCCGTGGGGCATAACACTGCCTTTTTCTTCTAGAAGAGCTACTAGTTTTCACTTGCTAAATGTGTAGTTGGTCAGGTTTTCTCCCTGGAAGACAAACAATGCAGATGCAATGCAGCAGAAAACAAGATATCTTTCTGCATCCTTTTCTGCAGATATTGATCTTCTCTTCCTCCCTACAATGTCTATATGGAATATATGGTCTATAACTGTGCTTGTAACATACAGGCATCTGAGGAAGTGCAGTTGATGCTGACTGGAATGATTTCTATCTTCTTCAACTCTCTTAAATTACCACGATCCTTTACAACTGACCTCTACTTAGTTGTCATCTCTACCAGCATTTTTCATAAGAGCATGAGAATGGGCCTCTTCCTACTCTAAGGATGGGAGGAAGTAGCATGGGAGAAGAATCTCCCTTGGAGGATCCTAGCTATGACTTTACTTCTGACTACCTCAAAGTCCCCATGTCTTTTTCAGATTCCATTTGCTAAAGTACATCTCCCTCTCTGGTCCTTGTCTGAGGAAGACTCCTCTTCACACAAACTTTTTGGCTGAGCAGTGGCGAACTCAATACATGAGTTCAAGGCATTCACTGTGCAATTGGTTGCACAGGTGTGGAGTCCAGATGCTGATGTATATTTGCACTAAGTTAACTATGTGGGACTCTACATATTTTCTTGTTTAGAAGAGCACAGGTCATCTATATTTTAAAAATCAAAGATCATTGTTCAGAAGGACAATCCCAAAGCATGTGGATTAAAAGGTGTTAAAATCTAGTTAGGGGTGACATGAAGATACTTTTCACAATAGGTCAACCAGTAAAAAACTCTGGGGGAACAACAGCTGGTGCTCTGTAACTTAACATTCTCCATCAGTGTCAGGGTCATTTCAGAAATCTGCTGCAGACATCTTGCCTGCATGCAATAGAAATGGACATATTATAGATTTTCTGATTAGATTTTAATGATCCTTATGGAGCTTGGAACATTCTGCCCTTCAATTGTCAAGAGAGCACAGACAACAATTTTGATTGAAGTTGGCAGAAGGTAGAGGGAAGGGGGACTTGAGTCGGTCTTGAATTTCACATCCACAGGAGTCTTCATAATTATTTGGCAAGATGCAGACCTGGTACAAAAATAACACAAAAGATGAGCTCCTGATTGCATGGCACTTTCACTGATAAAACCTTAAGAATAGAAATGTTATTTCTGAGGATGCTGCTTTTTCCTCGTAGCCCATAATACATCACCTGGCTTCAATGATTTTTTTCAATTTTACCAATAATTTGAAGTGATGTATGTCTCTGTGTTTCCTTTGTGTTTATATATATTGTGGCTATTACACATAGTCTTCAGTATACCATATGTTTTCTGTACTTTACATTGATGTAACAGAAAAATCAGTGAAAAATGGGCCCCACCTATTTACAATTTCAGAATCCCTAGTGATATATTTATACAAGTTTATACAAGTTATATACAATGTATTAAATGAAGATGGAATGTAAATCTCTTCTTGGACTATGTATGGATTTTTTTTTGCTCTGTGCCATAAGCATCTAAGAAATGATCAATAACTCCCATTATATCTTCAGGAAGCCTTCTACAACTGCAACAGTGAATATGAAGTGTTCTGCAAAGCTCTAGTGTACATGGAAGAAACACTTCTCTCTGAAGAAAAAGAATGAAAATTATCAGTTAACCAAATTCATAAAGCAAATCTGTATTTGCTGGAGAATGACTTAAAATGATAAAACCAAAGAATCGAAGGACTTGTATACACAGGTTTGATAACCTGTACTCAGTGTGCAATTTATCCTAGCTATTCCCTCGACACCCGGGAATTTCAGTGCTTTTTGCATTGTAAACTGAGTTAACATGGTTTAGCCCAGTGTTAACAAAAGTCAGGGATGCTCTGGAGTTTAGCCAGAGCTCAGGAGCAACCATTCCTCTTTGCATGCACCTATCAGGAAAAGGGAGATGGATCAGGACCATGTCACCACCACTGCTGTGTCAGATGGCTTCAGAGCTCCTGGCTATTGTAGACATACAGAGCTCTGTGGCCATCTGGCAGTGGCAGCTGTGGCATGGATAATAAAGTCAGTCCAGTAGAGTCAAGGTGATCTTGGCCCTGTGGGACCATCTGGACTGACTTATTCCTGCCATGGGATAAGGACAGAGTCTATGGCTGCCTTCAGGGTCTCTGCAGCATTACAGCTCTGGAAGAACCTGCAGAAGAGAAGGCTGAGAGGAGACATGATAGCCATATATAAATACTAGCTGTGCCCGGCCACGCGTTGCTGTGGCTTAGTCTGGTGGTGTTGGTCAGTCTACATTAGGTTGTATTGATGCTATGACCTCCACCCTTCTTTATACTCACATTAGTAGTAGTATTTGAAGTCTGTTACCTTCTTCAATTTTTGTGTTGATTGATAATTGCTTGAGATCCCTGTTGTCTTTGGTTTGTTGTTAATTGTAATGTCTGATTCTGCTGAGTGCGGTTTATATTTTTATTGTGGTACAATAGTCTTTTTTTTTGTTTTGCCTGTGTAGGTGTTTATTATTATTGTTGTTGTAGTGATTAGGAAGGTTGGATAAGTTAGATGCTACTGTATTGTTTTTTGGAGGCCCAGTGTAGCACTGACTGGCCTCTCAGCCTCAGTGCCTGGCTCTTTCTTGCCTGTGATGGTGTTGATTCTTATTGTTGTTGTTGTTGTCGTTGTTATTATTGTAATTGTTTTTTTGGAGGCCAAGTGTGAATGTAGGGATTGGGGAGGTGGATGAGTTGTGTTGTCAAATGTTGTATTTGTTATAGTCACAATGCGTTGTTGTGAGTTTTGTGGGTCTGGATTGTGGTTTTGTGGTGTGGTTGTGTTGTTATAACTGAGAGGCAAGGCTTTTGTGTTGTGTTGCGAAGTTTTGTATTTCTGGGTCGTTTAGTTGTGTGCCAAGTTTTGTATTTCTGGGGCGTTTAGTTGTGTTGTTATAGTCACGATGCATTGTTGTGAGTTTTGTGGGTCCGGATTGTGGTTTTGTGGTGTGGTTGTGTTGTTACAATCGGGAGGGAATGCTTTTGTGTTGTGTTGCCCAGTTTCGTATTTCTGGGGCGTTTAGTTGTGTTGTTATAGTCATGATGCGTTGTTGTGAGTTTTGTGGGTCCAGTGTGGTTTTGTGGTGTGGTTGTGTTGTTACAACCGGGAGGCAAGGCTTTTGCATTGTTTTGCCAAGTTTTGTATTTCTGGGGCGTTTAGTTGTGTTGTTATAGTCATGATGTGTTGTTGTGAGTTTTGTGGGTCCAGATTGTGGTTTTGTGTTGTGGTTGTGTTCTTACAACTGGGAGGCAAGGCTTTTGCGTTGCGTTGTCAAATTTTGTATTTCTGGAGCGTTTTGTTGTGTTATAGTCACGATGTGTTGTTGTGAGTTTTGTGGGTCCGGATTGTGGTTTTGTGGTGTGGTTGTGTTGTTACAACCGGGAAGCAAGGTTTTTGCGTTGTGTTGTCAAGTTTTATATTTCTGGGGCGTTTAGTTGTGTGCCAAGTTTCGTATTTCTGGGGCGTTTAGTTGTGTTGTTATAGTCACGATGCGTTGTTGTGAGTTTTATGGGTCCGAATTGTGGTTTTTTGGTGTGGTTGTGTTGTTACAACCGGGAAGCAAGGTTTTTGCGTTGTGTTGTTAAGTTTTATATTTCTGGGGCGTTTAGTTGTGTGCCAAGTTTCGTATTTCTGGGGCGTTTAGTTGTGTTGTTATAGTCACGATGCGTTGTTGTGAGTTTTATGGGTCCGAATTGTGGTTTTTTGGTGTGGTTGTGTTGTTACAACCTGGAGGGAAGGCTTTTGCGTTGTGTTGCCAAGTTTTGTATTTACGGGGCGTTTAGTTGTGTTGTCATAGTCACGATGCGTTGTTGTGAGTTTTGTGGGTCCTGTGTGGTTTTGTGGTGTGGTTGTGTTGTTACAACTGGGAGGCAAGGCTTTTGCATTGTGTTGCCAAGTTTTGTATTTCTGGGGCGTTTAGTTGTGTTGTTATCGCATGATGCGTTGTTGTGAGTTTTGTGGGTCTGGATTGTGGTTTTGTGGTGTGGTTGTGTTGTTGTAACCTGGAGGCAAGCCTTTTGCCAAATTTCGTATTTCTGGGATGTTTAGTTTTGTTGTTATAGTCACTGCGCAAACAACTTTATCATTTTATATATATAGATGTGAGGGGAAGTCATAGGGAGAAGGGAGCAAGCTTGTTTGCTGCTGCCCTGGAGACTAGGACGCGGAACAATGGCTTCAAACTACAGGAAAGGAGATTCCACCTGAACATCAGGAAGACTTCTTGACTGTGAGAGCTGTTCGGCAGTGGAACTCTCTGCCCCGGACTGTGGTGGAGGCTCCTTCTTTGGAGGCTTTTAGGAAGAGGCTGGATGGCCATCTGCTGGGGTTGCTTTGAATGAGATTTTCCTGCTTCTTGTAGGGGGTTGGACTGGATGGCCCGTGAGGTCTCTTCCAACTCTACGATTATGTGATCCTATGATTCTAAGACAGAACAGAAGAACAATTCCTTTTGGGCTTAAATATTTGACATAACAAATTTGATCAGGAGTATACTATATCGGTTGCTCACTTTCAAATATATAGCCAAACAGATTAAGTTTATAGTGATCTATAACGATGGCCATCTGTCATGGGTATTTTGATTGTGCTTTTCCTGCATGGCAGGAGGTTGGACTAGATGGTCAATGTGGTCTCTTCAAATTCTATCATTCTATTAAAGGATTTCAGAAGAGCCTTTTGTGGGTTGAAAGTTTAAAATTGGGTTTCTGCTTTGTTCTCAATAATGCATGCTTTCATGTGTTTAAATATCTTGGTTCTGGGTTCTTTTTTATACACATGTGTAATGAGCTAATCTGATGTTAGGAATATAGAAAGCTGCCTTATTACTGAGTGCCTGAATGGACAGAGGCCGAGTAGGACACCAAAGCTCCCAGCTCTCATTAATGCCATAACAAGAACACCACTGCTTTCTTTTCTCTTCTGTCTCTCAGCTCTTCGACTTCTTTCTACTTCCTTTTTTCGCTTTACAATTCCTGTCTTATTTCATACTACTCAACATCATCTTATTCTCCACCTTTCCCCAATAGGGAGCTTTCTGGAAGTCCAATTTTCTTACCAAGTATTCGACCCCTCCTCTTCTATCAGATGAACTCTATCAGCTCACTTCCAGACTCTGGTAAACCCTGCTGACTCTTACTGAAGATGTCACAAACTGCCATACATCTTGGAGTGGCTTTTAAATAGAATCCATGTCTCATTGATGCTGATTGAGATTACTGATACATCTTAGTTATTGGCTATGCAATTTCATACAATCCTAGACAGGTTGGACCCAGGGCTTTTGGTTTCACACAGAATAAGTGGTCTTCCAATAAACAATACACTTTATTTCAGTGGTCCATGAGTGTGTTAGAAAAAGCGGGATGAAGAGTCCTTGTAGACTATCAACAGGCCACTTTCCAGTTTAAAATGGAGTAACCAGGTTGAGTTTTAAATGTCTCTGGAGAACATATAAGTACTCTGTTCTTTCTTTTCAGAAGACTAATAGCAACACTTTGCTATTATCTGTTATCCACTTGTCTCTTTATGTGTTACTTGTTTTTAATTATTTAAACTGTTTTAAATGTGCTTTATACTGATATTTTTATGTTTTTGTATGTCTATGTTATATTGGCTGAAATCCTGCATGGTAATGGTGGAGCATTCGCTCCTGATAGATAGTGTTCCATTCCCTCGCTCCCCTCAACAGACCAAAATTGTCTTAGTCCTCTAAAAGATTCCTAGGAGGTCCATGAAGATATTTGCTTCTTCATATTTTTAGCTGTAAGAGCACAACCTGATTCTACCTGGCCACCTCCACTTATATTCAGACACTAACCTTGGATGTACCCAAAACACATGGGAGTAAGCAGGACCAGGAGACAGTTGTCGCAGATGGAAGTGCTTGATATTTCCACCTGTAACAACCCTCAAACATGGAAACTTTGCTGTTTCACCTGGTATGCCACCAAAAGAATTCTCCTCACTCTCTTATATTTTACTAGCTTTACTATATTTACAGTGCCTGGGGTATTAGAAGGTATTGTTTGTTTTGGGATGTTAGGTAATATCAATTAAGTTTGGTCCAGATCTGTCGTTGGCTGGATTCAATGCTGTCTGGGTAAGGATAATCTACAACTCCCTCATTCCCAGGGCAATCACCCCCAAACTCTGCCAGTATTCACAGTTGGCCATGTTGAGTCTGCCAAGTTTGGTGCAGATTCATTGTTGGCTGGGTTCAGGGCTCCCTGGATATGGGCGAACTACAACTCCCAGATCCGAGGTCAACCACCCCCAAACTAGGCCCATATGCACAGTTGGCCATATTGGGTCTGTGTGCCAAGTTTGGTCCAGATCTGACATCAGCTGGATTCAGTGCTCTCTGGATAAGGGTGAACTATAACTTCTCAAATCAAGGTCCATTCCCCCAAACCCCTACAGTATGTTAGGTTGGTCATGGGGCTTCTCTGTGCCAAGTGTGGTCCCAGTCCATTGTTGGTGGGGGTCACAGTATCAGTGAAGGTACTGGAAGTTCCATGACCCATGATAAGTGTGATCCAGATCCATTGATGGTTGGGTTTACAGTGCTCTCTGGATGTAGGTCAAGTACAACTCTTGTACATCATGGTGAATTCTTCCCAAACCTCTTGTTCTGTTGCTGATCAATTCCTCTGTTTACTGTGTGCCATAGGAAGGGATAGGAATGGGTTAAGGGAGAGGCAGTGGGCAGGGTCATGCAAATTAAGGAACCCTGGGATGTCCATTTTGGAGGAAGAACAGAACATCTTGGATGAAATGGTCCCCGTATGAAAACCTTCACTTGGTTGGTGGACAGGATGGTGTTTGTAGAGGACACTGGCAGGGTTTGGGCTACATGTTAATGGTGCTCATGCTCCCTATAACCTATATGTCAGTGGAAGGAGGGCCATTGGTGTCTCCTGCTCAGTGGGAACTATAGCCTGTTTATGGGGGCTGGAAGTGGATACCTCCATCACACACACACATACACATTTTTCACTTTTATTATGTGTATAGATGTAATTTGCTTAGAGCTTACATTATATTAAGTGCTATACAGATGCTGTAAACAAATTAGTCCAGACCTTGTTCAATGCACCAATCCAAAATATGGCATTCCTAACAAACAGCTGTCCAACATCTACTTGAGGCCCTATAGCTAGATACAAGCCAAGTCAGGTATTTTATTCCATTGCCAAATTCCTCTTTCTGATAAGAACTTTATCCTAATGTTCACTTGAAATCTATCCCCCTATATCTTGAGCCAATTAGATCTAACCCTGCTGTCTAAAGTAGCATAAAATAAATCTTTGCTTTCTTCTGTCTGACAGCCTTTTAGGTTTTTGAAGATAAGAACTTTAATTGCAGCTATAGGTGCAAATACTAGAATGTAGCAGAAAAGGGGAAAATTGCCTGTTTGTACAAGCTTTAAAGTGTTTTTAAAAAGTCTCAGTGAAAGACTGTTGAAGAATCTTGTGTTTATCCAGTGAATGTTTTAATGAGTTCGCTCAACTGTGTGTATTGATGAAGAACATTTAAAATCAAGCACACCACAGGACCCACGGATAGCCCTTACTCTGTGTAGTATGGTAAGCAAACAATTGCATAGCTCAAACTTCATGTTCCACAAACATGAACTGACACTTAACATTATCTATACAACATCAATCATTGATGTTTTTGTTAGATAAAACATTAAGGGCTTTGAGTATAATCTAATCGAAAGCTCTTTATATAGTTCTGTCCAACTGTTAAAACCCATCCAATTTTGCAGTGTGGTTTATGAATTATGGTTCTTTGTTTTTTCTCTTGTGTTTTTCTTTCATGAATACTTGGGTGATTTACTAGGGGACAATTTTAAAAACATCA